>NC_082641.1:161472992-161781992 GCF_028023285.1 Balaenoptera ricei
GCGGAGCAAAAAGCCCGTGTGCCACAACTACTGAGCCTGTGCTCTAGAGCCCGCAAGCCACAACTACTGAAGCCCACACGCCTAGAGGCCGTGCTCTGCAACAAGAGAAGCCACTGCAATGAAAAGGCCGCGCACCGCAACGAAGAGTAGCTGCCGCTCACCGCAACCAGAGAAAGCCCACGTGCAGCAAACAAGACCCAACACAGCCAAAAAAAAAAAGAAAAGAAAAAGAAAAATTAAATAAAGAGTTGCTAATCAGCTAGATACTTTTACTCCTGTAGGGATAGAAGTAATTACGGTAGCTGAAGCAAAGTATGCTCCTGAGTCGACAGCTATCCCTATGGTAAACATATGATGGGCCCACAAGAGAAATCCTAAAAAAACAGTGGACATGACTCATACTATTCCCAGATAGCTGAAAGGCAATTTTTGTCCTAAATAGTATGTAATGATATGTGAGTTTATAACAAACCCTGGTAGGCCATGAATACAGACTTCAGGGTGAGCAAAGAATCAAAATAGGTGTTGGTATAGGATTCGGTCTCCTCCTACAGGCTCAAAGAAAGTAGTGTTTAGATTTCTATCTCTTAACAGTATGGCAATTCTGGCTGCTCGGACTGAGATGGGTAATTATAGTAATATGGCTATAGTTGGGGAAGATTAAACAAATAATAGTGTTTGGTATTGGGATATGACTGCTGGTTTTGTATTAAAGACTATAGTAATAAAAGTAATAATACCAAGAATTGAAGAGACACCTGCTAAATGTAAGGAGAAAACAGTTAGGTCGACAGAGGCTCCTGCATGGGACAGATTGCAGGCTAGAGCTGAATACACGGTTCCACTGGTACCAGAACCAGCTTCTACTACTGGTGATATGAGTAGGAGTAAGAATGATGGGGGAAGTAGTTAAAAGTTTATATGATTTACTTGGGGAAATGCTACTTCAGGTGTCCGAGTTATTAGTGGCCCAAGTCAGTTTTCAAAGCCTGCAATCATAATGGGTACAACTATAAAGAAAATTATTACAAGTGCAGGGACTGTTATGACTACCTTACAGATTTGGGCATCTCCAAGTAGCGGTCCAGGTCAGCATAGCTCAGCCTGGATTAATATACTTCAGGTGCTGCCTGCTACTCCAGCTCAAGCACCAAATAGTAAATATAAAATGCCGATATCTTTGTGATTTGTTGAAAATAATCAGCAGTGTATGAACAGAGGTAAAATGACTGAGTTAGCATTCGACTGTAAATCTAAAGACAGAGATTGAGCCCTCTTTCTGACAAACCCTGTGGTGAATCAACAAATTGAATTGTAACTTCAGAGAAGCAGCTTCAATTCTGCCGGTGATTTTCCTGCCTTTTTTTCTTTCTCAAATGAAGGAGAAGTAGACTGAAGCCAGTTGACTAGAGGATTTGCCTGTTAACTAAAGTTTCCTGGGGTTAAAACTCATCAATCTCGTAAAGATTTGGCTTAAATACAATGTTTGCTTTACATTCAATTGATGTAGAATAAAGTCTTGCAATCCTTATTTTTAGGAATTAAGTAAATTTTACTTGTTCAGGGTTTTGAAAGCTCTTGGTCTGAACTAACCTAAATTCCTAGTCCAGCACCAATAGCATGGGTGTTGTGTGTAGTAATCGTGTGGGTATTAGGATTGGTAATGATAGGAAGGTTATTTCTTTGTATGTTCAAATTGTTTTGTGTTTGTGTTGTTTAATGAAGGGAATATAGTTATTGATGTGGAGTATGTTAGCTGCAAGTAGAAATATATGCTGAGGACTGCTATGATGGCTATTAGTGTTGGTAGAATGATGTCATTTCTGTTATCTCTTGGATAATTATTCATTTGGGTAAAAACCTTGATAGTGATGGGTGATGTCTTAATGATACTATAATGGTGAGGAAAAGGATTGTGATGGGAGGTGTTTTATCTCATGTGTGTGATAATGATACTCTTGTAGTACATAATCTGGGCATAAATAAGAAGAAGATAGTGTTGTTATGATATAAGTTAGTATGTTTAGGATTGTTATAATCTGAATATACATTATAATAGCTGTTATTCATCCTATATGGGCAATTGATGAGGAGGGTGTAATTCTTTCCAGGTGAGTATGGCGAAGTCTGCCTCAGCCTCCAGCTATGATTTATAATATCACTATGATTAATAGTATATTTAGGTTGATGGATGGTGACATGTGGTATAAAACTGATAGGGGTGCAATTTTGTGATGTTGATAGCATCAGGTCTGCTGTTCATGGGATGCCTTGTGTGACTTCAGGCACTCAGAAGTGAAATGGGGAAAGTCCTACTTTTGTGACAAGGGCGATTGTCATGAGGGTGGATGCTGCTGGATTAAAGATTCTTGTTATTCATTGTGCTCTTTGACCAGAGTATATTAGATTAATGATAATAGCCATTATAAGTAGCATTGATGTGGTGGATTGCTTTAGGAAATATTTGTTGGATTCTTCTGTAGCTTATGGGTTCATGTTTTTTATTAGAATGGGGATACCATTAACCAGTGTGAGCTTGTTATACAATTATATTTCCTGAGATAATGGTCAGTAGAATGATAGTAAAAACAATGAGAGTTTATTAGCACAGGAAGGATATACAAAAACATTTTGGGGGTATGGGCCTGAAGCTTACTTAGAGAGCCTTACTATATAGCATGTGGTGTAATGTGGTAGCATGGAGAATGTAAAATTCTTAGGAAGAATTCAATTCCAGGAATAAGAGCATTGAAACCTCTATGATTTACTCTATCAAAGTAACTCTTTTGTCAGACATATTTCTTAAATTTGTGGTGGGTTGCCTGGTATCATGACAGGTAGTGAAAACTCTCATATACATATGGCTAATGTTAGTCGTAAAAAAACTTTTTATAAGAGATGTATGCATTGATCATATCAAAATTGTGGGTAGGAGGCTCAAATTCATAGAAAAGAGATTGTTAGATGTGTTTTAATGATGACTTGGGCTGTATATAATTCTGGCACCTAGGGATTGTCGAATGCTCCTAAAAATAGATTGCTGTGGAAATGTTTATTACAGGGAAATTGACATATTCTCTAGGAAGGACGGGTTGAATGGGCCTGCTACGTTTTCTACACTGAAGCCAAATATAGGTTTTGATTCTACTGTTAAATCAAGTGGAGCTTCATTGGATTTCTGCTACTGCAGAGATAATCAAATTCTGGGTAGGGGTCAGGAGAAAATTAGTCATAGGTGTTCTTGTGTAGTAATTACTGTTGAAAGTGTAAATGATCCATTTATCAGTAAGACTGAGAATAGAATAACTGCTACATTACTTCATATGAGATTGTCTGTGCTACTGTCCCTAGAGATCCAGTGAGTGAGTATTTTGAATGTGAAGCTCATTCAGATCTGAGGATGGAATAAATGGCTAGGTGTGATATGGCTAATATAAATAATATGCCTACATTTATATTAATTAGTGGATAAGATATGGGAAGAGGAATTCATGTTGTGAGAGCCAGGGTTAAGGCTAGCATTTGGGCAATAATATATAAATTGATGATGTTGATGGACATAGCGGTTCTTTAATAAGTAATTTGAATGCCTCAGCAATGGGTTGTAATAATCCATGGGGGCTGATGATTTTGGGCCCTTTCTGGATTTGTATATAGCCTAGGATTTTCCATTTCGTTAATATGAGGAATGCTATGGTGAATTAAATTGGGTAATTTGTGAAAGAATGTTGATTATAAACATATTCTTAGGAAGAGGACTTGAACCAGTGCAGAAAAAGGTTTCAGTTTTACATAATTACCGGGCTCTGCCACCGTAACAAACCCTGTTCTACAGTAGGGTATGCATAAATTAATTGAATGTAGATTATATCATCATTTAGTTTGAAGACATTTTGTAAAGTAAGCCGTATTGCTCTTGTCCTTTCATACTGGAAGAAATCTGCAATAGACAGAAACCAACCAGGATGACTCCAGTCTGAACTCAGATCACGTGAGACTTTAATCGTTGAACAAACAGACAATTAATAGCAGTTATACCATTGAAATGTCGTGATCCAGCATCAAGGTCATAAACCATATTGCTCATATGAACTCCAGAATACAATTACACTGTTATCCCTAGTAAAATTTGTTCCGTTGATCAGTGTTTTAGAAGAACAGGTGATAAAGCATTTTGACTGGCTGGTCTAAATTTTAATCACTCAGAGGCGGTTTTATTCTCCAAAAAATAAATGGCGCACGGGCTCAAGGCACACCAGCTTCAGTAGTTGTGGCCCGCAGGCTCAGTAGTTGTGGCCCACTGGCTTAGTTGCTCCGTGGCACGTGGGATCTTCCTGGACCGGGGATCGAACCGGGTCCCCTGCATTGGCAGGCGAATTCTTAACCACTGCATCACCAGGGAAGTCCCAGAATCGCAGTCTCCCTTTTAATATACCTTAAGCCCAAAGAATCCATGGAAAATTGTTACAGAAAATAAGACAATAAAATATTGTAAGGACTATAACAGAAACATATAGTGCACAGTTCATATAGACACATCCCAAGCAGTTACAAAGTATATTAAAAGGGAGGATGCAATTTTAAAAGAATAAGATAAATTATACCCACAAACTCCCACTCTTTCCTGAAACGTTGCAATCTGAAACCCTATTGTAGGAAGCAGAAGATTCCAGGAGACATTCTACAAATGAAGGACTCTAAACCCTGTGGTTGGATAAGGAATTCTGGAAGGAAGGTATCCTCACCCAAGGAGAGCAGGTTCCTATACTTCTCTAACATCACATCCCTGTACAATTCCCATTGATCTTGGTCCAGGCATTCTCACTCCTCTTGAGAGGAATCTATGGCCACATCCTGGAATGTCAGCAGCCCCTGAAATTAAAAGTACACATGCCATGTGGCCACTGGAAGAGTTTATAATGTGACCCAAGAAGAAAACAGCAAGTTAAGAGAACTGGTTTTAATTTAGAAGAGTGTCTTCAATTATCCACTAATATATATATATATATATATATATATATATATATATATATATTTTTTTTTTTTTAACAAAGCAACTTTCTCTACCTTATTTCTAACTACAAGAAAAGAGTATGGCATGTGATCCACAAAACCAGTACAGAGACTGTACTTGTTTGGAAAATAAATGATAAAAGGATGGTTTCAACACAGGCATATGCATTTTTGAGTGTTTTATTTATATCAAACTGGATAAAATGGGTGTATTTCTCAGACAGAAAAGACATGTCGAGGTAGAAATGTACCTTTCAACTATTCATGGGTACACAAGTACACTGGGGAGATTGTAAAAGTGCAGATTGTGATTCAGTAGGTCCGGTGGGCCTGAGTTCTATTTTTTTAACAAGCTCATTTTTAACTAGTGATGCCACAGTCTCTGATTCATTAACCACAATTGTGAATAGAAGAGACATAATTAGAAAGGTAAACATTCATATTTAATTTTGAACTTAAAGTGTTTTATGGATTTTACACCTTTAATAGAATAGTGAGCACAGCAGCAACAATCATTTGTGAATATTTACTATGGACCGTGTATCTTTCTAACTTTTTTATGTAGGATTCCAGGAAAAAGGCCTGGGCTGCGGCCACAGTGGGCGTGGCCCCCAGGCCGGGCCGCCCCTCCAGGACCCCCGACGGGGCCCTGCGCTCCTCGCGGCTCCTCCCCCGGCGCCCCCCTCCCTCCCGGAAGGCCTCGGGGCAGAGCGGTCCCACCCACTGCGCGCTGAACAGAGCCTGCGTTTCCGCAGAACTGGAACTCCCGGCTCGGGCGGGGTCTCTTCCCTCCGCCGTCACTGAAGTGCCCCGGAGCCCGAGGGGAGGGCGGCCTCACTGAGGCTGCCGGCTCTGGAGGGGCCCCGGCGGCCGAAGCCGTGACAGTCGCGGGGACGGCGGGCCGGGTAAGTGGGCGCTGACCCTCCGCCTGGTCCGGTGCCCGGGCGGCAGCACAAGACCAGCTTCTGAGGGGCAGGGGTTCGCTGCCACCCGCCGCTGCTGTGCAGAAAGAGCGGCCTCCAGCGTCTGGTCCCCGGGAACTTCGGTCCCTCCTCTCGCCCCTGCCCTCGGCCTGGCTCGCGAGGCCTGGTGGGCGTGGGGAGGGGGTCGGCCTGAGCGTCCTGAGGGGAAACGGGGCAAGGGAGGCTCAGGGTCCGGCTGCAGCGTCAGCGCCCCTCCTCCCGACTGCGGGGAAAGCGGCTGAAAACGCATCCCCAGGCGCGCAGGCCCCTTGTTCAGTCGAGTCTCTCTGCGCTCCTTCCTCCCTGAGCTAAAGTACCGGGGGGGAGGGGACAGGGCAGGGGACTGGCGCAGGTAATGGGGAACATCAAAAGGTGATTGTTAACTAAGGAAAACCAGCTCTCCCAAGGTGAGGAATGGAATGCTTTTCTTTGTATGGGAAGATGCAAGAGTCTGGGGGCTCACTGAAATCCTTCCTTTGATATGCACCTCAGCTCTCTGGGGCCTGCATTCCGTATTTGCATATCCTGAGTGCCTCAGGGCCCGCCGGCTCACATTGGAGGGCTGCAAGTGCTGAAGACTGTGACATCCTTTGTTTACTGATATGGCAAGAAATATTCCATTTCTCACAGGCTTGAGGGGCAGACAGTGAAAAAGAGTCGGAGAATCTCACTCGGCATGTACTTTGGTTTACATATAGATAATGTGTATACTTAACTGTGCTAATACAGGTTCTCAAGTCCAATCAACTTGTACTACTGCCCTCTGTGTATCAATTTCATCAATATCATAAGATAAATGCCTATAGAATTGACTTAATCCATTTAAATAGGATAATGATTTTTAAAGGAAACATAATAGAAATATAACAACAGAACATTTACCACTAAAGGCTGGGTCTGGAACAACCTAAATAAATGTTCCATTGTTAAAATATTGAAAGATGTATTCAATAGAAATATCAACAAAAATGACAAATAATAAGGGCAGCAGAATGTTGAAATGTTCTATCTTTATCATTAAAGTGTGAGAAAATCATTTATTAGTAGGCACTGGGGGCAGAAGATGCCTGATTTTATATCTTTGTCATATTTGTGCAGTTGTTTCAACAAGTAACTTAAAGACAAAATGGAAAAACAAGGAGGTTTGTGCCTGAGATCATGTTGATGTGAAACCAGGGATGGCCACCTTGTGCGAGGTGAGTTAAGTTTACCTGGCAAGTAGACCGCAGAGCTCCTGGGAAGCAAGGGTTGGAATTTTTCTGCTGGGTGCCCTTAGGTTCTGTGACTTGATTGATTGTGAGTCATGTTTCGGGAAAGACCTGATCACAGGAAACGGGTGGGAATAGAGTGATTTGGGGAGCAGCTAACAACATTCATCACAGCTCACGGCCTGAATGAATTTTAAAGAAACAGGAAAACAAATGCTTCTTATGGAATCAGAGAATGTGAGGGCTGGACAATCCCAGAAAATGAGGAACACCCATCCCATTTTCCACATGAGAAAACAGAGGCCCAGCAAGGTGAAGTCCCTCACCCAAGTTGCACCCGTCTCTCCTCCCCACTAAATGGTTCATGAAAGCAGGACTCTTCCTATCTTGATCACTGCTGAACCCCAAAAAGGGCAAGGCATCTAGCAGCTGCTCCAAAAATTTGGGTTGACTGTAGGAACAATGCTATTTCTTTCTTTCTCACTCTTATTCAGGATTGTGCCAAGAACTCCCCAGGTTGCAATGTAATTCGATAAATATAAATATTAATTGAGTTTTGTTGTGATGAGGACTTAGGCTTTGAAGGTAACAGACTTGGTTCAGATCTTGGTTCTGCCATTCAATAGCTGTTTGGCTTTGGGAAAGTTCCTAAACCTCTCTGAGATTATTTCCTCCTTTGTAAAGTGGGGATAAATCTATCTAAGCCAGCAGAGCACCTGCATGAGAGATGTGCACTAAATATTGGTCTTTCTCACTCTCCTACGCCATCTCTCTGTTCTTCCCAGAGAAGTTGTACAGAAGGATATAGTACTTTTTAAAAATAGTTAATTAATTAATTAGTTTTTGGCTGCGTTGGGTCATCGTTGCTATGCGCAGGCTTTCTCTAGTTGCGGCAAGCGGGGGCTACTCTTTCTTGTGGTGTGCGGGCTTCTCATTGCGGTGGCTTCTCTTGCTGCACTTGTTGTGGAGCACCGGCTCTAGGCGCGCGGGCTTCAGTAGTTGTGGCCTGCAGGCTCAGTAGTTGTGGCTCATGGGCTTAGCTGCTCCGCGGCATGTGGGATCTTCCCTGACCAGGGCTCGAACCGATGTCCCCTGCCTTGGCAGGCAGATTCTTAACCACTGCGCCACCAGGGAAGTCCGATATAGTACTTTTTAAAAAGGGGTTTTAATTTATTTCAGAAAGTATACATTTTTCTTGCAGAAAAGTTTATTCCCCTATAGAAACATAAACACGCAAACCACTCCAAATGCTGTATTCCATGGGTTAGATATTATCAGTCACATTTTATAAGTAATTGGGCAAATGCCAAAGCACTAGGCACTGGGGAGTAAGAAGACTCAAATCTGGGGTGCCCCCCACCCCAATTTCAAGAGCAGGGTGTGTTTTTCAAATCCATGTTTCATCTGGTCTTTGTTTCTCATCCATCCTCTGTGTCTGCCTTTCTCAAGAAGGCTCAGATCCTCGGCTTTCACACCCTCCCGGCTGGCTGTGCCCCAGCTCCCGGCCTGGAACCTCTGCGTGCCTGCTCGCCCTGTGCCTCACCAGCTTGGCCAGGGAGCTGCTGTATCGTGCACTGCTTGCTGTGCCCAGAGTCCCTGGACCCTTCTGGTACATGAAGTGCACCCTCCTCACCACGTGTGCAGCCCATCCCCTTACCTTATATCCTGCCTCTAAGCCAGGCTTGGGGGTGACTCCATTGTGCATTCAGCTGTGTGAGGTGCTGGGATCAAAGTGAAGTTCCCAACTTTTGAAGTGGCAGGCTTGAGGGGCACACAGTGATTTAAAGTCGGGTCACCTGACTTAAAGGGGGGACTGACTGATTTAAAGCCAAGGCAGCTGACTTAAAGCCTGCATCCCTCAGCTGCAGGACGAGACCAGCTTTGGCGGTGCACGGGTTCGCTCCAAGCCAGCACTGCTGTTCAGGAAGAGCTTCCAGTAGCGCCTTAGTGCAGGGGGACTTGGTCCGTGGTCTTGCCCCTGCCCTCAGAGGGGGGCCACCTGCTCTTCTGGAGAATCAGGGAGGGGGAAGTGCAGAGTCCCGGCTGGAGTTGCGGCACCCCTTGTCTGAATAATGTAGAAAGGCTGATTTTTATGCTTTAAAAGATTTTACATCACAAAGAAACTAGAAATGGCTAGCAGAACTTATTCAAATCAATTTTACATAGAGACTTTGATATTAAATTTGTATACTAAAATGGGTTTATCCAAATTTTCTCTTTCTTTTTGAGTGAATATTTGTAACATTTTTGTAGATAATAATTTATCCTAGATATACAAAATTGTGAAAATGGGTACCATTTTTTACCACTTAAATGATTTCTTTTAAATGAGTAGATTGTACACTTTAAATGCCAATGTTGTCTTACGTGTTGTTTTTTAATTCCTTGATTTCCAAAACTTGTGTTTATTTAATTGATTTCTATTTAATAATCTGTCTCCCCTTTATTGTTTCTTACTTTATATTTTATTGATCTATAGTTAATTTACATTATTATATTAGTTTCAGAGGTACAACATAGTGATTCATAAATGTTTAGGTTCTTCTCCATTTATAGTTATTATAAAAGAGTGGCTATATTCCCCCTGCTATACAGTACACCACTGTAGATTATTGATTTTATACACAGTGGATTGTACCTCAAAACCTCCTCCCACTATTTTGCTCCTCCACCCTATGTCTCCCTGCTGGTAACCACTAGTCTGTTCTTTAATCTGTGAGTCTGTTTTTTTTGTTGTTGTTGTTGTTGTATTCAATTTTTTAGATGCCACGTGTAAGTGATAACATACCATGCTTGTTTTCTCATAACATACCATGCTTTTTTTCTCATAACATACCATGCTTGTTTTCTCTGCGGCTTATTTTTACTAAGCATAATACCCTCCAAGTCCATCCATGTTCTTGCAAATGGCAAAATTTCATTTTTTGCTGAAGTCATCATAAAAAATCTTTTTTATCCACTAACCTATTGATGAACACTTAGTTTGACTCTATATCTTGGCTATGGCAAATAACACTGTTATGAACATTGGTGTGCAGTTATTTTTTTTGAAATAGTGTTTTTGTTTCCTTCTGATATACCCAACAGTGAAATTGCTGGATATTATGGTAGTTCTATTTTTAGTTTCTTGTGGAACCTCCATTCTGCTTTCCACAGTAGCTGCACTACTTCACATTCCCATCAAGAGTGTACAAGAGTTTCCCTTTCTCCACATCCTCACTAATCTTTGTTATTGGTGATCTTTTTGATGACAGCCATTCTGACAAGACTGAGGTGATATATCTCATAGTTTTGATTTGTATTTTACTGCCGATTAGCTATGTTTAGCATCTTTGTGAGTTCTGGCTGTCTATATGTAGTTTTTCCTTGGAAAAATGTCTATTTAGGTCTTCTCATTTTTTAAAAAAAGATTTTGGGTGTTTTTTTGATATTGAGTTGTATGTGCTGTTTCTGTAGTTTAGATGTGAACCCTTGCTTGGTCATCTTTTTGGTGTTAACCTCTTATCATGTGCAAATATTGTCTCTCCTTCAGCAGGTTGTCTTTTCATTTTGTCTTTGGTTTCCTTTGCTGTGCAAAATCTTTTAAGTTTAGTGAAGTCCCATTTGTTTATTTTTGCTTTTGTTTCATTTGCCTTAGTAGACTGAACCTAAAACTGTTGCTATCATTTATGTTGAAGAATGTTCTATATTTCCCTCTAGGGGTTTTATGGTTTCTGGTCCTACATTTAGGTCTTTATTCAGTTTTGCATCTATTTTATATATGGTGTGCTAAAATAATCTAATTTTATTCTTTTCCATGTAGCTGACCAGTTTTCCTAGTACCACTTATTGAAGAGACAGTTTATTCTCCATATTGCCTGCTTTGTCATAAATCAATTAAATATAAGTGTGTGGGCTTATTTCTGGGATCTCTATTCTCTTCCAGTGATCTTTGTGTCTGTTTTTGCTCCGGTACGATTCTCTCTGATTACTGTCGCTTTGCAGTATAGTCTGAAGGCAAGGCGCGTGATGCCTCCAGCTGTGTTCTTTCTCAAGATTGTTTGGCTGTTTGGGGTCTTTGTGTTTCTATACAAATTTTAAAATGACTTTTTCAAGTTCTGTGCAAATGCTTTGCTATTCTGATAGGGACTGCATTAAATCTGTAGATTGTCTTTGGTAGTATGGTTATTTTAACAGTATTAATTCTTCCAGTCCATGCACATGCTATGTTTTTCCATCGTTTTGTGTTGCCTTCAACTTCTTTCACCAATGGCTGATAGATTTCTGGGCATATGTCTTTTACCTGCTTAGGTGTGTTTATTCCTAGGTATCTTATTCTTTTTGATGTGATTGCATATGGTATAGTTTTCTTAATTTTTCTTTCTGACAGCTTTGAGTTTTGTTTTTTCTTCTTTTTCTAATTCCTTCAGGTGTAATGTTAGGTTATTTATTTGATATTTTTCTTGTTTCCTAAGAATAAGCTTGTGTCACTATAATTTCCCCCCGTGAACTGCGTTGGCTGTGTCCCATAGATTTTGGATCATTGTGTGTTCATTTTCATTTGTCTTGGGTATTTTTAGAATCCCTCTTTAATTTTTTCAGTGTTCCTTTCTTCCCCTTTTATTCCCTTCATCTGTGATGTGAGGACAATCTTTAACATTATGTTTGGATTTCTTTCAGTTTTGTGTATATGTGTGTGTGTGTGTGTGTGTGTGTGTGTGTGATTATTTAAGTTGCTGAGCTCTTAATTTCACATGGACACTACCAAGCCTGCATTGTTACTCTCCTCCCCCACAGTTACTGAATTTGACCTTATATTTTACATCTACTTGTTTTGTGTGTCCCTTAACTTCTTATTGTGAATATAGATGATGATTTTATCAGTGTTTTCTTTCATCCTTCCTATTAGCTGCGTACATGGTTGATTTACTACCTTTGTTGAATATTTACCTTAATCAATGAGGTTTTTCCTTTAGTAAATTTCCTTTCCTAATTTTTATGTTTCAGTCGTGGCCTTTTCTTTTTCACTTAGAAAAGCCCCTTTAATATTTCTCATAAAGCTGGTTTGGCGATGCTGAGCCCTTTTAGTTTTGCTTCTCTGTAAAACTTTAGATCTCACCATCAGATCTGAAGGAGAGCCTTGCTGGGTAGAGTATTTTTGGTTATAGGCTTTTCCCTTTCATGACTTTAAATATACCATGCCACTCCCTTCTGGCATGCAGAGGTTATCCTGAAAAGTCAGCTGATAACTTTATGCAAGTTCCCATGTTTGTAACTTGTTGCTTTTCCTTTGCTCCTTTTAATAGTGTCTTTTTGTCTTTATTTTTTTGCCATTTGAATTACAGTGAGTCTTGGTGTGGTCCTCTTTGGGTTGATCCTGTTTTGGCCTTACTGTGTTTACTGGACTTGGATGTCTGTTTTCTTCCCCAGGTTAGGGAAGTTTTCAGCTCTTATGTCTTCAGGTATGTTCTACACTGCTTTCTCTTCCCTTTTTGCTTCTGGGACCAGTATAATGCAAATATTAGTACACTTGATGTTGTTTCACAAGTCTGTTCAACTTTCCTCATTTCATTTTAATCTATTGTTTTACCGTTCATCTTCAGTGATTGCCAGTACTCTGTCCTTCAGTTTTCTGATTCATTCCTCTGTATCATTTAGTCTACAGTAGTTTCCTTTAATGTATTTTTCATTTTGGTTATTGTATTCCTCATCTCTGTTTTGTTGTTCTTTAATGGTCTAACTCTTTAAAAAACTTCTAATTTCTTGCTCTGGTCATCCATTCTTCTCCTGAGTTCTTTGATCATCTTTACAGTCATTACCTTGAACTCTTTCTTGAGTAGATTGGCTATCTCCAGTTCACTTAGGTCTTCTTCTGAGTTCTTATCTTGGTCCTTCATTTGGATCGTGTTTCTGTGTCACCTCATTTTTCTTAACTTGCTGTTTTTATTGCTATGTGTGTAGTAGGTTCGTTACATTTCCTGACCTTGGGGAAGTGGCCTTTTGTAGGAGCTGTCCTATGGGTCCCAGCAGCCCCCTCTCCCCTGGTCACTAGAGCTATATATTCTAGGTGTACGCCCTATGTGGGCTGCTTGGGCTCTTCTGCTGTGGCGGGCTGACTACTGTGGGTGGTCTGGTAGGCTTGGCTGCCCCCAGACTGCTTGTTTGCCAGGCTCTGCCTTGTATGGAGGCTGTCTGTGCTGCTTGGTGAGACTAAATCATAAGGCAGCTGGCTGCACAGCTCTGGGGGACACCAAATCTGGTGCTAGTTCACTTATGGGTAGAATTGCAGTCCAGGGGATATCAGGGCTAGTGCCCAGTCACTGGTTCTGGGGCTATGCTGGTTACTGGGAGGAAGAGACAGGTCCTGCATTCTGGCTGCAGGGCCCAGGAGCCACAGAGTTGGTGTTGGATCACTGTTCCTGACACAGCTCTCTGCAGGGCCGGGGGTATCCCTAATCTTGTGTTGGCATTCTGATGGGCAGGGCAGGACCCAGCTGAGTCCATGGCTGCTTCT
This sequence comes from Balaenoptera ricei, assembly GCF_028023285.1. Taxonomy (NCBI): domain Eukaryota; kingdom Metazoa; phylum Chordata; class Mammalia; order Artiodactyla; family Balaenopteridae; genus Balaenoptera; species Balaenoptera ricei. The sequence goes on from NC_082641.1 coordinate 161,486,669, forward strand.
GGCCCGCAAGTGAGTGTTCTGGTCACACAGGCTGCTGGGCTGTGGTATTCCTGGAGCTGGTGTGTGCCTGTTGGTGTATGAGGCTGATCCCAATGCTCGAGCAGGTTTGCTGTTGGGTAGGTCCAAGCTCCATCCAGTCCCTGTGCAGTTACCACCTGCCGACGGTGAGGCTGACTCCAAGGCCAGAGCAGGCTCACGTGTCGGAGGGGCCGGGGACTCCGGGGCTGGTGCCTGTCCACTGAGGTGTAGAGGCTGGTCCTGGGGCTTTTGGTGGCTGGACCCATGTCCAGGGGCAGCTGTGCACTGAGAGGATCTGAAGGCAGCCTGTTTCCTGGTGGATGGGGCTATGCCCCTGCTCAGTTAGTTGCTTGGCCTGCAGCATCCTAGTACTTGTGTCTATAGTCTGGTGGAAATGGGTGGGGCTCGGTCCTGAGGCCGATAAGCTACAGGGAGGATTCTGAAATTATGCTTGCTGGTACCAGTGTCCACGAGGTAGAAGGAGCTCCCCCGAATGACTGCTGCCAGTGTCTCTGTCCCTGAGGCTGTGCTGTAGTTGCCTCTTGCCTCTCTGGGAGACTCTCCAAGATCAGGAGGTAGGTGTGACCCGGGATCCTTTCAAATGACTGTTTCTGTTCTGATTCTCGGATCATGTGGGATTTTGTGAGCATCTTTTAAGAGTGGAGTCTCTATTTCCCACAACCCTCTGGCTCTCTGGAAAATAAGCACTACTGGTCTTCAAAGCCAAAGTTTCTAGGGACTCTTCTTTCCAGCACAGGATCCCTGGGCTTGGGAGCCTGATGTTGGCTTCATACCCCTTGCTACCTGGGAGCACCTCTGAAATTGTAATTATTCTCCCATTTGTGGGCCACCCACTTGGTGGTATGGGTCTTGACTCTATTGAGATTTTGCCCTTCCTTTCTGTCTTGTCGAGGTGCCTTCCTTATATCTTTAGCTGTAAAACATCTTTTATGGTAGGTCCCAGCCTTTTTCATCAATAGCTGTTCTGTAAACAGTTGTGACTTTGGTGTGCCCATGAGAGGCATCAAGCTCTGGGTCTTTGAATGCTACCGTGTTGGAAAATCTCTCCACTTCATTCTTAAATCATATTATTTAAGTTTTCTTAGTATCTTATTTGATTAGCGACAGTTTGAAATTTATTATCACTCATGTTTACTTCGCCTGTTTAAAAAAATTGAATAGTGCATTCATTCAGTTTGAAATGAAGGTAGTGACCTGTGAATTTCCATACCTCAAAAATCAAGGATAGGACAAAAGCCTTTTCTACCTGTGTTACCCTCAAACTCTGCACCCCACCCCAGCCTGGGGATTAACCTCTTGCACCCATGCTCACCTTCTGTTTTCGGACCGTTAACCATCATTGCATCTGTATGTGTGTTGACAAAGTGAACTCTAGTCTTTGCAGTTTTTGTGTTTTGTTTTTTGGTTTAGGGAACAGTCCTACTATGAATGTACATTTATTGGTCTGCTGAAGTTCATATATAAACTTGTCAAGCACATTACTAGAATTGGAATTACTTGTATATACACTTTGATAAATTTTAGAGACAATGGTAGAACAGAAGTAAATTGTATTTCAAACCCCACAATATTCTCACACCATGAAAACCCTTCCCTTTTTAATATATTTGTGTGTAGTTTATCTTTATGCCCATACTATATTTCCCAGAGATGGGTAAGTGTTATGTTTCTTGCTGGCACATTTACCGTATTGTTCAAAGTCAGGCGTTTAGTGGTTTTAACATGATCCTATTTCCATGAACTCGCAAATACAAGATCTTCTCTCACACTGTCTTTTACTCCCTGCTGTTTTATATTGCCCTCCTAATTCTCAGTCCTGGTCTTTCTTTATGTTCTTCATCAACCTGGATAGGTTATACTATTTTCTCCCTTATTCAAGACCAATAGAATAGAATAGAACACCCAGAAATAAACCCTGATATATGACCAAATGATTTTTGACAAGTTGCCACGAATTTTCAAAGTAGAAAGGATAGTATTTTCAACGAATGGTGCTGAGAAGTCTTGTGGTCAACATGCAAAAGAAGGAAGATGGACCCTTACCTAACATCATATGCAAAAATTAATGAAAACGTATCAAGAAACTAAATATGAGACCTAATAAAATAAAAAGTCTTAGAAGAAGACACAGGACAAGAGCTTCATGACATTGGATTTGGCAGTGTTTTCCTCAATATGAAACGAAGGAACAACAAAGGTACAGCTAACAAAAAAATAAACAATTTGCAGTACATAATTTAAAAAAAAATGTGTATCAAAGAAATGTAAACAGAATAAAATGGCAACCCACAAGATGGGAGAAAATATTTGAAAGCCATCTATCTGACAAGAGATTTCTATTCAGAATATACAGAGAACTCCTACAACTGAACAAAAAGCAAACACCCTGATTCAAAAATGGATAAAAGACTTGAATAGATGGTTCTTCAAAAAGATGTACAAATGACTAAGCACTTGAATAGATGCTCCATATCACTAAATGCATGTTTATATATTCGTGTGCGTGCATACACACACAAGCACACACACACATACACAAGCAGAAAACAAGTATCAGTGAGGATGTGAGGGAGTTGGAACCATTGTGCTATGTCAGAGGGAATGTAGAATGATACAGCTGCTTTGCAAAAGAGTATGGCAATTTTTCAGATATTGAAAAATAGAATTACTACATGATCCAGGAATTTTACTATGAGGTATACCCAAAGGTATTGAAATCAGCGTCTTAAAGAAATATTTGTACTCCAGTGTTTAGAGCAGTAATAATGACAGTAGCTAAAATATGAAAGCAACCTAAGTGTTCATCCACTAGTTCCTGGATAAGCAAAGTGTGGTATACCCATATAATACAATATTATTCAGTGTTAAGAAAGAAAAGATCTAGGAATATGCTACAACATGGATGAATCTTGAGGAAATTTAGCTACCCAAAATGCCATTTTTGTGACTTTTAGTGAGTCATAACAATACAACTACTTATTTCAATTATATGGGGTACTTAGTGTAGTCAAAACCATAGAAATTGGGAGGGTAATGATGCTTTTCAGGTGGTTATGGAACAAAAAGGAAAGTTATGTTTAAAGGACATAGAGTTACAGTTTTAAAACGTAGAAAAGAATTAGAAAGATAAATGGTGATGTTCATCGCCCAATAATATGAATGTATTTAATATCACTGAACGGTGCACTTTATAGTAATTAACATGTTATATTTTATGTTATTTGATTTTACCAACATACAAAATTGGGAAAGAATGTAATATCAGGAAAGGGAGTGGACCTGGGATAGAGCAGAGAGTAATCAGAAGGGTGAGACACTGCATATGTTGAAGAAGAAGAGCTGAGAGTCTTCATTGGCCAGAAGAGACTTTATAAAAAAGAAAAAAAAATTACTCTGAGGGTGTATTAGATAGATATCTGTGGGTGTACTGCTATCTCCCATGGGTTATCTTAAAGAGTCTTTAATAAAGTCCGTAAGGCTTGCTGAGGCTTTTTTAAAAACTGGATTCCCTAGGAGATAATTAGAGGGTGGTACTTAAGTCTATGTCTAGGTTGACAGATTTTGCAGGGAAGACGAACCTGAGAACAGTGGAGGTCTTAAGAGTGTAAGTACATGGAAATTAGAAAAAAAAATAATAAAGGGAAGTAGGAAAACTTTGGACTTCGAAGGTCATGTATTATTACTGAGTCAGACCTGAGGTTTTTAAGGAGTTATATACACAGTTGCTATTTGGATTACTTGTTGATAAAGATAAGTGGAACAACTAGAGTCGTTCCCAAGTGTAGGTAAGATATAATGAGAGGATGGAGGTGGAAAGTAGGGAGGCCCAGAGAGAAGTGGGAAGGTCATATTGGGCCAAGATGGTGGTAATATCCAGCAGAACAGATGGCAGGACAGACTATGGATTCATCTTTTTTATTTCGGCTCCCCCCTCATCCTTAATAATTCTTTGGGAATATTTCATGGCTCTGTGATGCAGGTACAGAATTCGAGTGAGGAGACTACACCCTCAGTGTCCAGCTGTCTGAGTCCTCAGTGTGCTTCAAATGATGGAGAACTATTGCTTCTTTATGAGAAGAGTTAGTACCTCGTAGCTAAGCTTAAGCTGGAGCTTATGCAATATTGATTCCATTTTATATATACTGTTGGCATGGAGGTTCCTCCTCCTCTTTTCTTGACCATTATGAAATGAATCTATATTTCTCAATATTTGGGTATATCAGGTAAATACATTAAGTAAAGGAATCTTATATATTGCTCCCTGCATAGTTTGCTCTTTCTTGTTTCTCTTTTACCTTTACTAAATTAGCACAGGGAGAGACCTTGAAATGTTCTAATCAGGAGAGATTAGAACATCATATTTCTAGAGAGGTTGGTTGGACAGAGCAGGGGTCCCAGTGAGAATCCAAGCTCCTGTTTCTACTTGGAAGTAGAACCTGTGTAGAATAGAGGGCTCCAGGAAATATCCTAGAATATTCCAATGTCCCTGCGGGAGATCATTAAGAGAGGCAGGATCTGGTACCAGATCAGTGTACTATGACATGTTTGTCAGTCATCTGATGTGAGATTCTCAGAGCCAATCCCATATGGTAGGGCCGAGTGGAGAGTGATGAAGAACCTGTGAAAGCCTTTGATTGCATGTTAAAGATGAAACTCTGATTTCGGGGAGAATTTTCTTACCTGACTGAATGTCACCCTTTTGTGGGGATGAGATTCTGTGCTTTTCCTCTGTTGATGACCACTGACTGAAAATCATTAGAGGATCATGTCTAGAAAGCATTCTTTATTTAATTTCTTAAATAAGAAAACATAGAAAACATTTTTATCCACTTTCAAATTGAGGATCAAGGGGATGACATCAGTGAAAATGTCAGAATAGGGAGCTCTGGCTTGTGTCCATCCCCAGAAACACTGACATACGTGGTAAAACCTGTCAAAATGATCTTATCAACACATGTAAGTTTTCTTTTCTTTTCACCCTGTAGATTTATCTTTCATTGAAACTTTACTTACTACAGGATGTGGAGAATAAACAAGGAAGTAGAAACTGTATTTCCTGATGAGAGAATCACTAAGTCACATTAGCTGTTCTGAGCTCTTGTCTTACTCATCGTGACTCTAATTAAAACAAACAAACAAACAAAACACTTTTTTTTTTGTAAGTCAGTTCTGACATTTCCTCGTTAAAGACAAGGTAACAGATACAGATTTAGATCTACCAGAATTGAGCAAACTTTTGATTGTGCCTGTGTTGAATATATGAGCATGACCTGCTACAAATCTTCATTATACTTATTGCCACAACGGACAAATTCCCTTTTTCCACTCCTGATATGTTGCATGTAAGGAATGCATAGGTCACTAACCCCAGCTGGTCACAGGTAAACTCTGCCACATGGATTACTGCATGTTTTCCTGCTGGAAGACCACACATTCTCGAGGATCATGCCTGCAGAGTATCTGGGCTCTTCTTTTTTTCTGGATAAAGGTTAGATAATCACCTAATTTTATGAGAAATATATAAATTGTATTTGCATATTGTTCAGGTTTTTATTTATCCATTCTCTTTCAAGTCCTAAGTGCAAATATTAAAGTGATTTCCAAGAGGGTGGTAAATAAGACAGCTATGTTTATGCTCCAAAATTAGCAATAAATCATAATACAATTGTAAATGCATTAATGTGTGATTAATATGTAGATACTTATGTAAATGCAAGTTTAGTAATGCTTTGTGGAGAGCTTCAGAATCTAGGTATTAAAAAAAAAAAGAAGAAGGAGTTCTTGAAACTCTCAGGGAATTATAGAGAAGTCTTTGTGTCTATAAATATCATTCTGAAACAATGCATATTCTCAGAAATAAACTAGGCATAATATTGTAGGAAAAAACTTCATGAAATGAAAGAGCATGTGAGATGACCATACAAGGAAAAGAATATTCTCAGAGAATAATGAACAGTGTGGAGTTCAGCAGAAGGGTCATACACATTCAGAGAGCAAAACTTTGGAGAGCCTAATTGTGAGTTCCTCATATTTCATCTTTGGAGACACGGTAGTCATTGGAAATATGATGTTATAAGATGACGTTAACATACTTAAATACTTTCATTTAGAAATGACCACTTAGAACCAGAATAAATGAAAGAGAACACAAAATTATGTTTATGTTGATTTTTAAAGACCTCAGGTGAGTGCTGATTATTTAAAAATACCTGATGTCTTTCACTGCAAAGTTAAGGAGCTGTTACAGTGGAGGATTACTGGACTGAATGTCAATATTATGACATAGTATGAGTGTGTTTCGTGTTTGGTAATTGCAATCATTGTTGCTTTTGTTGTGGTCATCCACTTACAATGCTTGGTGTCAGTTGACTTATCTCTTGTAAAAATAAAATACAGTCTGTGTGTGTGAAAAAAAAACATACATGATGTCTTTTTTTTTTTAACTCTGGGTTTGTTTATTTATTTATTTATTTATTTGTTTATTTATTTATTTATTATTTATGGCTGTGTTGGGTCTTCGTTTCTGTGCGAGGGCTTTCTCTGGTTGCGGCAAGTGGGGGCCACTCTTCATCGCGGTGCGCGGGCCTCTCACTATCGCGGCCTCTCTTGTTGCGGAGCACAGGCTCCAGACGTGCAGGCTCAGTAATTGTGGCTCACGGGCCTAGTTGCTCTGTGGCATGTGGGATCTTCCCAGACCAGGGCTCGAACCCGTGTCCCCTGCATTGGCAGGCAGATTCTCAACCACTGCACCACCAGGGAAGCCCATACATGATGTCTTGACTAAAGTTGTATGGAATTTGAGATCTGGAAAAAAGCATTTCCTTTCTGTAATGCTAGGATGCTAATTGGACATTTTTGCAAGAAAGAGATTTCAGGATGCAAATCTCGTGTCTCGGGAAGTCAGTTCATGGCGGAACATTCTATTAAACTTGTGTGAGTGGAGAAATATTTCTTTGGAAGGAAGAGGTCACGAATCCCTTTTTAATAGTTAGTGGTTTATAGTATACCGAATGAGCAAAATGGCTATTTCTGAACTTTAGAAAAAAAAATATAGTTTTTTTTGCATTTATAATATGAAGCTGATGTAAAATATCAAAAATTCTTTATTTTGAAAAGCAATGTAATCAATTTGACATAATTCATATATATTGAACCTGTGGTACACACACACAATAAAACTTACATTCAGAAAATTTTTTGCACTTAAGAAATATTTTCAAGTGTAGTTGATTTACAATGTTGTGGGTTTTTAAAATACATGTTTATTGGAGTATAATTGCTTTATAACACTGTATTAGTTTCTGCTTTACAACAAAGTGAGTCAGCTATATGTATACATATATTCCCCATATCCCCCCCTCTTGAGCCGCCCTCCCTCACTCCGTATCCCACCCCTCTGGGGGACATAAAGCCCCGAGCTGATCTCCCTGTGCTATGCGGCAGCTTACCACGAGCTATTTTACATTTGGTAGTGTATGTATGTCAGGGCTACTCTCTCCCTACGTCCCTGTCTCCCCTTCCCCCCTGTGTCCTTAAGTCCGTTCTCTACATCTGTGTCTCTATTCCTGCCCTGTCACTAGGTTCGTCAGTACCATTTTTCAAGATTCCATATATATGTGTTAGCGTACGGTATTTGTTTTTCTCTCTGTGACTTACTTCACTCTGTATGACAGACTCTAGGTCCAACCACCTCACTACAAATAACTCAATTTTGTTCCTTTTTATGGCTGAGTAATACTCCACTGTATAGATGTGCCACATCTTCTTTATATATTCATCTGTCGATGGACATTTAGGTTGCTTCTATGTCCTGGCTATTGTAAATAGTGCTACAGTGAACATTGTGGTACATGTATCTTTTCGAATTATGGTTTTCTCCAGGTATATGCCCAGTAGTGGGATTGCTGGGTCATATGGTAGTTCTGTTTTTAGCTTTTGAGGAATCTCCATACTGTTCTCCATAGTGGCTATATCAGTTTACATTCCCACCAACAGTTCAGGAGGGTTCCCTTTTCTCCACACCCTCTGCAGCCTTTATACATTGCTGTATCAATTTCTGCTGTGCAGCAAAGTGATTCAGTTTTATATATATATATATATAGATATTTAGATATATATCTATATCTATCTCTGTCTATATATCTATATATATATGTATATCTATATATCTATGTATATTCTTTTCCATTATGGTTTATCACAAGATATTGAATATAGTTTCCTGTGCTATACAGTAGGTCTTTGTGGGTTGTCCATCCTATGTAGAATAGTTTGCTTCTGCTATTCCAAAACTCCCAATCTTTCCTTCACTCTCTCCTTGGCAACCACAACTCTGTTTTCTATATCTGTGTGTTTGTTTCTATTTCGCTGACATGTTCATTTGTGTCCTGTTTTCAATTCCACATATAAGTGATATTATATGGTATTTGTCTTTCTCCCTCTGACTTACTTCACTTAGTATCATTATCTCTAGGTCCATCCATGTTGCTGCAAATGGCATTATTTCATTCTTTTTTATGTCTGAATAATATCTATTGTATACGTATACCACACCTTCTTTATACATTCATTTTTCAATGAACATTTAGGTTGTTTCCATGTCTTGGCTATTATAAATAGTGCTGCTATGAACATAGGGTTTCATGTATCTTTTTGAATTATAGTTTTGTCTAGATATATGTCCACAAGTGGGATTGCTAGATCATATGGCAACTCTCTTTATAGTTTTTTTGAGGAACCTCCATACTGTTTTCCATAGTGGCTGCACCAACTTACCTGGCCACCGACAGTGTAGAAGGGTTCCCTTTTCTCCATACCCCCTCCAGCATTTGTTAATTGTAGATTTTTTGAAATGATGGCCATTCTGATCAGTGTGAAGTGATACCTCATTGTAATTTGGATTTGCGTTTCTCTAATAATTAGTGATGATGAGCATCTTTTCATGTGCCTATTGGCTCTCTGTATGTCTTCTTTGGAGAAATGTTTATTTAGATCTTCTACCCATTTTTCCATTGAGTTATTTGTTATTTTGTTATTGAGTTGTATGAGCTGTTTGTATAGTTTGGAAATTAAGTCCTTGTCAGTCTCATCATTTGCTAATATTTTCTCCCAGTCCATAAGTTGTATTTTCATTTTGATTATGGTTTCCTTTGCTGTGCAAAAGCTTGTAAGTTTGATTAGGTCCTGTTTCTTTTTTGCTTTTACAGTAAGTCTCCTACATATGAACAAGTTCTGTTCCAAGAGTGCATTTGTAAGTCCAACAAAGTTCGCCTAGGTACCCAACTTACACAGTCGGCTATATGGTATGGTACCGTAATAGGTTTATAATACTTTTCACGCAAACAATACATAAAAAACAAGCACAAAAACAAAGAAAACATTTTTAATCTTACAGTACAGTAACTTGAAAAGTACAGTAATACAGTACAACAGCTGGGATACTTGGGCTGGCATCGAGGGAACAGGCGAGAAGAGTTACTGATTGGAGGAGGGAGAGGAGGTGGGAGATGGTAGAGGTGAAGGATTATCAGCAGTAGGAGACAGAGGGCAAGCTGCAATTTCACTCATACCTGACGTTGATGGCAAAGGTTCTGGTTCCTTGCTGGATTTAATTCTACCTACCCTCTTGAAAGAATGATCCTTTGATGTCTGGGCAGTAGCTCTTTTTTTCTCATCATAGATGACAAGGTAGCACTGGATTGCAATCTGAATGGCTGCTGCCACCTTTGGGTCCCATTCTAGGTTCGGGTCCTGTGCCTCAAAAGCTAACAGTGCTTCCTCAAATAACGAAGATTCCCTTGCCATTTTCTGTGTCGTGAATCTCTTCAGTTCTTCAGTTACTTCTTCTTCCTCCTGCCCCTCTTCATCCTTTCTCTGGGCCTCCAATTCCGTCAGTAAGCTCGTCATGTTGCACAGCAAGGAGTTCAATGAAATCGTCCTCTTGCAGATCTAGCTCCAGCTTCTCACTGAGGGTCACTACGTTGCTGAATACCTCTTCAGACTTCTGATCTACCTTCTCAAATCCACAAAAATCATGAACAAACTGTGGGCAGAGGTTCTTCCAAACCCCATTCATGGTGACCGCCATACCCTCACACCGAGCAAAGTCAATGTTTTTTATGGTCTTGTAGATGTTATAGTCCTTCCAAAGTTGTCCCTAGGTCGTTCCTGATTTGTCACTTACCTTTACTGCCTGACAAAAAGTGTGACATAAATAATATTTCTTGAAAGTCGCTATAACTCCCTGGTCCATAGGTTGGATGAGCAACGTAGTGTTCGGTGACAGATGCAGTACTTTGATGTTGGGATGAAAGTCATCCATGAATGGGGGTGGCCCAGAGCATAGTCGAGCAGCAAAAGAATGTTTTGCTGGAACGTCCTTCTCCAAGCAATATTTCTCTACATCTGAGATAAAGTGGTGGCAAAACCAGTCCTGGAACGTGGCCTGTGTAATCCAACATTTGGGGTTATGCTTCCACACAACAGGAAGAGAGCCCTTGGCTATGTTTTTAAGGGTTCTTGGGTTCTGTGAATGATAAACTAAGGTTACAGCTTCAATTCACCGGAAGCATTGCCACCAAACAACAGTTAGCCTATCCTTTGCTGCTTTACAGCCCGGCATCAACTTTTCCTCCTTACTGATGTAACTTCGGTCTGGCATCCTCTTCCAGTACAGTTGTGTCTCATCCACATTAAAAACCTGTTTGGGTAAATACACACCATTGTCAATAATTTCTCAAAGTGTTTCTGGAAGTTCCTGGACAGCTACCCTATCTGCACTTGCTGCCTCTCCACTTACTTTTACATTGTGAAGGTTGGCTCTAGCCTTGAAACGATGAAACCAGCCATGGCTGGCATTAAAAGATGTGCCCTCTGATTCTTTGCCGTGTTTCTTCAAGTCTTCATAAAGGCTTTTAGCTTTCTCTTGAATCAGTGTTAAGTTGAGCAGGACTCAGTGCTGATGTTGATCCTGCATCCGCACACTGAGAAGTTTCTCCATCTCCTCCATCACTTTTCCATGCTTCTTGGATATTTTGTCAACATCGTTGGCACAGCAGACTTCACATGTTCCATGATCTTGTCCTTGTTCTTTAGATTCGTGCCAATGATTGAATGATTCATGTTATAAGAATGAGCGATGTCTAACATCTTTTTGCCTCGCTCCACTCTCTCAATTACTTTCACTTTTGTTTCCATCATTATCGCTTGGCGCTTCTTAACAGTACCAGCTACATCACCTCTGCTTTTACGCTTGCTTCCAGACATCTTGGGCTTGAAATAAAGGTACTGTACTACTGTACTCTATACAGTACTGTAAAGTACACAAAAGCACAACCACATATAGAGGAAGCACACACGTGACAATGTATGCCAGACACGTGAACTAACTTACATGATTGGACATGCGAATGGACGTTTGCATCTTTGAAAGTTTGCAACTTGAATGTTCGTATGTAGGTGACTTACTGTATTTGTACTGCCTAAGGAGAACTACCTAGGAAAACTTCGGTATGACTTATGTCAGAGAATGTTTTGCTTATGTTCTCTTCTAGGAGTTATAAGGTGTCCTATCTTATATTTAAGCATATAAGCCGTTTTGATTTTATTTTTGTGTATGGTGTGAGGGTATGTTCTGACTTCACTGATTTGCATATGGCTCTCCAACTTTCAAAACACCACTTGCTGAAGAGACTATCTTTTCCCCATTGTATATTCTTGCCTCCTTTGTCGAAGGTTAATTGACCATAGGTGCGTGGGTTTATTTCTTAGCTCTCTATTCTATTCCATTGATCCATGTATCTCTTTCTGTGCCAATACCATGCGGCTTTGATTACTGTAACTTTGTAGTATTGTCTGAAGTTTAGGAGGGTTATGCCTCCTGCTTTGTTCTTTTTCCTGGGAATTGTGTTGACATTTCTGACTTTTTATGGTTCCAGATACACTTTAGGATTATTTGTTCTAGTTCTGGGGAAAATGTCATGGGTAATTTGATAGGGATCACATTAAATCTGTAGATTGCTTTGGGTAGTATAGCCATTTTAACAGTATTAATTCTTCCCATCCAAGAGTGTGGGATGTCTTTCCATTCCTTTGAATCATCTTCAGTTTCCTTTACTAATGTTTTGTAGTTCTCAGCATATAAATCTTTCACCTCCTTGGTGAGGTTTATTCCTAAGCATTTTATTTTTTTGATGCCATTTAAAAAAGGATTGCTTGTTTACATTTCCTTTCTGATATTTCATTGTTAGTGTAAAGAAATGCAACCAGGGACTTCCCTGGTGGCTCTGTGGTTGAGAATCCGCCTGCCAATACAGGGGACACGGGTTTGAGCCCTGGTGCAGGAAGATCTCACATGCTGTGGAGCAACTAAACCTGTTTGCCACAACTACTTAGCCTGCACTCTAGAGCCCGTGAGCCACAACTACTGAGCCCTTGTGCCACAACTACTTAAGCCCACGTACCTAGAGCCCGTGCTCCGCAACAAGAGAAGCCACTGCAGTGAGAAGCCTGTGCACCACAACGAAGACTAGCTCCCACTGGCCACAACTAGAGAAAGCCCTTGCACAGCAATGAAGACCCAATGCAGCCAAAATAAATTAAAAAAAAAAGAAAACCCAAGAAATACAACCAATTTTTGTATGTTAATCTTGTATCCTGCTACTTTGCTGAACTTGTTTATCAGTTCTAGTAGTGTTTGTGTGGAATTTTTAGGGTTTTCTTTATATATATTATCATGTCATCGCATATAATGACAACTTTACCTCTTCCCTTCCAATTTGGTTAGATTTTATTTCTTTTTCTTGTCTGATTGTTGTGGCTAGGACTTCCAATACTATGTTGAAGAGAAGAGGTGAGAGTGGGCATCCTTGTCTTGTTCCAGATTTTAGCAGGAAGGCTTTCAGCTTATGAACATTGAGTATTATATTGGCTGTGGGTTTGTCATAAATAGCTTTTATTATGTTGAGATATGTTTCCTCTATACCCACTTTGGTAAGTGTTTTTATCATGAATGGATGTTGAAGTTTTTCAAATGCTTTTTCGGCATCTATTGAGATGATCATTTGTTTTGTGTTTTTCCTTTGTTGATGGGGTGTATCATGTTGATTGATTTGCATATGTTGAAACAACTTTGTGACACGGGTGAATAAGATTTGGTCATGGGGTATGATCCTCTTATGTGTTGTCAGATTCGGTTTTCTAATATTCAGTTGAGAATTTTTGCATCAATATTTATGAAAGATATTGGCCTGCAGTTTTCTTTTTTGGTAGTGTCTTTCTCTGTGTTTTTTTTTAAAGTCTTTATTGAATTTGTTCCAATATTGCTTCTGTTTTATGTTTTGGTTTGTTGTTTGTGAGGCATGTGGGATCTTAGCTCCACCACCAGGGATCGAACCTGCACCCCCTGCACTGGAAGGCGAAATCTTAACTGCTGGACCACCAGAAAAGTCCCCATCTGTTTTATTTTGTTTTTTTAAAGTAAATTTCTTTCTTTCTTTATTTTTGGATGCATTGGGCGTTCGTTGATGTGCTCGGGCTCTCTCTAATTGCGGTGAACGGGGGCTACTCTTCATTGTGGTGTGCAGGCTGTTCATTGCGGTGGCTTCTTTTGTTGCAGATCATGGGCTCTAGGTGCGTGGGCTTCAGCAGTTGTGGCTATCAGGCTCAGTAGTTGTGGCTCATGGGCTGTAGAGCACAGGCTCAGTAGTTGTGGCACACAGGCTTAGTTGCTCCGCAGCATGTGGGATCTTCCTGGACCAGGGCTCAAACCTATGTCGCCTGCATTGGCAGACGGATGCTTAACCACTGTGTCACCAGGGAAGTCCCCCCGCATCTGTTTTTGATATCAGTGTGATGGTGGCCTCATAGAATGTCTTTGGAAGTATTCCTTACTCTTCAATCTTTTCGAAGAGTTTGAGAAGAATCAGTGTAAGTTCTGCTTTGTATATTTGGTAGAATTTGCCTATGAAACCATCTGATCCTGGACTTTTGTTGGTAGGGAGTTTTTTAAAATTACAGATTCTATTTTTTAAAAAAATTTATTTATTTATTTATTTATTTTTGGCTGTGTTGGGTCTTCGTTTCTGTGCGAGGGCTTTCTCTAGTTGCGGCGAGTGGGGACCACTCTTCATCGCAGTGCATGGGCCTCTCACTATCGCGGCCTGTCTTGTTGCGGAGCACGGGCTCCAGGCGCGCAGGCTCATTAGTTGTGGCTCACAGGTGCAGTTGCTCCGCGGCATGTGGGATCTTCCCAGACCAGGGCTCGAACCTGTGTCCCCTGCATTGGCAGGCAGATTCTCAACCACTGCACCACCAGGGAAGCCCTCTATTTTGCTTTTAGTGATCAGTATGTTCAAATTATCTATTTCTTCTTGATTCAGTTTTGTTCGGCTGTAAAAAAGCAACATATATTTTTAGGTTATGTTAGCACCTAAATACTAACCATGTATTAGACCACAAAAGAGTGAAGAAAAAAATATTAAAATATTTTTTCAAATAGAAAAAGTATTGAAATATTTTTAAGAAATTGGGATAATAATACTAATTACAATAATGACAAGTTGTTCTGAACTTAAAGACTACTTTATCTAAGATGCATATTATATGCTTATTGTTTTATTGTTTTTAAATACATGGAATATTTTCTCCTTTCTAATGTAATTCTTTTATTTTACCTGTATATTGTGAAAAAAGTTTAGTTGCACATAATATAAAAAATTACACTTTAATAGGAGATATTAATCCATTTACATTTACTATAGTACTGAAAATATTAGGTTTAGAGTTACCATGTCATTGAGTGCTCTTTTTTATTTATTTATTTTTAAATGAGATTTAATTTGGGGGGGCATAAGTTATTTATTTATTTATTTATTTATTTTTAACATCTTTATTGGACTATAATTGCTTTACAATGGTGTGTTAGTTTCTGCTTTATAACAAAGTGAATCAGCTATACATATCCATATATCCCCATATCTCCTCCCTCTTGCATCTCCCTCCCACCTTCCCTATCCCACCCCTCTAAGTGGTCACAAAGAACTGAGCTGATCTCCCTGTGCTATGCAGCTGTTTCCTACTAGCTATCTATTTTACATTTGGTAGTATATACGTCCATGCCACTCTCTCACTTTGTCCCAGCTTACCCTTCCCCCTCCCCATGTCCTCAAGTCCATTCTCTATGTCTGTGTCTTTATTCCTGTCCTGTCCCTAGGTTCTTCCCAACCATTTTTTTCTTTTTTTTTTAGATTCCATATATATGTGGATTTAAAACAGTATTTGTTTTTCTCTTTCTCACTTACTTCACTCTGTATGACAGACTCTAGGTCCATCCACCTCACTACAAATAACTCAATTTCATTTCTTTTATGGCTGAGTAATATTCCATTTTATATTGAAGATGTGCAATATCTTCTTTATCCATTCATCAGTTGATGGACACTTAGGTTGCTTCCATGTCCTGGCTATTGCAAATAGAGCTGCAATGAACATTGTGGAACATGACTCCTTTTGAATTATAGTTTTCTCCAGGTATATGCCCAGTAGTGGGATTGCTGTCTCATATGGTAGTTCTATTTTTAGTTTTTAAAGGAACCTCCGTACTGTTCTCGATAGTGGCTGTATCACTTTACACTCCCACCAACGGTGCAAAAGGGTTCCCTTTTCTCCACACCTCTGCAGCATTTATTCTTTGTAGATTTTTTTGATGATGGCCATTCTTACCTGTGTGTGGTGATACCTTATAGTAATTTTGATTTTCATTTCTCTAATGATCAGTGATGTTGAGCATTCTTTCATGTGTTTGTTGGCAATCTGTATATCTTCTTTGGAGAAATGTCTGTTTAGGTCTTCTGAGCATTTATGGATTGAGTTGTGTTTTTTTTTTGATATTGATCTGTTTGGAGATTAATCCTTTGTCAGTTGCTTCATTGGCAAATATTTTCTCCCATTCTGAGGGTTGTCTTTTCATTTTGTTTATGTTTTCCTTTTCTGTGCAAAAGCTTTTAAGTCTCCTTAGGTCTCATTTGTTTATGTTTTTTTAAAATTTCCATTTCTCTAGGAGGTGGGTCAAAAAGGATCTTGCTGTGATTGATGTCATGGAGTGTTCTGCCTATGTTTTCCTCTAAGAGTTTTATAGTGTCTGGCCTTACATTTAGGTCTTTAATCCATTTTGAGTTTATTTTTGTGTATGGTGTTAGGGATTCTTTTAATTTCATTCTTCTACCTGTAGCTGTCCAGTTTTCCCAGCACCACTTATTGAAGAGGCTGTGATTTCTCCATTGTATATTCTTGCCTCCTTTATCAAAAATATGGTGACCAAATGTGTATGGGTTTATGTCTGGGCTTTCTCTCCTGTTCCACTGATCTATATTTCTGTTTTTGTGCCAGTACCATACTGTCTTGACTACTGTAGCTTTGTAGTATTGTCTGAAGTCAGGGAGCCTGATTCCTCCAGCTCTGTTTTTCTTCTCAAGATTGCTTTGGCTGTTCGGGGTCTTTTGTGTTTCCATACAGATAGTGAAATTTTTTTGTTCTAGTTCTCTGAAACATTCCATTGGTAGTTTGATAGGGATTGCATTGAATCTGTAGATTGCTTTGGGTAGTAGAGTCATTTTCACAATGTTTATTCTTCCAATCCAAGAACATGGTATATCTCTCTATCTGTTTGTGTCATCTTTGATTTCTTTCATCAGTGTCTTATAGTTTGTTGAGTAAACATCTTTTGTCTCCTTAGGTAGGTTTATTCCTAGGTATTTTATTCTTTTTGTTGCAGTGGTAAATGGGAGTGTTTCCTTAATTTCTCTTTCAGACTTTTCATCTTTAGTGTATAGGAATGAAAGAGATATCTGTACATTAATTTTGTATCCTGCAACCTTACCAGATTCATTGATTAACTCTAGTAGGTTTCTGGTAGCATCTTTAGGATTCTCTATGTATAGTATCATGTCATCTGCAAACAGTGACAGCTTAACTTCTTCTTTTCTAATTTGGATTCCTTTTATTTCTTTTTCTTCTCTGATTGCTGTAGCTAAAAATTCCAAAAGTGTGTGGAATAATAGTGGTGAGAGTGGGCAACCTTGTCTTGTTCCTGATCTTGGTGGAAATAGTTTCACTTTTTCACCATTGAGAACAATGTTGGCTGTAGGTTTGTCATATATGGCCTTTATTATGTTGAGGAAAGTTCCCTCTATGCCAACTTTCTGGAGGATTTTTATCATAAATGGGTGTTTAATATTGTTGAAAGCATTTTCTGCATCTACTGAGATGACCATATGGTTTTTATCCTTCAGTTTTTTAATATGGTGTATCTCATTGATTTGCATGTATTGAAGAATCCTTGCATCTCTGGGATAAACCCCACTTGATCATGGTGTATGATCCTTTTAAGGTGCTGTTGGATTCTGTTTGCTAGTATTGTGCAGTGGATTTTTGCAGCTATGTTCATCAGTGATATTGTCTTGTAGTTTTCTTTCTTTGTGACATCTTTGTCTGGTTTTGGTGTCAGGGAGATGGTGGTCTCATAGAATAAGTTTGGGAGAGGTCCTCCCTCTGCTATATTTTGGAAGAGTTTGAGAAGGATAGGTGTTAACTCTTCTCTAAATGTTTGATAGAATTTACCTGTGAAGCCATCTGGTCCTGGGCTTTTGTTTGTTGGAAGATTTTTAATCACAGTCTCAATTTCAGTGCTTGGGATTGGTTTGTTTATAGTTTCTATTTCTTCCTGGTTCAGTCTTGGAAGGTTGTGCTTTTCTAAGAATTTGTCCATTTCTTCCAGGTTGTCCATTTTATTGGCATATAGTTGCTTGCAGTAATCTCTCATGATCCTTTGTATTTCTGCAGTGTCAGTTGTTACTTCTCCTTTTTCATTTGTAATTCTATTGACTTAAGTCGTCTCCTTTTTTTTCTTGATGAGTCTGGCTAATGGTTTATCAATTTTGTTTATCTTCTCAAAGAACCAGCTTTTAGTTTTTTTGATCTTTGCTGTTGTTTCCTTCATTTCTTTTTCATTTATTTCTGATCTGATCTTTATGATTTCTTTCCTCTGCTGACTTTAGGGTTTTTTTTCTTTCTTTCTCTAATTGCTTTAGGTGTAAGGTTAACTTGTTTATTTGAGATGTTTCTTGTTTCTTGAGGTAGGATTGTATTGCTATAAACTTTCCTCTTAGAACTGCTTTTGCTGCATCCCATAGGTTTTGGGTCTTCATGTTTTCATTGTCATTTGTTTCTAGGTACTTTTTAAATTTCCTCTTTGATTTCTTCAGTGATGTCTTGCTTATTAAGTAGTGTATTGTTTAGCGTCCATGTGTTTGTATTTTTTTACAGATTTTTTCCTGTAATTGATATCTAGTCTGATAGCGTTGTGGTTGGAAAAGATACTTGATATGATTTCAATTTTCTTAAATTTACCAAGGCTTGATTTGTGACCCAAGATATGATCTATCCTGGAGAATGTTCCACGAGCACTTGAGAAAAAGTGTATTCTGTTGTTTTTGGATGGAATGTCCTATAAATATCAATTAAGTCCATCTTGTGTAATGTATCATTTAAAGCTTGTGTTTCCTTATTTATTTTCATTTTGGATGATCTGTTCATTGGTGAAAGAGGGGTGCTAAAGTCCCCTACTATGATTGTGTTACTGTCAATTTCCCCTTTTATGGCTGTTAGCATTTGCCTTATGTATTGAGGTGCTCCTATGTTGGGTGCATAAATATGTACAATTGTTATATCTTCTTCTTGGATTGATCCCTTGATCATTATGTACTGTCCTTCTTTGTCTCCTGTAATAGTCTTTATTTTAAAGTCTTTTTTGTCTGATATGAGAATTGCTACTCTAGCTTTCTTTTGATTTCCATTTGCATGGAATATCTTATTCCATCCCCTCACTTTCCATCTGTATGTGTCCCTAGGTCTGAAGTGGGTCTCTTGTAGACCGCATATATACCAGTCGTGTTTTTGGACCCATTCAGCCAGTCTATGTCTTTTGGTTGGAGCATTTAATCCATTTACATTTAAGGTAATTATTGATATGTATGTTCTTATTACCATTTTCTTAATTGTTTTGGGTTTGTTATTGTAGGTCTTTTCCTTCTCTTGTGTTTCCTGCCCAGAGAAGTTCCTTTAGCCTTTGTTGTAAAGTGGGTTTGGTGGTGCTGAATTCTCTTAGCTTTTGCTTGTCTGTAAAGGTTTTAATTTCTCTGTCGAATCTGAAAGAGCTCCTTGGTGGTTCGAGTGATCTTGGTTGTAGCTTTTCCCCTTTCATCACTTTAAATATGTCCTGCCAGTCCCTTCTGGCTAGCAGAGTTTCTGCTGAAAAATCAGCTGTTAACCTTATGGGGATTCCTTTGTATGTTATTTGTTGTTTTTCCCTTGCTGCTTTTAATATTTTTTCTTTGTATTTAATTTTTGATAGTTTGATTAATATATGTTTTGGCATGTTTCTCCTTGGGTTTATCTTGTATGGGACTCTCTGCACTTCCTGGACTTGATTAACGATTTCCTTTCCCATATTAGGGAAGTTTTCAACTATAATCTCTTCAAATATTTTCTCAGTCTCTTTCTTTTTCTCTTCTACTTCTGGGACCCCTATATTCGAATGTTGGTGCATTTAATGTTGTCCCAGAGGTGTCTCAGATTGTCCTCAATTCTTTTCATTCTTTTTTCTTTATTCTGCTCTGCAGTAGTTATTTCCACTATTTTATCTTCCAGGTCATTTATCCATTCTTCTGCCTCAGTTATTCTGCTATTGTTTCCTTCTAGAGAATTTTTAATTCCATTTATTGTGTTGTTCATCATTGTTTGTTAGCTGTTTAGTTCTTCTAGGTCCTTGTTAAACGTTTCTTGTCTATTCGCCATTCCAGTTCCAAGATTTGGGATCATCTTTACTATCATTACTCTGAATTCTTTTTCAGGTAGACTGCCTATTTCCTCTAATTTGTTTGGTCTGGTGGGTTTTTACCTTGCTCCTTCATCTGCTTTGTGTTTCTGTGTCTTCTCATTTGGCTTTGGGGACTGTGTTTGGGGTCTCCTTTTCGCAGGCTGCAGATTCGTAGTTCCCATTGTTTTTGATGTCTGCCCCCAGTGGCTAAGATTGGTTCAGTGGGTTGTGTAGGCTTTCTGGTGGAGGGGACTGGTGCCTGTGTTCTGGTGGGTGTGTCTGGATCTTGTCTTTCTGGTGGACAGCTCTGCATCCGGTGGTGTGTTTTGGGGTGTCTGTGACCTTATTATGATTTTAGGCAGCCTCTCTGCTAATGGGTGGGCCTGCATTCCTGTCTTGCTAGTTGTTTGGCATGGGATGTCCAGCACTGGATTTTGCTGGTCTCTGAGTGTAGCTGGGTCTTAGCGTTGAGACAGATATCTCTGGGAGAGCTTTCACCGTTTGATATTACAAGGTGCCGGAGGTCTCTGGTAGACCAATGTCCTGAACTCGGATCTCCCACCTCAGAGGCACAGGCCTGACTCCCGGCTGGAGCACCAAGACCCTGTCAGCCACACGGCTGGAGGTGAGAACAAGAGGTAGCTTTGGTACATCTCAAAGACCACCAATGAGATTCACTGACCATTTTCTCTCCAGAAGTGAAGAAAACAAAATTCAGACTTCAGCTAGTCAGCCACTTTGGTAGCCAGCCTCCAAGATGGCCCTAATTATCCCCTAATTATCCCCCAGTCTTCATGTACATGTGTGGCTCCTCGCACTTGAAAAGGGTTAACTGTTTAACTAATAAGAAATTGCAGAAATGACAAAGTGCAGTTTCCAAAGTTATGAAAGACATTGCAACTTCTGCTTTGGTTTCTGCTAGATCACTCATCCTGGGGTAAGCCAGCTGCCATGTCATGAGGACACTCAAGCAGCCCTAAGGAGAGATCCATGTGACAAGGAACTGAGGCCTCTTACCTACAGCCACGTGAGTGAGTCATCTCAGAAGTCAAAAGATTTAATTTTATTTATTTTTGGTTGCGTTGGGTCTTCATTGCTGCACAGGGTTTCTCTAGTTGTGTCAAGCAGGGGTTACTCATCGTTGTGGTGCACGGGTTTCTCCTTGCGGTGGTTTCTCTTCTTGTGGAGTATGGGCTCTAGGTGCATGGGCTTCAGTAGTTGTGTCATGCAGGCTCAATAGTTGTTGCTTGCAGGCTCTAGAGCACAGGCTCAGTAGTTGTGGCACACGGGCCGGGCTTAGTTGCTCTGCGGCATGTGGGATCTTCCCAGACCAGGGATTGAACCCCTGTTCCCTGCATTGGCAGGCAAATTCTTACCCACTGTGCCACCAGGGAAATCCAGTGTGCTCTTTTTTAAACCTAGTCTGTTTTCATTATTTTCTATCTTAACGATTCTGTATTAAAGAAAAAAATATACTCCTTTCTACTCCTCCTCTTTGAGGATTATATATGAAGAAGTATGTCTTATTTATTAATCTCAAATTTTCACCTTACTTTTAAGAAGTTATCACAATGTTAAGTATTTAATACCTTTCACTTCTACCTTGAAAAGCATGGATATTAAAGTGCTAATATAATTACCTTCCCTAGTCTATCTTTTTTACTTTTTGTTATGTATAAAAAACAACTAAAAACATGCATGGTTTGTAAGGAAATGACAAATTTCAGAAAATTCAGCATCTGAATACACTCTATACATAGCTTCTAGATAAAGACACAGAAAATTGCCAGATACTCAGAGGCCCCCCCCGGTCCCATTCTAGTGACTCCCCTTAAGGTTTAATATTGTTCTGGTATCTAACAAAAAGATCACTTTACCTGTATTTTGTATTTTATATAAATGTTATGGCACAGTAAAATCACTTTTGGATTGGGTTTTTTTATTTTATGTTGTTTGTGAATATGCCTATATTGTTGCCTGTTGTGATCATGCATTGCCACTGTTGCATAGGATTCCATAGTGTAAATATTTAACTATTAATTAATTTATTCCAATGTGTATTACAATATGAGTGATTTTCAGTTTGTGTCTATTGAGAACAGCACTGGTATATAAATTCTAGAACTTGAGCTTTGGTGGTGTGTGTATAAATTATTGTTCAGTATACATGTAGTAGTAAAACTTTTGAGTCATAGCTTTTATGTGTTTATCTTTTTAGATATTTCTAAATATTTTCAAAACATTTGTATGATTTTTCATCCTCAGCAGCAGTGAATGAGATGCAAGGATTATACACATTATTGTCAAACTTGATAATACTTGTCATTTTCATTTGAAATTTCTGGTTGGTGAGTGATAATTCCAGGTATCACGTTTTTGCATTTAATTGACTACTAAGAAGCCAAGCATCTTTTGATATGTTTACTTAACATTCTGTACTCTCTTTTTTGAAATATCTTTTGGTATATTTTCCCCATTTTGCTATTCCATTATCTTCTTATTGAAGACTTCCTTTTTTTTGACATCTGAAGACTTCTTATTTAAGAGTTTTTAATATATGCTTGATATGAGTTCTTCTCTCTTTCTGTCCTTCTCTTTCTTTAGATGAGTGTCAGTTTTTAATGTTAATAACATCTAATTTGTTACTTTCCTCTTTATTTATTTATTTTAGTCTTATTTCTATTTATTTATGTAGTCTTCTTATCTGTAGCAGAACACATTATTTATTCTAAACCACAAATATGTTTTCGTTTCTTTAATAAATCTAATTATTAAGCTTTAAAATTAAGTTAACTTTCTAAACTAGATATGTTGTATCATAGTGAGTAATAATTTTTCTATGACAGCTGAAAGGTTACATTTATTCAGAAAATGTTGTATTCAGCTTTCTTCTCATTTGCTCCTACTTCTCATTGATTCACAGTGGTAAACATCACTTCATCCATGGATCTGACTTTTCTCTGATTTCTCATGGTCATTCTCACTAATTCGTCTTGCCTCCTGAAATCTTTAGCAATCCCATTATTCCACAGAAGCAAAAACCTTCCTTGGGCCTTTTTCCTCAGAAGATTGATTATGCCCACATTTTAAATGGGAGATTACAATAAGTTAGGAGAAAATACCACAGGGTCTCTCATTTTTTTTTTCTTCACATCTTGTATCAGCCTCTGCTTGCACTCTCTGTTCAAAGATTTTTGTACAACACATTGATGGAAGATGCCAGTTGTTTCTCTCCTTGGGGAAAAGACAGATTAATTACCTGACAAATAAAATAAAGAGAGTGTCTTGCTCTGTTCAAATGTTGGACAGGATTGCTTGCATCCTAATTTAAATGTTTCAGGTGACTGAAGCGTAAGATTCCTAAGCTTTAATCCATACTTGCACCATGCACAGCACCCAACAGGAGTGCTTTACATAACCCCATGAGACACTTGTGTGCAAGTGGAACAGATAAAAATATAAAACTATTGCTGTCTTTTTGTGCCATAAAAATGATTTTTTGTCTCATTTAAAATATTTTTTTCTAAAATCCAAAAACGTGTCAGGCTAAAATATTGTTATTTCAAATATGGTAAAATCGAAGACCCTTCAAATTTCTTGCCAGTTTTGTTGATGATGGAATGCCGTCAGAGATATGACTTCATTAAACACAATAGGTAAGATTCCTTCATAGACCTGATTGGGGAATATGAAAATAATCCCCAGAAAAATCTGGACATTTTCTAGTTCACAAATATTGGTTAAGATGGTAGAAAGGGCCCTTCATTGTCCTATATGTTAATGCAGATCAATTGTGAGAGGTGGGGATAAAACAAGCAGCCTAAATATCCTTTATGTTTGTTGTACTACTAGTAGAAAGAGGAAGGGTCAACATGTCACCATGGTTGATATAGCAAATAAGCTGCTTGAAACTACACAGAAATGTACCTGCTTGTATTTTCTGTGCAGTTACCCTCTCTTTTGGTGTGCCCTGATACCTCCCTCAACTTATGTACCAACTCCAGCAGCATTAAGCAGAAATCCAAAGAAATCTATTCTTTGGAATTATGAGGAAGGGAAGAGTCGAAAATTTTATAGCATGCTCTATACAAGGATACACGTCACCATCCTTATCTATGTCATGCCATGCATGGAGGGTCAGTAGGTTCAGGGGCTTCTGGAAGCACCAAGTTCTGTGGGGTTAATCACAGCTGCATTCATGGGGAGTAAAAGAGAAGGGCCTTATCTTGGTCACTTTCTCAATGCTAGTAGCTACAAAAAGAAGAGGACAGCAGACATCTTAGGGAGAAGAGCCAACATTAAATGAAATGTCCTAATTACTCTAGGCAACCTCTCATGATAGCCTCCCATAGCTCCTCAAATCCCTACATACTTGCACAAGGGATAGTGTAATATTACTGGAGTGTCTGACTGCAGATTAACATTATTTTTTTTGAAAAAAATAAAAATAGGTTCAAGTGATAGGGTTTGAAAAGGGTTCACAGTGCGAGGGAAACTGTTGTAACAATGTGGACAGAACCCTTTGGATGGATTCATCATTTTTTTTTTGCTGCTTCAGAATCTGTAGTAGAGGTTGGTGTGTTCCATGATGGATTCCCGCTTCTTATAAGTTTTAGATGGAATACCCCATTAGGAAGAAGTGCACGTAAGGAAGATTAGTGAGTCAAACTCCTCTGCCCTCTGTCAGCAGTGGGTGCAAAGGCATTTAGACCAAATGCTTTCATCCTTTGATGTGCAAAGTTTTCACTATATGAATGATGTTTTGTTTGTTTGCAGGTCAGGAGCCTTGGTCTCGATATCCTTGTTTAAAAAGTGTTATCTTGTGTCTGCCAGAAAGAATTGCTGATGATACTGGAAAAAATTGAGAGTTATCCTTAACAATTAAGGGTTTTGTAGCAACATGGATGGACCTAGAGATTGTTATACTGAGTGAACAAAGTCAGACACAGAAAGACAGATATCATATGATATTTCTTATATGAGGAATCTAAAAAAGAAATAAAAGGTACAAATGAACTTATTTACACAACAGAAATAGTCATGGATATAGAAAACAAACTTATGGTTACCAGGGGATAAGTGGGGAAGGGATAAATTGGGAGATTGTGACTGACATATACACACTACTATATATAAAATAGGTAAGTATTGATAAAGACCTGCTTTATAGCACAGGGAACTCTACTCAATGGTCTGTACTGGCGTATATAGAAAAAGAATCTTAAAAAAAAAAAACAAGGGTTTTGGGATTATATAATAAATGTAAATGTGCAAACCTTTAACATGAAAGAAAAAATCAGTTAACTCTGTTGTCCCTGTTATGGTGTAAATATTTTGTACCTCTAATTTTAAAATTTTGAAACCCAGCTCCCATATTGATGGTATTAGGAGGTGGGGCTTTTGGGAGGTGATTAGGTCATGAGGCCAGAGACCTCAAACATGGGATTAGTGACCTAATAAATGTAGCACACAGAAGATCTTATGCCCGTTCCATGATTTCATTGCCGAGCGAGAAGACCCACATTATGAACCAGAAATTGGTCCCTCTCCAGACACTAAGTCAGATGGCAACTTGTTCTCTTTTTTTTTTAATTAATTAGATAATTAATTAATTTTTTGGCTGTGTTGGGTCTTTGTTGCGGTGCGCGGGCTTCTCATTGGGTGACTTCTCTTGTTGCAGAGCACGGGCTCTAGGCATGCGGGTTTCAGTAGTTGTGGCTCACGGGCTCAGTAGTTGTGGCCTGTGGGCTCTAGAGCACAGGCTCAGTATTTGTGGTGCACAGGCTTAGTTGTTCCATGGCATGTGGGATCTTCCCAGACCAGGGCTCGAACCCTTGTCCCCTTTATTGGTAGGCAGATTCTTGACCACTGCACCACCAGGGAAGCCCCTGGTAACTTGTTCTTGAACTTTTCAGCCTCAGCAATTATGAGAAAACAAAAATATTCTGTTGTTTATAAAATACCAAGTCTCTCGTATTTTGTTTTCGTAGTCAAAGAGATGGCTGAGGAGAAATATCTGTGAGCTTGAAGACATATCAAGAGAAACCTTTAAATCTCAAAAGAAAAGAGAAAATGGGCAGGAAAGAAATCAACAGAACAGAGTAATCAATAATTGTGGAACAATGAAAAATGCTGTGACCTATACATAACGGGTATAGCAGGAGGAGAATAAAGATAACAAAGAACAGAAAATATTTTAAAAAAATGACTGAGAATCCCCCAAATGAATGTCTGTCACTAAATCCACAACATCCAAACTTAGAGGAACATATGAATAGTAAAGAAAACTGACCAATATCTCTCAGGAACATCAATGCAAAAATCCTCAACAAAATATTACCAAATCGAATCCAACAATATTTTGAGAGAATTTTATATCATGAATGAGAGGGAATAATTCCAGGTATGCAAGGCTGGTTCAACATTCTAAAATCAAATAATTATAGCCATCATATCAACACCCTAAAGACAATCATTAGCATATCGGTAGATTCAGAAGACCTTTGAAAAAATCTAACACCCATTCTTCATAAAAACTCTCAGTTAAAGAAATAGACTGGAGCTTTCTCAAGTTGATAACAAAGATGTACAGGAAACTTTTATCTTACATCATGATTAATGGTCAAAAACATGAAGCTTTTCCACTCAGTTCAGGTAAAAGCAAGGATGTCCCCTTTCATGACTCCTCTTCCATATTTTACTCCAAGTCCTTGCTAATGCACTAAGGCATGAAAATAAATAAAACAAATACAGATTGGGTAGAAAAAAATGAAAGCAACCTAAATAAAATGTGGACCAATATACTTTATGGACACCTCACCAAAGAAAATAGACACTATGCATATAAGTATACAGAAGAATAATCCAGATTACATGCTGCCATGAAAAAGCAAATTAAAAATACAATTACATACCACTATGTAACACTTAGAATGGCTAAAATGTGAACAATGACAAGAACAAATTCTGTAGGAGATGTGGAACAATAGGAAATGTCATTTGTTATTGGTGGAAATGAAAAATAATACAGCTACTTTGGTAGTCTGATTGACACTTGCTATAATATTGAACATTCCCTTACTGTACAATCTGGCAAGTGTTCTCATGGATATTTACTGAAAGTAGTTTAAAACATACTTCCAGACGAAAACCTGCATATGGATATTTATAGCACCTAATTCAATATTGCCAAAATGTGAATGAAACTAAGGTGTCCTCCAATAGGTGAATGAAATGATATGGTATTAATATATTCTGGGAATGGGATAATATTGAGCACTAAAAAAGTAAGCTATCAAGCCATAAAAATAGATGGGAATTCTTTTTTTTTCTTTTGAAATATAGGTGATTTTCTTTATTTTGTAATTTAAATTTTATTGGCGTATAGTTGATTTACAATGTTGTGTTCATTTCAGCTGCACAGCAAGTGATTCAGTTACACATATGCATATATTCATTCTTTTTCAGATTCTTTTCTGATAAAGGTATTCCCAGAATATTAAGTAGAGTTCCCTGTGCTATACAGTAGGTCCTTGTTGCTTATCTATGTTATATATAGTAGTATTCGTATGTTACCCCAAGTTCCTGATTTATCCCTACCCCCCACCTTTCCCCTTTGGTAACCATAAGTTTGTTTTCCAAGTCTGTGAGCCTGCCTCTGTTTTGTAAGTTAGTTCATTTGTATCAATTTTTACCTTCCACCTAGAAGTGATATCATACAATATTTGTCTTACTCTGTCTGACTTCACTTAGTACAATCATCTCTAGGTCCATCCATGTTACTGCAATTGGCATTATTTTCTTCTATTTTATGGCTGAGTCATATTCCATTATATATATGTATCACATATTCTTTACCTATATTCATATGTTGATGGACATTTTGGTTGCTTCCATGTCTTCGCTATTGTAAAGAGTGTTGCAGTGAACATTGGGGAAGATGTGTCTTTTCGATTTATGCTTTCCTCCAGATATGCGCACAGGAGTGAACTTGCTGGATCATCTGGTAGCTCTATTTTATTTTATTTTATTTTATTTCATTTCACTTCAATTTCAATTTTTTTGGAGTATAGTTGATTACAATGTTGTGTTACTTTCTGCTGCACAGCAGAGTGAAGCAGTTATACATATATCCAATCCTTTTTGTATTCCTTTCCCATACAGGTCATTACAGAGTATTGGGTAGAGTTCCCTGTGCTATACAGTAAGCCCTTATTTGTTATCTCTTTTATATATAGTGGTGTGTATATGTCAATCCCAATTTCCAATTTATCCCTCCCGCCTCCCCTTACTCTGGTAACCTCCATTCTGTGCTCCATAGTGGCTGTTACCAATTGGCGTTGCCACTGATAGCACAGTATTGGTGGCGCAATGGTTAAGAATCTGCCTGCCAGTTCAGGGGACACAGGTTCGAGCCCTGGCCCGGGAAGATCTCACATGCCACAGAGAAAGTAAGCCTGTGCGCCACAACTACTGAGTCTGTGATCTAGAGCCCACGAGCCACAACTACTGAAGCCTGTGTACCTAGGGCCTGTGCTCCACAACAAGAGAAGCCACCGCAAAGAGAAGGCTTCATACTACAACGATGAGTAGCCCCCGCTTGCTGCAGCTAGAGAAAAGCAACGTGCAGCAATGAAGACCCAACGCAGATTAAAAATAATAATAATAAGTAGTAGGTTTCTCTTTTTCTCACACCATCTGAAGCATTTCGTGTTTGTAGACATTGTGATGATGGCTATTCTGAGTGGTTCCAGGTGATAGTTCTTTGTACATCTGATTTGCATTTGTCTAACATAAAGCAATGGTGAGCATCTTCATATGTGCTTTTTTTTTTGAACAGTGTGAGTAAAATTTACCCCTTGAAAAAGGGTTATTGAAAGGTTGCCTTGTTTTGAAGTCTATTCCGATTACCTACCCCAAGACATTTTTTGAGGGCTGTTGTCATTTACAGCTCCCCAGGCATTGTGAATATGAAGTGCCTATAAGGTCCAGTTTTTAGAGTTGTTGTTATGGGAAACAGAAGGTGGCAGGATTTCTACTGTCCCTGTCTGGTTACTGACAGAACCTTAGATGTAGGGAAAGTCCTTTTCCTGTGTTTTAAATTGGAGTGGAATGTGCCTGACCAAACATGTAAGGGCTTCTGTCCCATTCCTTCTTCCCCCTTACCCTTCATCCCCCAAACAAATACAAACCCCTGCAAAATCACCTGTTGAGGGTGCTGTCTTGCAGAGTGGGATGACCCTAATGAAGAAGTCTGGGGGTCGGAACCCAAACACCAGGATATGTTGAGAGCAGGTGATTTTCCAAATGTCATCCGGCGCAGAGAGTCCAGCATCCTTTGGGTGTCAGAGGGTTGGTTTAGTAGTATGAGGGCACGCTTCGATCTGGAGATTGTGATCCCATGCAGAGGGGACCAGGTATTACATGTTCAAGGGGGGGGGGAATTAGCTGGCATATACTCCCTAGGTCCTCAGGCCCACAACCGTCCAGCCTTGGGACCAAATTGGGTCTGTGTCCAGGGATGTGACACTAGCACGTTCACTGCGACTAAACAAATTTAGTGATCATTTTTCTTTTCTGTAATTTAATTTTAAATTTATAATGGAGTATAGTTGATTTACCATGTTGTGTTTGTTTTTGATACACACCAACATGATTCATTTATACAGAGATGACTATATATTCTTTTTAGAATTATTTTCCCATTGAGGTTACTAAAGTGTGTTGAGAAGAGTTCCAAGTGCTCTACAGCAGGTCCATGTTGATTACAAGTTTTCTCTCTGTAAATATGTATATACTAACTCCAACCTCATGATTTATGCCTCTAACACACCTTTCCAGTTTGGTAACCATAAGTTTGTGTTCTAAGTCTGGGACTCTGTTTCTGTGTTGTAGGATAGTACCTTTGTATCAATTTTTAGATTCCACCAATAAGTAATATCATATGATAGTTATCATTGTCTGATTTATAACACTTAGTATGAATGTATAAAGGTCCTTCCAAGTGGCTGCAAATGGCCTTATTTCATTCATTTCATGGCTGAGTAATATTCCCTGGTACATATGCACCATAATTTCTTTATCCAGTTTTCCTTCCAAGGACTTTTAGGTAGCTTCCAAGTAGAGGCTCTTGTAAACAGGGCTGCATAAAGGTTGGAGTGCCTGGGTTCTGTCAGTGTATGTTTTTTCCAAGATACAGGCCCAGGATTGGAAGCGCCATATGCTCTGAAGCTCTGATTTTAGATTTTTAAGGAATCACCATCCACTTCTTCAGAGTGGCTGTTAGCAATTTACATTCCCACCATCAGCTTGTCAGGGTTCCCTTTTCTCCTCGCCCTGTCCTGCATTTCAGGTTTTACACTTTGTGAGGTTGGCCATTCTGACTGGTGCGAAGTGATACCTCTTTGTAGTACTGATTTGCATTGCCTGCCTGTTTTGTTGGCCAAAAAGCGAGTAAGGGTTTTTCCTGAATATATTAAGGAATAACGCATACGACCTTTTTGGCCAACTGCATCATTGGCGATGTTCAGCAGCTTTGCATGTGCTTTAATGGCGAGAGCAAACTACCTCTTGAAATCCCTTTCCTGCAATTCTGCCTTGCTTACAAGTCCTTTAGGAATACTTGGCTGAAAAAATGACGCCATTAGAGGTGTCAATTACAACCCTGCATGTCTGTGAATTGCAGTGCCCCTGAGCACCGGTTTTCACCTTGTTGTTTAGGGAAGCAGCCACAAAGGGGCAGGATTTCTACAGACCCATTCCGGTTACTGGGGCACCTGAAGGATAGGGAAATTCTTCTTCCAGATTGGGAAACTAGAGTGGCATATGCCTGTCCAAACATCTAGGGCTTGTGTCTCATTCCATCCCCCCATTCCCCTTCTTCACCCGGAAAATTCCAAGCTGTGCAAAACTGGCTGTTGAATGTGCTGCCTTCCCAAAGTGGGGAGACTCTAAGGAAAGGAGTTGGAGGGGGGACCCGAATACCAGGAGACGTGGAGATGAGGTGACTTTTCCAAACTCTTCCCGATCAGAAGGTGTACCATCCTCTGGATGTGCCATGCATGTTTTAGCTGTAGGAAGGGTCCCCTGCACCTGGAGATATGGGAACCATGGAATGGGGGCCAGGCAGTATTACTGTAAAAGGGCTGAATTTGCTGTCCCATGCTCACCAAGCCTCTCAGACTGAAGAGTGTAGAGCCTTAGGTCCCATCCAGCTGTGTGTCTAGATGTGGTCAGTCCAGGTTGCATCACAGCCCCTGAACAAATTTTGTAAGAATTTCTCTCTCTCTCACTGTCTTTTTTTTTGTTCTTGGTATTTAATTTTATAATGGGGTATAGCTAATTTTCAATACTGTGTTTCTTGCTGCTCTACATCTATTCAGTTGACTCACTTAAAGAGAGACATCAATAAATTCTTTTACAGATCCTAAATAGTCTTGTATATTCTTTTCCAGTGACAACAGTGTGCTGAGCCCAGTTCTGTGAGCTACACAGTAGGTCCTGTCGATCACTTATTTTGTTTATGGAACAGTATCTGTGCAAATTTCAACCTCCTGATTTATGCATCACCCCACCCCACCTTTCTCCTTTAGCAGACATAACTGTGTTTTTTAAACGTGTGACTCTGTTCTGTTTTGTAATTCAGTTCATGTGCAGCGATTTTTACATTCCCTCTATAAGTGATAGCTTATGATAAGTGTCTTTTTCTGTGTGACTTATTTCACTTAGAATCGTCGTACCTAAATCGACTCATTATGCTGCTACTAGCCTTATGACATTGATTTCATGGCTGAGAGATATTCCATTGTACATAAGTACCACAACTTCTTTATCCATTTTTCTCTTTCCTGAGATATTTAAGGTGTACCGAAGTCGAGGTTCTTGTAAACAGAGAAGCCTTAAAATTTGGGGTGCCTGTGTCCTGTCGATTTTTGGTTTTCTCACGATATACGAACATGAGTGGAAGTGCATTATGCTCTGTAGCTCTGTTTTTCAAATGTTTGAGGAAAAACCACACACTTCTCCGGAGTGGCCCTTGGCAAATTACATCCCTCCCATCAGCATAACAGGGCACCCATTTCGCAATGGCCTGTCCTGCATTTCTGGTTTTGACACTTTTTTCAGCATGGCCCTTTTGACCGATGGGAGGCGAGACTTCTTTGTAGCGCTGATTTGCCTTTCCAGGTTGCTTGGTTGGCCAAAAATGTATTATTCAGGAAAAATATATTCAGGAAAAAACACATACGCCCTTTTTGGCCAAGGGCATCATTGTCGACGTTTTGCCGCTTTTCATGTGCTTTAAAGGCGATTCGAATCTACCTCCTGAAATCTGTTTCCTGCAATTCTGCCTTGCTTTCAGATCCTCTTCGTTGCCTTCCCTCAATATATTTGTGGACGAGAGTTATCATTTATAACTCTGCAGGTTTGTGAATTGCAGTGCCCCTGAGCTCCATTTTTCAACTCGCTTTTTTGGGAGCTGGCCACAAAAGCGCAGGTTTGCTTCAGGCCCTATTCTGGTACTGGGAGGCAGGCTGAGCCTGTGGTTAATTCTTCTTCCTGATGGGAAAATAGAGTGACCTGTGCCTGTCCCAACACCTAGAGCTAGTCTCTCATTGGTTCCCCCTCTTCCCGTTCATCCGCAGGACAAATTGCAAGCAGTACGGAACAGGAGGTTAAAGGTGGTGATTCTCCAAGGAGGAAGATTGCTAGTAAAGCGGCTGGAATGGCGAACCCGAGCACAAGGAGATGAGAAAGGAGATGCGTTTCAGAAACCTTTCCCGATCACACGGTGTACCATCTTCTGGGTTTCTCATGCATGTTTTCGATGTAGGAAGATGCCCTTGAACCTGGAGATTTGGGACCCATGGGATGGGTACCACGCAGTATTACTTTAAAGGGTCTGTGTTTGCTCACCCAACCTAACGAAAACTCTCAGCCCCAAGAGTGTCCACCCTTGTGTCTCATCCAGTTGTGGGTCAAGATATGATCAGTCCAGGTTGCGTCACAGCCCCTGAACGAATTTTGTAAGAATTTCTCTCTCTTTCGCTGTCTTTGTTTCACGGGTTTTTAAAAGTAATTCATTTTTATAATGGGGTTTAGCCGCTTTTCACGGCTGTGTTTATGCCGCTTTACAGCCACTTGACTCACTTCCAGAGAGATATCAATACATAGGTTTTAAGATTCTTACTAGTCAGATATATTCTTGTGCGGTGAATAGGGGGTGTTGAGTCCAGTTCACTGAGCAAGGAGTAGGTCTTTCTATTACATATTGGGTTTATGGAACGGTATCTGAGCTCATTTGAAAGCCTTGTTTTTTGCATCACCCCACCTCACCTTTCCCGTTAAGCAGCCATGGTGTGTTTTCTAAATGTGTGACTCTGTTCTGTTTTGTAATTCAGTTCAAGTGTAGCGGTTTTTACATTCCCTCTATAAGTGATAGCTTATGATAAGTGTCTTTTTCTGTGTGACTTATTTCACTTAGAATCGTCGTAGCTAAAGCCACTCATCATGCTGCTACTAGCCTTATGACATTGATTTCATGGCTGAGTGATATTCCATTGTACATAAGGACCACCACTTCTTTATCCATTTTTCTCTTTCCTGGGATATTTAAGGTGTCACGAAGTGGAGGTTCTTGTCAACAGAGCAGCCCTAAACTTTGGGGTGCCTGTGTCTTGCTGATTTTTAGTTTTCCCAATTTATACGCCCATAAGTGGAAGTGCCCTATGCGCTCTAAGCTGTGTTTTTTCGATGTTTCAGGACACACCGTACACTCCTCCAGAGTGGCTGTTGGCAATTTACATCCCGCCCATCAGCGTAGCAAGGCTCCCATTTCTCCATGGCCTGTCCTGCATTTCTGGTTTTGACACTTTTTTCCGCATGGCCCTTTTGACCGATGGGAAGCAAGACTTCTTTGTAGCGCTGATTTGCCTTTCCAGGTTGCTTGGTTGGCCAAAAAGGGCGTATGCGTTTTTTCCTGAATATATTCAGGAAAAAACGCATACGCCCTTTTTGGCCAAGGGCATCATTGTCGACGTTTTGCCGCTTTTCATGTGCTTTAAAGGCGATTCGAATCTACCTCCTGAAATCTGTTTCCTGCAATTCTGCCTTGCTTTCAGATCCTCTTCGTTGCCTTCCCTCAATATATTTGTGGACGAGAGTTATCATTTATAACTCTGCAGGTTTGTGAATTGCAGTGCCCCTGAGCTCCATTTTTCAACTCGCTTTTTTGGGAGCTGGCCGCAAAAGCGCAGGATTGCCTCAGGCCCTATTCTGCTTCCGGGCGGCAGGCTGAGCCTGTGGTTAATTCTTCTTCCTGATGGGAAAAGAGAGTGACCTGTGCCTGTCCCAACACCTAGAGCTAGTCTCTCATTGGCTCCCCCTCTTCCCGTTCATCCTCAGGACAAATTGCAAGCTGTACGGAACGGGAGGTTAAAGGTGCTGATTCTCCAAGGAGGGAGATTGCTAGTAAAGCGGCTGGAATGGCGAACCCGAGCACAAGGAGATGAGAAATGAGGTGCGTTTTAGAAACCTTTCCCGATCACATGGTGTACCACCTTCTGGGTTTCTCATGCATGTTTTCGAGGTAGGAAGATGCCCTTGAACCTGGAGATTTGGGACCCATGGGATGGGTAACAGGCAGTATTACTTTAAAGGCTCTGCGTTTGCTCCCCCAACCTCACCAAACCTCTCAGCCCCGAGAGTGTCCACCCTTATGTCTCCTCCAGCTGTGGGTCTAGATATGGTCAATCCAGGTTGCATCACAGCCCCTGAACGAATTTTGTAAGAATTTCTCTCTCTTTCACTGTCTTTGTTTCACGGGTTTTTAAAAGTAATTTATTTTTATAATGGGGTTTAGCTGCTTTTCACGGCTGTGTTTCTGCCGCTTTACACCCACTTGACTCACTTCCAGAGAGATATCAATACATAGGTTTTAAGATTCTTACTAGTCAGATATATTCTTGTGCGGTGAATAGGGGGTGTTGAGTCCAGTTCACTGAGCAAGGAGTAGGTCTTTGTATTACATATTGGGTTTATGGAACGGTATCTGAGCTCATTTGAAACCCTTGTTTTATGCATCACCCCACCCCACCTTTCCTGTTAAGCAGCCATGGTGTGTTTTGTAAACGTGTGACTCTGTTCTGTTTTGTAATTCAGTTCAAGTGTAGCGGTTTTTACATTCCCTCTATAAGTGATAGCTTATGATAAGTGTCTTTTTCTGTGTGACTTATTTCACTTAGAATCGTCGTAGCTAAAGCCACTCATCATGTGGTACTAGCCTTATGACATTGACTTCATGGCTGAGTGATATTCCATTGTACATAAGGACCACCACTTCTTTATCCATTTTTCTCTTTCCTGGGATATTTAAGGTGTCACGAAGTGGAGGTTCTTGTCAACAGAGCAGCCCTAAACTTTGGGGTGCCTGTGTCTTGCTGATTTTTAGTTTTCCCAATTTATACGCCCATGAGTGGAAGTGCCCTATGCGCGCTGAGCTGTGTCTTTTCGATGTTTCAGGACACACCGTACACTCCTCCAGCGTGGCTGTTGGCAATTTACATGCCGCCCATCAGCGTAGCAAGGCTCCCATTTCTCCATGGCCTGTCCTGCATTTCTGGTTTTGACACTTTTTTCCGCATGGCCCTTTTGACCGATGGGAAGCGAGACTTCTTTGTAGCGCTGATTTGCCTTTCCAGGTTGCTTGGTTGGCCAAAAAGGGCGTATGCGTTTTTTCCTGAATATATTCAGGAAAAAACGCATACGCCCTTTTTGGCCAAGGGCATCATTGTCGACGTTTTGCCGCTTTTCATGTGCTTTAAAGGCGATTCGAATCTACCTCCTGAAATCTGTTTCCTGCAATTCTGCCTTGCTTTCAGATCCTCTTCGTTGCCTTCCCTCAATATATTTGTGGACGAGAGTTATCATTTATAACTCTGCAGGTTTGTGAATTGCAGTGACCCTGAGCTCCATTTTTCAACTCGCTTTTTTGGGAGCTGGCCGCAAAAGCGCAGGATTGCCTCAGGCCCTATTCTGCTTCCGGGCGGCAGGCTGAGCCTGTGGTTAATTCTTCTTCCTGATGGGAAAATAGAGTGACCTGTGCCTGTCCCAACACCTAGAGCTAGTCTCTCATTGGCTCCCCCTCTTCCCGTTCATCCTCAGGACAAATTGCAACCTGTACGGAACAGGAGGTTACAGGTGCTGATTCTCCAAGGAGGGAGATTGCTAGTAAAGCGGCTGGAATGGCGAACCCGAGCACAAGGAGATGAGAAATGAGGTGCGTTTTAGAAACCTTTCCCGATCACACGGTGTACCACCTTCTGGGTTTCTCATGCATGTTTTCGAGGTAGTAAGATGCCCTTGAACCTGGAGATTAGGGTCCCATGGGATGGGTAACAGGCAGTATTACTTTAAAGGCTCTGCGTTTGCTCCCCCAACCTCACCAAACCTCTCAGCACCGAGATTGTCCACCTTTATGTCTCATCCAGCTGTGGGTCTAGATATGGTCAATCCAGGTTGCATCACAGCCCCTGAACGAATTTTGTAAGAATTTCTCTCTCTTTCACTGTCTTTGTTTCACGGGTTTTTAAAAGTAATTTATTTTTATAATGGGGTTTAGCTGCTTTTCACGGCTGTGTTTCTGCCGCTTTACACCCACTTGACTCACTTCCAGAGAGATATCAATACATAGGTTTTAAGATTCTTACTAGTCAGATATATTCTTGTGCGGTGAATAGGGGGTGTTGAGTCCAGTTCACTGAGCAAGGAGTAGGTCTTTCTATTACATATTGGGTTTATGGAACGGTATCTGAGCTCATTTGAAACCCTTGTTTTATGCATCACCCCACCCCACCTTTCCCGTTAAGCAGCCATGGTGTGTTTTCTAAACGTGTGACTCTGTTCTGTTTTGTAATTCAGTTCAAGTGTAGCGGTTTTTACATTCCCTCTATAAGTGATAGCTTATGATAAGTGTCTTTTTCTGTGTGACTTATTTCACTTAGAATCGTCGTAGCTAAAGCCACTCATCATGTGGTACTAGCCTTATGACATTGACTTCATGGCTGAGTGATATTCCATTGTACATAAGGACCACCACTTCTTTATCCATTTTTCTCTTTCCTGGGATATTTAAGGTGTCACGAAGTGGAGGTTCTTGTCAACAGAGCAGCCCTAAACTTTGGGGTGCCTGTGTCTTGCTGATTTTTAGTTTTCCCAATTTATACGCCCATGAGTGGAAGTGCCCTATGCGCTCTGAGCTGTGTCTTTTCGATGTTTCAGGACACACCGTACACTCCTCCAGCGTGGCTGTTGGCAATTTACATGCCGCCCATCAGCGTAGCAAGGCTCCCATTTCTCCATGGCCTGTCCTGCATTTCTGGTTTTGACACTTTTTTCCGCATGGCCCTTTTGACCGATGGGAAGCGAGACTTCTTTGTAGCGCTGATTTGCCTTTCCAGGTTGCTTGGTTGGCCAAAAAGGGCGTATGGGTTTTTTTCCTGAATATATTCAGGAAAAAACGCATACGCCCTTTTTGGCCAAGGGCATCATTGTCGACGTTTTGCCGCTTTTCATGTGCTTTAAAGGCGATTCGAATCTACCTCCTGAAATCTGTTTCCTGCAATTCTGCCTTGCTTTCAGATCCTCTTCGTTGCCTTCCCTCAATATATTTGTGGACGAGAGTTATCATTTATAACTCTGCAGGTTTGTGAATTGCAGTGACCCTGAGCTCCATTTTTCAACTCGCTTTTTTGGGAGCTGGCCGCAAAAGCGCAGGATTGCCTCAGGCCCTATTCTGGTTCCGGGCGGCAGGCTGAGCCTGTGGTTAATTCTTCTTCCTGATGGGAAAATAGAGTGACCTGTGCCTGTCCCAACACCTAGAGCTAGTCTCTCATTGGCTCCCCCTCTTCCCGTTCATCCTCAGGACAAATTGCAACCTGTACGGAACAGGAGGTTACAGGTGCTGATTCTCCAAGGAGGGAGATTGCTAGTAAAGCGGCTGGAATGGCGAACCCGAGCACAAGGAGATGAGAAATGAGGTGCGTTTTAGAAACCTTTCCCGATCACACGGTGTACCACCTTCTGGGTTTCTCATGCATGTTTTCGAGGTAGGAAGATGCCCTTGAACCTGGAGATTAGGGTCCCATGGGATGGGTAACAGGCAGTATTACTTTAAAGGCTCTGCGTTTGCTCCCCCAACCTCACCAAACCTCTCAGCACCGAGATTGTCCACCTTTATGTCTCATCCAGCTGTGGGTCTAGATATGGTCAATCCAGGTTGCATCACAGCCCCTGAACGAATTTTGTAAGAATTTCTCTCTCTCTCACTGTCTTTGTTTCACGGGTTTTTAAAAGTAATTCATTTTTATAATGGGGTTTAGCCGCTTTTCACGGCTGTGTTTATGCCGCTTTACAGCCACTTGACTCACTTCCAGAGAGATATCAATACATAGGTTTTAAGATTCTTACTACTCAGATATATTCTTGTGCGTTGAATAGGGGGTGTTGAGTCCAGTTCACTGAGCAAGGAGTAGGTCTTTCTATTACATATTGGGTTTATGGAACGGTATCTGAGCTCATTTGAAAGCCTTGTTTTTTGCATCACCCCACCTCACCTTTCCCGTTAAGCAGCCATGGTTTGTTTTCTAAACGTGTGACTCTGTTCTGTTTTGTAATTCAGTTCAAGTGTAGCGGTTTTTACATTCCCTCTATAAGTGATAGCTTATGATAAGTGTCTTTTTCTGTGTGACTTATTTCACTTAGAATCGTCGTAGCTAAAGCCACTCATCATGCTGCTACTAGCCTTATGACATTGATTTCATGGCTGAGTGATATTCCATTGTACATAAGGACCACCACTTCTTTATCCATTTTTCTCTTTCCTGGGATATTTAAGGTGTCACGAAGTGGAGGTTCTTGTCAACAGAGCAGCCCTAAACTTTGGGGTGCCTGTGTCTTGCTGATTTTTAGTTTTCCCAATTTATACGCCCATGAGTGGAAGTGCCCTATGCGCTCTGAGCTGTGTCTTTTCGATGTTTCAGGACACACCGTACACTCCTCCAGCGTGGCTGTTGGCAATTTACATCCCGCCCATCAGCGTAGCAAGGCTCCCATTTCTCCATGGCCTGTCCTGCATTTCTGGTTTTGACACTTTTTTCCGCATGGCCCTTTTGACCGATGGGAAGCGAGACTTCTTTGTAGCGCTGATTTGCCTTTCCAGGTTGCTTGGTTGGCCAAAAAGGGCGTATGCGTTTTTTCCTGAATATATTCAGGAAAAAACGCATACGCCCTTTTTGGCCAAGGGCATCATTGTCGACGTTTTGCCGCTTTTCATGTGCTTTAAAGGCGATTCGAATCTACCTCCTGAAATCTGTTTCCTGCAATTCTGCCTTGCTTTCAGATCCTCTTCGTTGCCTTCCCTCAATATATTTGTGGACGAGAGTTATCATTTATAACTCTGCAGGTTTGTGAATTGCAGTGACCCTGAGCTCCATTTTTCAACTCGCTTTTTTGGGAGCTGGCCGCAAAAGCGCAGGATTGCCTCAGGCCCTATTCTGCTTCCGGGCGGCAGGCTGAGCCTGTGGTTAATTCTTCTTCCTGATGGGAAAATAGAGTGACCTGTGCCTGTCCCAACACCTAGAGCTAGTCTCTCATTGGCTCCCCCTCTTCCCGTTCATCCTCAGGACAAATTGCAAGCTGTACGGAATGGGAGGTTAAAGGTGCTGATTCTCCAAGGAGGGAGATTGCTAGTAAAGGGGCTGGAATGGCGAACCTGAGCACAAGGAGATGAGAAATGAGGTGCGTTTTAGAAACCTTTCCCGATCACACGGTGTACCACCTTCTGGGTTTCTCATGCATGTTTTCAAGGTAGGAAGATGCCCTTGAACCTGGAGATTTGGGACCCATGGGATGGGTAACAGGCAGTATTACTTTAAAGGCTCTGCGTTTGCTCCCCCAACCTCACCAAACCTCTCAGCCCCGAGAGTGTCCACCCTTATGTCTCCTCCAGCTGTGGGTCTAGATATGGTCAATCCAGGTTGCATCACAGCCCCTGAACGAATTTTGTAAGAATTTCTCTCTCTTTCACTGTCTTTGTTTCACGGGTTTTTAAAAGTAATTTATTTTTATAATGGGGTTTAGCTGCTTTTCACGGCTGTGCTTCTGCCGCTTTACACCCACTTGACTCACTTCCAGAGAGATATCAATACGTAGGTTTTAAGATTATTACTAGTCAGATATATTCTTGTGCGGTGAATAGGGGGTGTTGAGTCCAGTTCACTGAGCAAGGAGTAGGTCTTTCTATTACATATTGGGTTTATGGAACGGTATCTGAGCTCATTTGAAACCCTTCTTTTATGCATCACCCCACCCCACCTTTCCCGTCAAGCAGCCATAGTGTGTTTTGTAAACGTGTGACTCTGTTCTGTTTTGTAATTCAGTTCAAGTGTAGCGGTTTTTACATTCCCTCTATAAGTGATAGCTTATGATAAGTGTCTTTTTCTGTGTGACTTATTTCACTTAGAATCGTCGTAGCTAAAGCCACTCATCATGCTGCTACTAGCCTTATGACATTGATTTCATGGCTGAGTGATATTCCATTGTACATAAGGACCACCACTTCTTTATCCATTTTTCTCTTTCCTGGGATATTTAAGGTGTCACGAAGTGGAGGTTCTTGTCAACAGAGCAGCCCTAAACTTTGGGGTGCCTGTGTCTTGCTGATTTTTAGTTTTCCCAATTTATACGCCCATGAGTGGAAGTGCCCTATGCGCTCTAAGCTGTGTTTTTTCGATGTTTCAGGACACACCGTACACTTCTCCAGAGTGGCTGTTGGCAATTTACATCCCGCCCATCAGCGTAGCAAGGCTCCCATTTCTCCATGGCCTGTTCTGCATTTCTGGTTTTGACACTTTTTTCCGCATGGCCCTTTTGACCGATGGGAAGCAAGACTTCTTTGTAGCGCTGATTTGCCTTTCCAGGTTGCTTGGTTGGCCAAAAAGGGCGTATGCGTTTTTTCCTGAATATATTCAGGAAAAAACGCATACGCCCTTTTTGGCCAAGGGCATCATTGTCGACGTTTTGCCGCTTTTCATGTGCTTTAAAGGCGATTCGAATCTACCTCCTGAAATCTGTTTCCTGCAATTCTGCCTTGCTTTCAGATCCTCTTCGTTGCCTTCCCTCAATATATTTGTGGACGAGAGTTATCATTTATAACTCTGCAGGTTTGTGAATTGCAGTGCCCCTGAGCTCCATGTTTCAACTCGCTTTTTTGGGAGCTGGCCCCAAAAGCGCAGGATTGCCTCAGGCCCTATTCTGGTTCCGGGCGGCAGGCTGAGCCTGTGGTTAATTCTTCTTCCTGATGGGAAAAGAGAGTAACCTGTGCCTGTCCCAACACCTAGAGCTAGTCTCTCATT
The DNA here is from genome assembly GCF_028023285.1 of Balaenoptera ricei. Lineage (NCBI taxonomy): Eukaryota > Metazoa > Chordata > Mammalia > Artiodactyla > Balaenopteridae > Balaenoptera > Balaenoptera ricei. The sequence goes on from NC_082641.1 coordinate 161,527,988, forward strand.
GGCTCCCCCTCTTCCCGTTCATCCTCAGGACAAATTGCAAGCTGTACGGAATGGGAGGTTAAAGGTGCTGATTCTCCAAGGAGGGAGATTGCTAGTAAAGGGGCTGGAATGGCGAACCTGAGCACAAGGAGATGAGAAATGAGGTGCGTTTTAGAAACCTTTCCCGATCACACGGTGTACCACCTTCTGGGTTTCTCATGCATGTTTTCGAGGCAGGAAGATGCCCTTGAACCTGGAGATTTGGGACCCATGGGATGGGTAACAGGCAGTATTACTTTAAAGGCTCTGCGTTTGCTCCCCCAACCTCACCAAACCTCTCAGCACCGAGATTGTCCACCTTTATGTCTCATCCAGCTGTGGGTCTAGATATGGTCAATCCAGGTTGCATCACAGCCCCTGAACGAATTTTGTAAGAATTTCTCTCTCTCTCACTGTCTTTGTTTCACGGGTTTTTAAAAGTAATTCATTTTTATAATGGGGTTTAGCCGCTTTTCACGGCTGTGTTTCTGCCGCTTTACACCCACTTGACTCACTTCCAGAGAGATATCAATACGTAGGTTTTAAGAATATTACTATTCAGATATATTCTTGTGCGGTGAATAGGGGGTGTTGAGTCCAGTTCACTGAGCAAGGAGTAGGTCTTTGTATTACATATTGGGTTTATGGAACGGTATCTGAGCTCATTTGAAACCCTTGTTTTATGCATCACCCCACCCCACCTTTCCCGTTAAGCAGCCATAGTGTGTTTTGTAAACGTGTGACTCTGTTCTGTTTTGTAATTCAGTTCAAGTGTAGCGGTTTTTACATTCCCTCTATAAGTGATAGCTTATGATAAGTGTCTTTTTCTGTGTGACTTATTTCACTTAGAATCGTCGTAGCTAAAGCCACTCATCATGCTGCTACTAGCCTTATGACATTGATTTCATGGCTGAGTGATATTCCATTGTACATAAGGACCACCACTTCTTTATCCATTTTTCTCTTTCCTGGGATATTTAAGGTGTCACGAAGTGGAGGTTCTTGTCAACAGAGCAGCCCTAAACTTTGGGGTGCCTGTGTCTTGCTGATTTTTAGTTTTCCCAATTTATACGCCCATGAGTGGAAGTGCCCTATGCGCTCTAAGCTGTGTTTTTTCGATGTTTCAGGACACACCGTACACTTCTCCAGAGTGGCTGTTGGCAATTTACATCCCGCCCATCAGCGTAGCAAGGCTCCCATTTCTCCATGGCCTGTTCTGCATTTCTGGTTTTGACACTTTTTTCCGCATGGCCCTTTTGACCGATGGGAAGCGAGACTTCTTTGTAGCGCTGATTTGCCTTTCCAGGTTGCTTGGTTGGCCAAAAAGGGCGTATGCGTTTTTTCCTGAATATATTCAGGAAAAAACGCATACGCCCTTTTTGGCCAAGGGCATCATTGTCGACGTTTTGCCGCTTTTCATGTGCTTTAAAGGCGATTCGAATCTACCTCCTGAAATCTGTTTCCTGCAATTCTGCCTTGCTTTCAGATCCTCTTCGTTGCCTTCCCTCAATATATTTGTGGACGAGAGTTATCATTTATAACTCTGCAGGTTTGTGAATTGCAGTGCCCCTGAGCTCCATGTTTCAACTCGCTTTTTTGGGAGCTGGCCCCAAAAGCGCAGGATTGCCTCAGGCCCTATTCTGGTTCCGGGCGGCAGGCTGAGCCTGTGGTTAATTCTTCTTCCTGATGGGAAAATAGAGTGACCTGTGCCTGTCCCAACACCTAGAGCTAGTCTCTCATTGGCTCCCCCTCTTCCCGTTCATCCTCAGGACAAATTGCAAGCTGTACGGAATGGGAGGTTAAAGGTGCTGATTCTCCAAGGAGGGAGATTGCTAGTAAAGCGGCTGGAATGGCGAACCTGAGCCCAAGGAGATGAGAAATGAGGTGCGTTTTAGAAACCTTTCCCGATCACACGGTGTACCACCTTCTGGGTTTCTCATGCATGTTTTCGAGGTAGGAAGATGCCCTTGAACCTGGAGATTAGGGACCCATGGGATGGGTAACAGGCAGTATTACTTTAAAGGCTCTGCGTTTGCTCCCCCAACCTCACCAAACCTCTCAGCCCCGAGAGTGTCCACCCTTATGTCTCCTCCAGCTGTGGGTCTAGATATGGTCAATCCAGGTTGCATCACAGCCCCTGAACGAATTTTGTAAGAATTTCTCTCTCTTTCACTGTCTTTGTTTCACGGGTTTTTAAAAGTAATTCATTTTTATAATGGGGTTTAGCTGCTTTTCACGGCTGTGTTTCTGCCGCTTTACACCCACTTGACTCACTTCCAGAGAGATATCAATATGTAGGTTTTAAGATTATTACTAGTCAGATATATTCTTGTGCGGTGAATAGGGGGTGTTGAGTCCAGTTCACTGAGCAAGGAGTAGGTCTTTCTATTACATATTGGGTTTATGGAACGGTATCTGAGCTCATTTGAAACCCTTCTTTTATGCATCACCCCACCCCACCTTTCCCGTTAAGCAGCCATAGTGTGTTTTGTAAACGTGTGACTCTGTTCTGTTTTGTAATTCAGTTCAAGTGTAGCGGTTTTTACATTCCCTCTATAAGTGATAGCTTATGATAAGTGTCTTTTTCTGTGTGACTTATTTCACTTAGAATCGTCGTAGCTAAAGCCACTCATCATGCTGCTACTAGCCTTATGACATTGATTTCATGGCTGAGTGATATTCCATTGTACATAAGGACCACCACTTCTTTATCCATTTTTCTCTTTCCTGGGATATTTAAGGTGTCACGAAGTGGAGGTTCTTGTCAACAGAGCAGCCCTAAACTTTGGGGTGCCTGTGTCTTGCTGATTTTTAGTTTTCCCAATTTATACGCCCATGAGTGGAAGTGCCCTATGCGCTCTGAGCTGTGTCTTTTCGATGATTCAGGACACACCGTACACTCCTCCAGCGTGGCTGTTGGCAATTTACATCCGCCCATCAGCGTAGCAAGGCTCCCATTTCTCCATGGCCTGTCCTGCATTTCTGGTTTTGACACTTTTTTCCGCATGGCCCTTTTGACCGATGGGAAGCGAGACTTCTTTGTAGCGCTGATTTGCCTTTCCAGGTTGCTTGGTTGGCCAAAAAGGGCGTATGCGTTTTTTCCTGAATATATTCAGGAAAAAACGCATACGCCCTTTTTGGCCAAGGGCATCATTGTCGACGTTTTGCCGCTTTTCATGTGCTTTAAAGGCGATTCGAATCTACCTCCTGAAATCTGTTTCCTGCAATTCTGCCTTGCTTTCAGATCCTCTTCGTTGCCTTCCCTCAATATATTTGTGGACGAGAGTTATCATTTATAACTCTGCAGGTTTGTGAATTGCAGTGACCCTGAGCTCCATTTTTCAACTCGCTTTTTTGGGAGCTGGCCGCAAAAGCGCAGGATTGCCTCAGGCCCTATTCTGCTTCCGGGCGGCAGGCTGAGCCTGTGGTTAATTCTTCTTCCTGATGGGAAAATAGAGTGACCTGTGCCTGTCCCAACACCTAGAGCTAGTCTCTCATTGGCTCCCCCTCTTCCCGTTCATCCTCAGGACAAATTGCAAGCTGTACGGAATGGGAGGTTAAAGGTGCTGATTCTCCAAGGAGGGAGATTGCTAGTAAAGGGGCTGGAATGGCGAACCTGAGCACAAGGAGATGAGAAATGAGGTGCGTTTTAGAAACCTTTCCCGATCACACGGTGTACCACCTTCTGGGTTTCTCATGCATGTTTTCAAGGTAGGAAGATGCCCTTGAACCTGGAGATTTGGGACCCATGGGATGGGTAACAGGCAGTATTACTTTAAAGGCTCTGCGTTTGCTCCCCCAACCTCACCAAACCTCTCAGCCCCGAGAGTGTCCACCCTTATGTCTCCTCCAGCTGTGGGTCTAGATATGGTCAATCCAGGTTGCATCACAGCCCCTGAACGAATTTTGTAAGAATTTCTCTCTCTTTCACTGTCTTTGTTTCACGGGTTTTTAAAAGTAATTTATTTTTATAATGGGGTTTAGCCGCTTTTCACGGCTGTGTTTCTGCCGCTTTACACCCACTTGACTCACTTCCAGAGAGATATCAATACGTAGGTTTTAAGAATATTACTATTCAGATATATTCTTGTGCGGTGAATAGGGGGTGTTGAGTCCAGTTCACTGAGCAAGGAGTAGGTCTTTCTATTACATATTGGGTTTATGGAACGGTATCTGAGCTCATTTGAAACCCTTCTTTTATGCATCACCCCACCCCACCTTTCCCGTTAAGCAGCCATAGTGTGTTTTGTAAACGTGTGACTCTGTTCTGTTTTGTAATTCAGTTCAAGTGTAGCGGTTTTTACATTCCCTCTATAAGTGATAGCTTATGATAAGTGTCTTTTTCTGTGTGACTTATTTCACTTAGAATCGTCGTAGCTAAAGCCACTCATCATGCTGCTACTAGCCTTATGACATTGATTTCATGGCTGAGTGATATTCCATTGTACATAAGGACCACCACTTCTTTATCCATTTTTCTCTTTCCTGGGATATTTAAGGTGTCACGAAGTGGAGGTTCTTGTCAACAGAGCAGCCCTAAACTTTGGGGTGCCTGTGTCTTGCTGATTTTTAGTTTTCCCAATTTATACGCCCATGAGTGGAAGTGCCCTATGCGCTCTAAGCTGTGTTTTTTCGATGTTTCAGGACACACCGTACACTTCTCCAGAGTGGCTGTTGGCAATTTACATCCCACCCATCAGCGTAGCAAGGCTCCCATTTCTCCATGGCCTGTTCTGCATTTCTGGTTTTGACACTTTTTTCCGCATGGCCCTTTTGACCGATGGGAAGCGAGACTTCTTTGTAGCGCTGATTTGCCTTTCCAGGTTGCTTGGTTGGCCAAAAAGGGCGTATGCGTTTTTTCCTGAATATATTCAGGAAAAAACGCATACGCCCTTTTTGGCCAAGGGCATCATTGTCGACGTTTTGCCGCTTTTCATGTGCTTTAAAGGCGATTCGAATCTACCTCCTGAAATCTGTTTCCTGCAATTCTGCCTTGCTTTCAGATCCTCTTCGTTGCCTTCCCTCAATATATTTGTGGACGAGAGTTATCATTTATAACTCTGCAGGTTTGTGAATTGCAGTGACCCTGAGCTCCATTTTTCAACTCGCTTTTTTGGGAGCTGGCCGCAAAAGCGCAGGATTGCCTCAGGCCCTATTCTGGTTCCGGGCGGCAGGCTGAGCCTGTGGTTAATTCTTCTTCCTGATGGGAAAATAGAGTGACCTGTGCCTGTCCCAACACCTAGAGCTAGTCTCTCATTGGCTCCCCCTCTTCCCGTTCATCCTCAGGACAAATTGCAACCTGTACGGAACAGGAGGTTACAGGTGCTGATTCTCCAAGGAGGGAGATTGCTAGTAAAGCGGCTGGAATGGCGAACCCGAGCACAAGGAGATGAGAAATGAGGTGCGTTTTAGAAACCTTTCCCGATCACACGGTGTACCACCTTCTGGGTTTCTCATGCATGTTTTCGAGGTAGGAAGATGCCCTTGAACCTGGAGATTAGGGTCCCATGGGATGGGTAACAGGCAGTATTACTTTAAAGGCTCTGCGTTTGCTCCCCCAACCTCACCAAACCTCTCAGCACCGAGATTGTCCACCTTTATGTCTCATCCAGCTGTGGGTCTAGATATGGTCAATCCAGGTTGCATCACAGCCCCTGAACGAATTTTGTAAGAATTTCTCTCTCTCTCACTGTCTTTGTTTCACGGGTTTTTAAAAGTAATTCATTTTTATAATGGGGTTTAGCCGCTTTTCACGGCTGTGTTTATGCCGCTTTACAGCCACTTGACTCACTTCCAGAGAGATATCAATACATAGGTTTTAAGATTCTTACTACTCAGATATATTCTTGTGCGTTGAATAGGGGGTGTTGAGTCCAGTTCACTGAGCAAGGAGTAGGTCTTTCTATTACATATTGGGTTTATGGAACGGTATCTGAGCTCATTTGAAAGCCTTGTTTTTTGCATCACCCCACCTCACCTTTCCCGTTAAGCAGCCATGGTTTGTTTTCTAAACGTGTGACTCTGTTCTGTTTTGTAATTCAGTTCAAGTGTAGCGGTTTTTACATTCCCTCTATAAGTGATAGCTTATGATAAGTGTCTTTTTCTGTGTGACTTATTTCACTTAGAATCGTCGTAGCTAAAGCCACTCATCATGCTGCTACTAGCCTTATGACATTGATTTCATGGCTGAGTGATATTCCATTGTACATAAGGACCACCACTTCTTTATCCATTTTTCTCTTTCCTGGGATATTTAAGGTGTCACGAAGTGGAGGTTCTTGTCAACAGAGCAGCCCTAAACTTTGGGGTGCCTGTGTCTTGCTGATTTTTAGTTTTCCCAATTTATACGCCCATGAGTGGAAGTGCCCTATGCGCTCTGAGCTGTGTCTTTTCGATGTTTCAGGACACACCGTACACTCCTCCAGCGTGGCTGTTGGCAATTTACATCCCGCCCATCAGCGTAGCAAGGCTCCCATTTCTCCATGGCCTGTCCTGCATTTCTGGTTTTGACACTTTTTTCCGCATGGCCCTTTTGACCGATGGGAAGCGAGACTTCTTTGTAGCGCTGATTTGCCTTTCCAGGTTGCTTGGTTGGCCAAAAAGGGCGTATGCGTTTTTTCCTGAATATATTCAGGAAAAAACGCATACGCCCTTTTTGGCCAAGGGCATCATTGTCGACGTTTTGCCGCTTTTCATGTGCTTTAAAGGCGATTCGAATCTACCTCCTGAAATCTGTTTCCTGCAATTCTGCCTTGCTTTCAGATCCTCTTCGTTGCCTTCCCTCAATATATTTGTGGACGAGAGTTATCATTTATAACTCTGCAGGTTTGTGAATTGCAGTGACCCTGAGCTCCATTTTTCAACTCGCTTTTTTGGGAGCTGGCCGCAAAAGCGCAGGATTGCCTCAGGCCCTATTCTGCTTCCGGGCGGCAGGCTGAGCCTGTGGTTAATTCTTCTTCCTGATGGGAAAATAGAGTGACCTGTGCCTGTCCCAACACCTAGAGCTAGTCTCTCATTGGCTCCCCCTCTTCCCGTTCATCCTCAGGACAAATTGCAAGCTGTACGGAATGGGAGGTTAAAGGTGCTGATTCTCCAAGGAGGGAGATTGCTAGTAAAGGGGCTGGAATGGCGAACCTGAGCACAAGGAGATGAGAAATGAGGTGCGTTTTAGAAACCTTTCCCGATCACACGGTGTACCACCTTCTGGGTTTCTCATGCATGTTTTCAAGGTAGGAAGATGCCCTTGAACCTGGAGATTTGGGACCCATGGGATGGGTAACAGGCAGTATTACTTTAAAGGCTCTGCGTTTGCTCCCCCAACCTCACCAAACCTCTCAGCCCCGAGAGTGTCCACCCTTATGTCTCCTCCAGCTGTGGGTCTAGATATGGTCAATCCAGGTTGCATCACAGCCCCTGAACGAATTTTGTAAGAATTTCTCTCTCTTTCACTGTCTTTGTTTCACGGGTTTTTAAAAGTAATTTATTTTTATAATGGGGTTTAGCTGCTTTTCACGGCTGTGCTTCTGCCGCTTTACACCCACTTGACTCACTTCCAGAGAGATATCAATACGTAGGTTTTAAGATTATTACTAGTCAGATATATTCTTGTGCGGTGAATAGGGGGTGTTGAGTCCAGTTCACTGAGCAAGGAGTAGGTCTTTCTATTACATATTGGGTTTATGGAACGGTATCTGAGCTCATTTGAAACCCTTCTTTTATGCATCACCCCACCCCACCTTTCCCGTCAAGCAGCCATAGTGTGTTTTGTAAACGTGTGACTCTGTTCTGTTTTGTAATTCAGTTCAAGTGTAGCGGTTTTTACATTCCCTCTATAAGTGATAGCTTATGATAAGTGTCTTTTTCTGTGTGACTTATTTCACTTAGAATCGTCGTAGCTAAAGCCACTCATCATGCTGCTACTAGCCTTATGACATTGATTTCATGGCTGAGTGATATTCCATTGTACATAAGGACCACCACTTCTTTATCCATTTTTCTCTTTCCTGGGATATTTAAGGTGTCACGAAGTGGAGGTTCTTGTCAACAGAGCAGCCCTAAACTTTGGGGTGCCTGTGTCTTGCTGATTTTTAGTTTTCCCAATTTATACGCCCATGAGTGGAAGTGCCCTATGCGCTCTAAGCTGTGTTTTTTCGATGTTTCAGGACACACCGTACACTTCTCCAGAGTGGCTGTTGGCAATTTACATCCCGCCCATCAGCGTAGCAAGGCTCCCATTTCTCCATGGCCTGTTCTGCATTTCTGGTTTTGACACTTTTTTCCGCATGGCCCTTTTGACCGATGGGAAGCAAGACTTCTTTGTAGCGCTGATTTGCCTTTCCAGGTTGCTTGGTTGGCCAAAAAGGGCGTATGCGTTTTTTCCTGAATATATTCAGGAAAAAACGCATACGCCCTTTTTGGCCAAGGGCATCATTGTCGACGTTTTGCCGCTTTTCATGTGCTTTAAAGGCGATTCGAATCTACCTCCTGAAATCTGTTTCCTGCAATTCTGCCTTGCTTTCAGATCCTCTTCGTTGCCTTCCCTCAATATATTTGTGGACGAGAGTTATCATTTATAACTCTGCAGGTTTGTGAATTGCAGTGCCCCTGAGCTCCATGTTTCAACTCGCTTTTTTGGGAGCTGGCCCCAAAAGCGCAGGATTGCCTCAGGCCCTATTCTGGTTCCGGGCGGCAGGCTGAGCCTGTGGTTAATTCTTCTTCCTGATGGGAAAAGAGAGTAACCTGTGCCTGTCCCAACACCTAGAGCTAGTCTCTCATTGGCTCCCCCTCTTCCCGTTCATCCTCAGGACAAATTGCAAGCTGTACGGAATGGGAGGTTAAAGGTGCTGATTCTCCAAGGAGGGAGATTGCTAGTAAAGGGGCTGGAATGGCGAACCTGAGCACAAGGAGATGAGAAATGAGGTGCGTTTTAGAAACCTTTCCCGATCACACGGTGTACCACCTTCTGGGTTTCTCATGCATGTTTTCGAGGCAGGAAGATGCCCTTGAACCTGGAGATTTGGGACCCATGGGATGGGTAACAGGCAGTATTACTTTAAAGGCTCTGCGTTTGCTCCCCCAACCTCACCAAACCTCTCAGCACCGAGATTGTCCACCTTTATGTCTCATCCAGCTGTGGGTCTAGATATGGTCAATCCAGGTTGCATCACAGCCCCTGAACGAATTTTGTAAGAATTTCTCTCTCTCTCACTGTCTTTGTTTCACGGGTTTTTAAAAGTAATTCATTTTTATAATGGGGTTTAGCCGCTTTTCACGGCTGTGTTTCTGCCGCTTTACACCCACTTGACTCACTTCCAGAGAGATATCAATACGTAGGTTTTAAGAATATTACTATTCAGATATATTCTTGTGCGGTGAATAGGGGGTGTTGAGTCCAGTTCACTGAGCAAGGAGTAGGTCTTTGTATTACATATTGGGTTTATGGAACGGTATCTGAGCTCATTTGAAACCCTTGTTTTATGCATCACCCCACCCCACCTTTCCCGTTAAGCAGCCATAGTGTGTTTTGTAAACGTGTGACTCTGTTCTGTTTTGTAATTCAGTTCAAGTGTAGCGGTTTTTACATTCCCTCTATAAGTGATAGCTTATGATAAGTGTCTTTTTCTGTGTGACTTATTTCACTTAGAATCGTCGTAGCTAAAGCCACTCATCATGCTGCTACTAGCCTTATGACATTGATTTCATGGCTGAGTGATATTCCATTGTACATAAGGACCACCACTTCTTTATCCATTTTTCTCTTTCCTGGGATATTTAAGGTGTCACGAAGTGGAGGTTCTTGTCAACAGAGCAGCCCTAAACTTTGGGGTGCCTGTGTCTTGCTGATTTTTAGTTTTCCCAATTTATACGCCCATGAGTGGAAGTGCCCTATGCGCTCTAAGCTGTGTTTTTTCGATGTTTCAGGACACACCGTACACTTCTCCAGAGTGGCTGTTGGCAATTTACATCCCGCCCATCAGCGTAGCAAGGCTCCCATTTCTCCATGGCCTGTTCTGCATTTCTGGTTTTGACACTTTTTTCCGCATGGCCCTTTTGACCGATGGGAAGCGAGACTTCTTTGTAGCGCTGATTTGCCTTTCCAGGTTGCTTGGTTGGCCAAAAAGGGCGTATGCGTTTTTTCCTGAATATATTCAGGAAAAAACGCATACGCCCTTTTTGGCCAAGGGCATCATTGTCGACGTTTTGCCGCTTTTCATGTGCTTTAAAGGCGATTCGAATCTACCTCCTGAAATCTGTTTCCTGCAATTCTGCCTTGCTTTCAGATCCTCTTCGTTGCCTTCCCTCAATATATTTGTGGACGAGAGTTATCATTTATAACTCTGCAGGTTTGTGAATTGCAGTGCCCCTGAGCTCCATGTTTCAACTCGCTTTTTTGGGAGCTGGCCCCAAAAGCGCAGGATTGCCTCAGGCCCTATTCTGGTTCCGGGCGGCAGGCTGAGCCTGTGGTTAATTCTTCTTCCTGATGGGAAAATAGAGTGACCTGTGCCTGTCCCAACACCTAGAGCTAGTCTCTCATTGGCTCCCCCTCTTCCCGTTCATCCTCAGGACAAATTGCAAGCTGTACGGAATGGGAGGTTAAAGGTGCTGATTCTCCAAGGAGGGAGATTGCTAGTAAAGCGGCTGGAATGGCGAACCTGAGCCCAAGGAGATGAGAAATGAGGTGCGTTTTAGAAACCTTTCCCGATCACACGGTGTACCACCTTCTGGGTTTCTCATGCATGTTTTCGAGGTAGGAAGATGCCCTTGAACCTGGAGATTAGGGACCCATGGGATGGGTAACAGGCAGTATTACTTTAAAGGCTCTGCGTTTGCTCCCCCAACCTCACCAAACCTCTCAGCCCCGAGAGTGTCCACCCTTATGTCTCCTCCAGCTGTGGGTCTAGATATGGTCAATCCAGGTTGCATCACAGCCCCTGAACGAATTTTGTAAGAATTTCTCTCTCTTTCACTGTCTTTGTTTCACGGGTTTTTAAAAGTAATTCATTTTTATAATGGGGTTTAGCTGCTTTTCACGGCTGTGTTTCTGCCGCTTTACACCCACTTGACTCACTTCCAGAGAGATATCAATATGTAGGTTTTAAGATTATTACTAGTCAGATATATTCTTGTGCGGTGAATAGGGGGTGTTGAGTCCAGTTCACTGAGCAAGGAGTAGGTCTTTCTATTACATATTGGGTTTATGGAACGGTATCTGAGCTCATTTGAAACCCTTCTTTTATGCATCACCCCACCCCACCTTTCCCGTTAAGCAGCCATAGTGTGTTTTGTAAACGTGTGACTCTGTTCTGTTTTGTAATTCAGTTCAAGTGTAGCGGTTTTTACATTCCCTCTATAAGTGATAGCTTATGATAAGTGTCTTTTTCTGTGTGACTTATTTCACTTAGAATCGTCGTAGCTAAAGCCACTCATCATGCTGCTACTAGCCTTATGACATTGATTTCATGGCTGAGTGATATTCCATTGTACATAAGGACCACCACTTCTTTATCCATTTTTCTCTTTCCTGGGATATTTAAGGTGTCACGAAGTGGAGGTTCTTGTCAACAGAGCAGCCCTAAACTTTGGGGTGCCTGTGTCTTGCTGATTTTTAGTTTTCCCAATTTATACGCCCATGAGTGGAAGTGCCCTATGCGCTCTGAGCTGTGTCTTTTCGATGATTCAGGACACACCGTACACTCCTCCAGCGTGGCTGTTGGCAATTTACATCCGCCCATCAGCGTAGCAAGGCTCCCATTTCTCCATGGCCTGTCCTGCATTTCTGGTTTTGACACTTTTTTCCGCATGGCCCTTTTGACCGATGGGAAGCGAGACTTCTTTGTAGCGCTGATTTGCCTTTCCAGGTTGCTTGGTTGGCCAAAAAGGGCGTATGCGTTTTTTCCTGAATATATTCAGGAAAAAACGCATACGCCCTTTTTGGCCAAGGGCATCATTGTCGACGTTTTGCCGCTTTTCATGTGCTTTAAAGGCGATTCGAATCTACCTCCTGAAATCTGTTTCCTGCAATTCTGCCTTGCTTTCAGATCCTCTTCGTTGCCTTCCCTCAATATATTTGTGGACGAGAGTTATCATTTATAACTCTGCAGGTTTGTGAATTGCAGTGACCCTGAGCTCCATTTTTCAACTCGCTTTTTTGGGAGCTGGCCGCAAAAGCGCAGGATTGCCTCAGGCCCTATTCTGCTTCCGGGCGGCAGGCTGAGCCTGTGGTTAATTCTTCTTCCTGATGGGAAAATAGAGTGACCTGTGCCTGTCCCAACACCTAGAGCTAGTCTCTCATTGGCTCCCCCTCTTCCCGTTCATCCTCAGGACAAATTGCAAGCTGTACGGAATGGGAGGTTAAAGGTGCTGATTCTCCAAGGAGGGAGATTGCTAGTAAAGGGGCTGGAATGGCGAACCTGAGCACAAGGAGATGAGAAATGAGGTGCGTTTTAGAAACCTTTCCCGATCACACGGTGTACCACCTTCTGGGTTTCTCATGCATGTTTTCAAGGTAGGAAGATGCCCTTGAACCTGGAGATTTGGGACCCATGGGATGGGTAACAGGCAGTATTACTTTAAAGGCTCTGCGTTTGCTCCCCCAACCTCACCAAACCTCTCAGCCCCGAGAGTGTCCACCCTTATGTCTCCTCCAGCTGTGGGTCTAGATATGGTCAATCCAGGTTGCATCACAGCCCCTGAACGAATTTTGTAAGAATTTCTCTCTCTTTCACTGTCTTTGTTTCACGGGTTTTTAAAAGTAATTTATTTTTATAATGGGGTTTAGCCGCTTTTCACGGCTGTGTTTCTGCCGCTTTACACCCACTTGACTCACTTCCAGAGAGATATCAATACGTAGGTTTTAAGAATATTACTATTCAGATATATTCTTGTGCGGTGAATAGGGGGTGTTGAGTCCAGTTCACTGAGCAAGGAGTAGGTCTTTCTATTACATATTGGGTTTATGGAACGGTATCTGAGCTCATTTGAAACCCTTCTTTTATGCATCACCCCACCCCACCTTTCCCGTTAAGCAGCCATAGTGTGTTTTGTAAACGTGTGACTCTGTTCTGTTTTGTAATTCAGTTCAAGTGTAGCGGTTTTTACATTCCCTCTATAAGTGATAGCTTATGATAAGTGTCTTTTTCTGTGTGACTTATTTCACTTAGAATCGTCGTAGCTAAAGCCACTCATCATGCTGCTACTAGCCTTATGACATTGATTTCATGGCTGAGTGATATTCCATTGTACATAAGGACCACCACTTCTTTATCCATTTTTCTCTTTCCTGGGATATTTAAGGTGTCACGAAGTGGAGGTTCTTGTCAACAGAGCAGCCCTAAACTTTGGGGTGCCTGTGTCTTGCTGATTTTTAGTTTTCCCAATTTATACGCCCATGAGTGGAAGTGCCCTATGCGCTCTAAGCTGTGTTTTTTCGATGTTTCAGGACACACCGTACACTTCTCCAGAGTGGCTGTTGGCAATTTACATCCCACCCATCAGCGTAGCAAGGCTCCCATTTCTCCATGGCCTGTTCTGCATTTCTGGTTTTGACACTTTTTTCCGCATGGCCCTTTTGACCGATGGGAAGCGAGACTTCTTTGTAGCGCTGATTTGCCTTTCCAGGTTGCTTGGTTGGCCAAAAAGGGCGTATGCGTTTTTTCCTGAATATATTCAGGAAAAAACGCATACGCCCTTTTTGGCCAAGGGCATCATTGTCGACGTTTTGCCGCTTTTCATGTGCTTTAAAGGCGATTCGAATCTACCTCCTGAAATCTGTTTCCTGCAATTCTGCCTTGCTTTCAGATCCTCTTCGTTGCCTTCCCTCAATATATTTGTGGACGAGAGTTATCATTTATAACTCTGCAGGTTTGTGAATTGCAGTGACCCTGAGCTCCATTTTTCAACTCGCTTTTTTGGGAGCTGGCCGCAAAAGCGCAGGATTGCCTCAGGCCCTATTCTGGTTCCGGGCGGCAGGCTGAGCCTGTGGTTAATTCTTCTTCCTGATGGGAAAATAGAGTGACCTGTGCCTGTCCCAACACCTAGAGCTAGTCTCTCATTGGCTCCCCCTCTTCCCGTTCATCCTCAGGACAAATTGCAACCTGTACGGAACAGGAGGTTACAGGTGCTGATTCTCCAAGGAGGGAGATTGCTAGTAAAGCGGCTGGAATGGCGAACCCGAGCACAAGGAGATGAGAAATGAGGTGCGTTTTAGAAACCTTTCCCGATCACACGGTGTACCACCTTCTGGGTTTCTCATGCATGTTTTCGAGGTAGGAAGATGCCCTTGAACCTGGAGATTAGGGTCCCATGGGATGGGTAACAGGCAGTATTACTTTAAAGGCTCTGCGTTTGCTCCCCCAACCTCACCAAACCTCTCAGCACCGAGATTGTCCACCTTTATGTCTCATCCAGCTGTGGGTCTAGATATGGTCAATCCAGGTTGCATCACAGCCCCTGAACGAATTTTGTAAGAATTTCTCTCTCTCTCACTGTCTTTGTTTCACGGGTTTTTAAAAGTAATTCATTTTTATAATGGGGTTTAGCCGCTTTTCACGGCTGTGTTTATGCCGCTTTACAGCCACTTGACTCACTTCCAGAGAGATATCAATACATAGGTTTTAAGATTCTTACTACTCAGATATATTCTTGTGCGTTGAATAGGGGGTGTTGAGTCCAGTTCACTGAGCAAGGAGTAGGTCTTTCTATTACATATTGGGTTTATGGAACGGTATCTGAGCTCATTTGAAAGCCTTGTTTTTTGCATCACCCCACCTCACCTTTCCCGTTAAGCAGCCATGGTTTGTTTTCTAAACGTGTGACTCTGTTCTGTTTTGTAATTCAGTTCAAGTGTAGCGGTTTTTACATTCCCTCTATAAGTGATAGCTTATGATAAGTGTCTTTTTCTGTGTGACTTATTTCACTTAGAATCGTCGTAGCTAAAGCCACTCATCATGCTGCTACTAGCCTTATGACATTGATTTCATGGCTGAGTGATATTCCATTGTACATAAGGACCACCACTTCTTTATCCATTTTTCTCTTTCCTGGGATATTTAAGGTGTCACGAAGTGGAGGTTCTTGTCAACAGAGCAGCCCTAAACTTTGGGGTGCCTGTGTCTTGCTTTTTTTAGTTTTCCCAATTTATACGCCCATGAGTGGAAGTGCCCTATGCGCTCTGAGCTGTGTCTTTTCGATGTTTCAGGACACACCGTACACTCCTCCAGCGTGGCTGTTGGCAATTTACATCCCGCCCATCAGCGTAGCAAGGCTCCCATTTCTCCATGGCCTGTCCTGCATTTCTGGTTTTGACACTTTTTTCCGCATGGCCCTTTTGACCGATGGGAAGCGAGACTTCTTTGTAGCGCTGATTTGCCTTTCCAGGTTGCTTGGTTGGCCAAAAAGGGCGTATGCGTTTTTTCCTGAATATATTCAGGAAAAAACGCATACGCCCTTTTTGGCCAAGGGCATCATTGTCGACGTTTTGCCGCTTTTCATGTGCTTTAAAGGCGATTCGAATCTACCTCCTGAAATCTGTTTCCTGCAATTCTGCCTTGCTTTCAGATCCTCTTCGTTGCCTTCCCTCAATATATTTGTGGACGAGAGTTATCATTTATAACTCTGCAGGTTTGTGAATTGCAGTGACCCTGAGCTCCATTTTTCAACTCGCTTTTTTGGGAGCTGGCCGCAAAAGCGCAGGATTGCCTCAGGCCCTATTCTGCTTCCGGGCGGCAGGCTGAGCCTGTGGTTAATTCTTCTTCCTGATGGGAAAATAGAGTGACCTGTGCCTGTCCCAACACCTAGAGCTAGTCTCTCATTGGCTCCCCCTCTTCCCGTTCATCCTCAGGACAAATTGCAAGCTGTACGGAATGGGAGGTTAAAGGTGCTGATTCTCCAAGGAGGGAGATTGCTAGTAAAGGGGCTGGAATGGCGAACCTGAGCACAAGGAGATGAGAAATGAGGTGCGTTTTAGAAACCTTTCCCGATCACACGGTGTACCACCTTCTGGGTTTCTCATGCATGTTTTCAAGGTAGGAAGATGCCCTTGAACCTGGAGATTTGGGACCCATGGGATGGGTAACAGGCAGTATTACTTTAAAGGCTCTGCGTTTGCTCCCCCAACCTCACCAAACCTCTCAGCCCCGAGAGTGTCCACCCTTATGTCTCCTCCAGCTGTGGGTCTAGATATGGTCAATCCAGGTTGCATCACAGCCCCTGAACGAATTTTGTAAGAATTTCTCTCTCTTTCACTGTCTTTGTTTCACGGGTTTTTAAAAGTAATTTATTTTTATAATGGGGTTTAGCTGCTTTTCACGGCTGTGCTTCTGCCGCTTTACACCCACTTGACTCACTTCCAGAGAGATATCAATACGTAGGTTTTAAGATTATTACTAGTCAGATATATTCTTGTGCGGTGAATAGGGGGTGTTGAGTCCAGTTCACTGAGCAAGGAGTAGGTCTTTCTATTACATATTGGGTTTATGGAACGGTATCTGAGCTCATTTGAAACCCTTCTTTTATGCATCACCCCACCCCACCTTTCCCGTCAAGCAGCCATAGTGTGTTTTGTAAACGTGTGACTCTGTTCTGTTTTGTAATTCAGTTCAAGTGTAGCGGTTTTTACATTCCCTCTATAAGTGATAGCTTATGATAAGTGTCTTTTTCTGTGTGACTTATTTCACTTAGAATCGTCGTAGCTAAAGCCACTCATCATGCTGCTACTAGCCTTATGACATTGATTTCATGGCTGAGTGATATTCCATTGTACATAAGGACCACCACTTCTTTATCCATTTTTCTCTTTCCTGGGATATTTAAGGTGTCACGAAGTGGAGGTTCTTGTCAACAGAGCAGCCCTAAACTTTGGGGTGCCTGTGTCTTGCTGATTTTTAGTTTTCCCAATTTATACGCCCATGAGTGGAAGTGCCCTATGCGCTCTAAGCTGTGTTTTTTCGATGTTTCAGGACACACCGTACACTTCTCCAGAGTGGCTGTTGGCAATTTACATCCCGCCCATCAGCGTAGCAAGGCTCCCATTTCTCCATGGCCTGTTCTGCATTTCTGGTTTTGACACTTTTTTCCGCATGGCCCTTTTGACCGATGGGAAGCAAGACTTCTTTGTAGCGCTGATTTGCCTTTCCAGGTTGCTTGGTTGGCCAAAAAGGGCGTATGCGTTTTTTCCTGAATATATTCAGGAAAAAACGCATACGCCCTTTTTGGCCAAGGGCATCATTGTCGACGTTTTGCCGCTTTTCATGTGCTTTAAAGGCGATTCGAATCTACCTCCTGAAATCTGTTTCCTGCAATTCTGCCTTGCTTTCAGATCCTCTTCGTTGCCTTCCCTCAATATATTTGTGGACGAGAGTTATCATTTATAACTCTGCAGGTTTGTGAATTGCAGTGCCCCTGAGCTCCATGTTTCAACTCGCTTTTTTGGGAGCTGGCCCCAAAAGCGCAGGATTGCCTCAGGCCCTATTCTGGTTCCGGGCGGCAGGCTGAGCCTGTGGTTAATTCTTCTTCCTGATGGGAAAAGAGAGTAACCTGTGCCTGTCCCAACACCTAGAGCTAGTCTCTCATTGGCTCCCCCTCTTCCCGTTCATCCTCAGGACAAATTGCAAGCTGTACGGAATGGGAGGTTAAAGGTGCTGATTCTCCAAGGAGGGAGATTGCTAGTAAAGGGGCTGGAATGGCGAACCTGAGCACAAGGAGATGAGAAATGAGGTGCGTTTTAGAAACCTTTCCCGATCACACGGTGTACCACCTTCTGGGTTTCTCATGCATGTTTTCGAGGCAGGAAGATGCCCTTGAACCTGGAGATTTGGGACCCATGGGATGGGTAACAGGCAGTATTACTTTAAAGGCTCTGCGTTTGCTCCCCCAACCTCACCAAACCTCTCAGCACCGAGATTGTCCACCTTTATGTCTCATCCAGCTGTGGGTCTAGATATGGTCAATCCAGGTTGCATCACAGCCCCTGAACGAATTTTGTAAGAATTTCTCTCTCTCTCACTGTCTTTGTTTCACGGGTTTTTAAAAGTAATTCATTTTTATAATGGGGTTTAGCCGCTTTTCACGGCTGTGTTTCTGCCGCTTTACACCCACTTGACTCACTTCCAGAGAGATATCAATACGTAGGTTTTAAGAATATTACTATTCAGATATATTCTTGTGCGGTGAATAGGGGGTGTTGAGTCCAGTTCACTGAGCAAGGAGTAGGTCTTTGTATTACATATTGGGTTTATGGAACGGTATCTGAGCTCATTTGAAACCCTTGTTTTATGCATCACCCCACCCCACCTTTCCCGTTAAGCAGCCATAGTGTGTTTTGTAAACGTGTGACTCTGTTCTGTTTTGTAATTCAGTTCAAGTGTAGCGGTTTTTACATTCCCTCTATAAGTGATAGCTTATGATAAGTGTCTTTTTCTGTGTGACTTATTTCACTTAGAATCGTCGTAGCTAAAGCCACTCATCATGCTGCTACTAGCCTTATGACATTGATTTCATGGCTGAGTGATATTCCATTGTACATAAGGACCACCACTTCTTTATCCATTTTTCTCTTTCCTGGGATATTTAAGGTGTCACGAAGTGGAGGTTCTTGTCAACAGAGCAGCCCTAAACTTTGGGGTGCCTGTGTCTTGCTGATTTTTAGTTTTCCCAATTTATACGCCCATGAGTGGAAGTGCCCTATGCGCTCTAAGCTGTGTTTTTTCGATGTTTCAGGACACACCGTACACTTCTCCAGAGTGGCTGTTGGCAATTTACATCCCGCCCATCAGCGTAGCAAGGCTCCCATTTCTCCATGGCCTGTTCTGCATTTCTGGTTTTGACACTTTTTTCCGCATGGCCCTTTTGACCGATGGGAAGCGAGACTTCTTTGTAGCGCTGATTTGCCTTTCCAGGTTGCTTGGTTGGCCAAAAAGGGCGTATGCGTTTTTTCCTGAATATATTCAGGAAAAAACGCATACGCCCTTTTTGGCCAAGGGCATCATTGTCGACGTTTTGCCGCTTTTCATGTGCTTTAAAGGCGATTCGAATCTACCTCCTGAAATCTGTTTCCTGCAATTCTGCCTTGCTTTCAGATCCTCTTCGTTGCCTTCCCTCAATATATTTGTGGACGAGAGTTATCATTTATAACTCTGCAGGTTTGTGAATTGCAGTGCCCCTGAGCTCCATGTTTCAACTCGCTTTTTTGGGAGCTGGCCCCAAAAGCGCAGGATTGCCTCAGGCCCTATTCTGGTTCCGGGCGGCAGGCTGAGCCTGTGGTTAATTCTTCTTCCTGATGGGAAAATAGAGTGACCTGTGCCTGTCCCAACACCTAGAGCTAGTCTCTCATTGGCTCCCCCTCTTCCCGTTCATCCTCAGGACAAATTGCAAGCTGTACGGAATGGGAGGTTAAAGGTGCTGATTCTCCAAGGAGGGAGATTGCTAGTAAAGCGGCTGGAATGGCGAACCTGAGCCCAAGGAGATGAGAAATGAGGTGCGTTTTAGAAACCTTTCCCGATCACACGGTGTACCACCTTCTGGGTTTCTCATGCATGTTTTCGAGGTAGGAAGATGCCCTTGAACCTGGAGATTAGGGACCCATGGGATGGGTAACAGGCAGTATTACTTTAAAGGCTCTGCGTTTGCTCCCCCAACCTCACCAAACCTCTCAGCCCCGAGAGTGTCCACCCTTATGTCTCCTCCAGCTGTGGGTCTAGATATGGTCAATCCAGGTTGCATCACAGCCCCTGAACGAATTTTGTAAGAATTTCTCTCTCTTTCACTGTCTTTGTTTCACGGGTTTTTAAAAGTAATTCATTTTTATAATGGGGTTTAGCTGCTTTTCACGGCTGTGTTTCTGCCGCTTTACACCCACTTGACTCACTTCCAGAGAGATATCAATATGTAGGTTTTAAGATTATTACTAGTCAGATATATTCTTGTGCGGTGAATAGGGGGTGTTGAGTCCAGTTCACTGAGCAAGGAGTAGGTCTTTCTATTACATATTGGGTTTATGGAACGGTATCTGAGCTCATTTGAAACCCTTCTTTTATGCATCACCCCACCCCACCTTTCCCGTTAAGCAGCCATAGTGTGTTTTGT
The DNA here is from genome assembly GCF_028023285.1 of Balaenoptera ricei. Classification (NCBI taxonomy): domain Eukaryota; kingdom Metazoa; phylum Chordata; class Mammalia; order Artiodactyla; family Balaenopteridae; genus Balaenoptera; species Balaenoptera ricei. The sequence continues at coordinate 161,548,085 of NC_082641.1, forward strand.
AAACGTGTGACTCTGTTCTGTTTTGTAATTCAGTTCAAGTGTAGCGGTTTTTACATTCCCTCTATAAGTGATAGCTTATGATAAGTGTCTTTTTCTGTGTGACTTATTTCACTTAGAATCGTCGTAGCTAAAGCCACTCATCATGCTGCTACTAGCCTTATGACATTGATTTCATGGCTGAGTGATATTCCATTGTACATAAGGACCACCACTTCTTTATCCATTTTTCTCTTTCCTGGGATATTTAAGGTGTCACGAAGTGGAGGTTCTTGTCAACAGAGCAGCCCTAAACTTTGGGGTGCCTGTGTCTTGCTGATTTTTAGTTTTCCCAATTTATACGCCCATGAGTGGAAGTGCCCTATGCGCTCTGAGCTGTGTCTTTTCGATGATTCAGGACACACCGTACACTCCTCCAGCGTGGCTGTTGGCAATTTACATCCGCCCATCAGCGTAGCAAGGCTCCCATTTCTCCATGGCCTGTCCTGCATTTCTGGTTTTGACACTTTTTTCCGCATGGCCCTTTTGACCGATGGGAAGCGAGACTTCTTTGTAGCGCTGATTTGCCTTTCCAGGTTGCTTGGTTGGCCAAAAAGGGCGTATGCGTTTTTTCCTGAATATATTCAGGAAAAAACGCATACGCCCTTTTTGGCCAAGGGCATCATTGTCGACGTTTTGCCGCTTTTCATGTGCTTTAAAGGCGATTCGAATCTACCTCCTGAAATCTGTTTCCTGCAATTCTGCCTTGCTTTCAGATCCTCTTCGTTGCCTTCCCTCAATATATTTGTGGACGAGAGTTATCATTTATAACTCTGCAGGTTTGTGAATTGCAGTGACCCTGAGCTCCATTTTTCAACTCGCTTTTTTGGGAGCTGGCCGCAAAAGCGCAGGATTGCCTCAGGCCCTATTCTGCTTCCGGGCGGCAGGCTGAGCCTGTGGTTAATTCTTCTTCCTGATGGGAAAATAGAGTGACCTGTGCCTGTCCCAACACCTAGAGCTAGTCTCTCATTGGCTCCCCCTCTTCCCGTTCATCCTCAGGACAAATTGCAAGCTGTACGGAATGGGAGGTTAAAGGTGCTGATTCTCCAAGGAGGGAGATTGCTAGTAAAGGGGCTGGAATGGCGAACCTGAGCACAAGGAGATGAGAAATGAGGTGCGTTTTAGAAACCTTTCCCGATCACACGGTGTACCACCTTCTGGGTTTCTCATGCATGTTTTCAAGGTAGGAAGATGCCCTTGAACCTGGAGATTTGGGACCCATGGGATGGGTAACAGGCAGTATTACTTTAAAGGCTCTGCGTTTGCTCCCCCAACCTCACCAAACCTCTCAGCCCCGAGAGTGTCCACCCTTATGTCTCCTCCAGCTGTGGGTCTAGATATGGTCAATCCAGGTTGCATCACAGCCCCTGAACGAATTTTGTAAGAATTTCTCTCTCTTTCACTGTCTTTGTTTCACGGGTTTTTAAAAGTAATTTATTTTTATAATGGGGTTTAGCCGCTTTTCACGGCTGTGTTTCTGCCGCTTTACACCCACTTGACTCACTTCCAGAGAGATATCAATACGTAGGTTTTAAGAATATTACTATTCAGATATATTCTTGTGCGGTGAATAGGGGGTGTTGAGTCCAGTTCACTGAGCAAGGAGTAGGTCTTTCTATTACATATTGGGTTTATGGAACGGTATCTGAGCTCATTTGAAACCCTTCTTTTATGCATCACCCCACCCCACCTTTCCCGTTAAGCAGCCATAGTGTGTTTTGTAAACGTGTGACTCTGTTCTGTTTTGTAATTCAGTTCAAGTGTAGCGGTTTTTACATTCCCTCTATAAGTGATAGCTTATGATAAGTGTCTTTTTCTGTGTGACTTATTTCACTTAGAATCGTCGTAGCTAAAGCCACTCATCATGCTGCTACTAGCCTTATGACATTGATTTCATGGCTGAGTGATATTCCATTGTACATAAGGACCACCACTTCTTTATCCATTTTTCTCTTTCCTGGGATATTTAAGGTGTCACGAAGTGGAGGTTCTTGTCAACAGAGCAGCCCTAAACTTTGGGGTGCCTGTGTCTTGCTGATTTTTAGTTTTCCCAATTTATACGCCCATGAGTGGAAGTGCCCTATGCGCTCTAAGCTGTGTTTTTTCGATGTTTCAGGACACACCGTACACTTCTCCAGAGTGGCTGTTGGCAATTTACATCCCACCCATCAGCGTAGCAAGGCTCCCATTTCTCCATGGCCTGTTCTGCATTTCTGGTTTTGACACTTTTTTCCGCATGGCCCTTTTGACCGATGGGAAGCGAGACTTCTTTGTAGCGCTGATTTGCCTTTCCAGGTTGCTTGGTTGGCCAAAAAGGGCGTATGCGTTTTTTCCTGAATATATTCAGGAAAAAACGCATACGCCCTTTTTGGCCAAGGGCATCATTGTCGACGTTTTGCCGCTTTTCATGTGCTTTAAAGGCGATTCGAATCTACCTCCTGAAATCTGTTTCCTGCAATTCTGCCTTGCTTTCAGATCCTCTTCGTTGCCTTCCCTCAATATATTTGTGGACGAGAGTTATCATTTATAACTCTGCAGGTTTGTGAATTGCAGTGCCCCTGAGCTCCATGTTTCAACTCGCTTTTTTGGGAGCTGGCCCCAAAAGCGCAGGATTGCCTCAGGCCCTATTCTGGTTCCGGGCAGCAGGCTGAGCCTGTGGTTAATTCTTCTTCCTGATGGGAAAAGAGAGTAACCTGTGCCTGTCCCAACACCTAGAGCTAGTCTCTCATTGGCTCCCCCTCTTCCCGTTCATCCTCAGGACAAGTTGCAACCTGTACGGAACAGGAGGTTATAGGTGCTGATTCTCCAAGGAGGGAGATTGCTAGTAAAGCGGCTGGAATGGCGAACCCGAGCACAAGGAGATGAGAAATGAGGTGCGTTTTAGAAACCTTTCCCGATCACACGGTGTACCACCTTCTGGGTTTCTCATGCATGTTTTCGAGGTAGGAAGATGCCCTTGAACCTGGAGATTAGGGTCCCATGGGATGGGTAACAGGCAGTATTACTTTAAAGGCTCTGCGTTTGCTCCCCCAACCTCACCAAACCTCTCAGCACCGAGATTGTCCACCTTTATGTCTCATCCAGCTGTGGGTCTAGATATGGTCAATCCAGGTTGCATCACAGCCCCTGAACGAATTTTGTAAGAATTTCTCTCTCTCTCACTGTCTTTGTTTCACGGGTTTTTAAAAGTAATTCATTTTTATAATGGGGTTTAGCCGCTTTTCACGGCTGTGTTTATGCCGCTTTACAGCCACTTGACTCACTTCCAGAGAGATATCAATACATAGGTTTTAAGATTCTTACTACTCAGATATATTCTTGTGCGTTGAATAGGGGGTGTTGAGTCCAGTTCACTGAGCAAGGAGTAGGTCTTTCTATTACATATTGGGTTTATGGAACGGTATCTGAGCTCATTTGAAAGCCTTGTTTTTTGCATCACCCCACCTCACCTTTCCCGTTAAGCAGCCATGGTTTGTTTTCTAAACGTGTGACTCTGTTCTGTTTTGTAATTCAGTTCAAGTGTAGCGGTTTTTACATTCCCTCTATAAGTGATAGCTTATGATAAGTGTCTTTTTCTGTGTGACTTATTTCACTTAGAATCGTCGTAGCTAAAGCCACTCATCATGCTGCTACTAGCCTTATGACATTGATTTCATGGCTGAGTGATATTCCATTGTACATAAGGACCACCACTTCTTTATCCATTTTTCTCTTTCCTGGGATATTTAAGGTGTCACGAAGTGGAGGTTCTTGTCAACAGAGCAGCCCTAAACTTTGGGGTGCCTGTGTCTTGCTGATTTTTAGTTTTCCCAATTTATACGCCCATGAGTGGAAGTGCCCTATGCGCTCTGAGCTGTGTCTTTTCGATGTTTCAGGACACACCGTACACTCCTCCAGCGTGGCTGTTGGCAATTTACATCCCGCCCATCAGCGTAGCAAGGCTCCCATTTCTCCATGGCCTGTCCTGCATTTCTGGTTTTGACACTTTTTTCCGCATGGCCCTTTTGACCGATGGGAAGCGAGACTTCTTTGTAGCGCTGATTTGCCTTTCCAGGTTGCTTGGTTGGCCAAAAAGGGCGTATGCGTTTTTTCCTGAATATATTCAGGAAAAAACGCATACGCCCTTTTTGGCCAAGGGCATCATTGTCGACGTTTTGCCGCTTTTCATGTGCTTTAAAGGCGATTCGAATCTACCTCCTGAAATCTGTTTCCTGCAATTCTGCCTTGCTTTCAGATCCTCTTCGTTGCCTTCCCTCAATATATTTGTGGACGAGAGTTATCATTTATAACTCTGCAGGTTTGTGAATTGCAGTGACCCTGAGCTCCATTTTTCAACTCGCTTTTTTGGGAGCTGGCCGCAAAAGCGCAGGATTGCCTCAGGCCCTATTCTGCTTCCGGGCGGCAGGCTGAGCCTGTGGTTAATTCTTCTTCCTGATGGGAAAATAGAGTGACCTGTGCCTGTCCCAACACCTAGAGCTAGTCTCTCATTGGCTCCCCCTCTTCCCGTTCATCCTCAGGACAAATTGCAAGCTGTACGGAATGGGAGGTTAAAGGTGCTGATTCTCCAAGGAGGGAGATTGCTAGTAAAGGGGCTGGAATGGCGAACCTGAGCACAAGGAGATGAGAAATGAGGTGCGTTTTAGAAACCTTTCCCGATCACACGGTGTACCACCTTCTGGGTTTCTCATGCATGTTTTCAAGGTAGGAAGATGCCCTTGAACCTGGAGATTTGGGACCCATGGGATGGGTAACAGGCAGTATTACTTTAAAGGCTCTGCGTTTGCTCCCCCAACCTCACCAAACCTCTCAGCCCCGAGAGTGTCCACCCTTATGTCTCCTCCAGCTGTGGGTCTAGATATGGTCAATCCAGGTTGCATCACAGCCCCTGAACGAATTTTGTAAGAATTTCTCTCTCTTTCACTGTCTTTGTTTCACGGGTTTTTAAAAGTAATTTATTTTTATAATGGGGTTTAGCTGCTTTTCACGGCTGTGCTTCTGCCGCTTTACACCCACTTGACTCACTTCCAGAGAGATATCAATACGTAGGTTTTAAGATTATTACTAGTCAGATATATTCTTGTGCGGTGAATAGGGGGTGTTGAGTCCAGTTCACTGAGCAAGGAGTAGGTCTTTCTATTACATATTGGGTTTATGGAACGGTATCTGAGCTCATTTGAAACCCTTCTTTTATGCATCACCCCACCCCACCTTTCCCGTTAAGCAGCCATAGTGTGTTTTGTAAACGTGTGACTCTGTTCTGTTTTGTAATTCAGTTCAAGTGTAGCGGTTTTTACATTCCCTCTATAAGTGATAGCTTATGATAAGTGTCTTTTTCTGTGTGACTTATTTCACTTAGAATCGTCGTAGCTAAAGCCACTCATCATGCTGCTACTAGCCTTATGACATTGATTTCATGGCTGAGTGATATTCCATTGTACATAAGGACCACCACTTCTTTATCCATTTTTCTCTTTCCTGGGATATTTAAGGTGTCACGAAGTGGAGGTTCTTGTCAACAGAGCAGCCCTAAACTTTGGGGTGCCTGTGTCTTGCTGATTTTTAGTTTTCCCAATTTATACGCCCATGAGTGGAAGTGCCCTATGCGCTCTAAGCTGTGTTTTTTCGATGTTTCAGGACACACCGTACACTTCTCCAGAGTGGCTGTTGGCAATTTACATCCCGCCCATCAGCGTAGCAAGGCTCCCATTTCTCCATGGCCTGTCCTGCATTTCTGGTTTTGACACTTTTTTCCGCATGGCCCTTTTGACCGATGGGAAGCAAGACTTCTTTGTAGCGCTGATTTGCCTTTCCAGGTTGCTTGGTTGGCCAAAAAGGGCGTATGCGTTTTTTCCTGAATATATTCAGGAAAAAACGCATACGCCCTTTTTGGCCAAGGGCATCATTGTCGACGTTTTGCCGCTTTTCATGTGCTTTAAAGGCGATTCGAATCTACCTCCTGAAATCTGTTTCCTGCAATTCTGCCTTGCTTTCAGATCCTCTTCGTTGCCTTCCCTCAATATATTTGTGGACGAGAGTTATCATTTATAACTCTGCAGGTTTGTGAATTGCAGTGCCCCTGAGCTCCATGTTTCAACTCGCTTTTTTGGGAGCTGGCCCCAAAAGCGCAGGATTGCCTCAGGCCCTATTCTGGTTCCGGGCGGCAGGCTGAGCCTGTGGTTAATTCTTCTTCCTGATGGGAAAAGAGAGTAACCTGTGCCTGTCCCAACACCTAGAGCTAGTCTCTCATTGGCTCCCCCTCTTCCCGTTCATCCTCAGGACAAATTGCAAGCTGTACGGAATGGGAGGTTAAAGGTGCTGATTCTCCAAGGAGGGAGATTGCTAGTAAAGGGGCTGGAATGGCGAACCTGAGCACAAGGAGATGAGAAATGAGGTGCGTTTTAGAAACCTTTCCCGATCACACGGTGTACCACCTTCTGGGTTTCTCATGCATGTTTTCGAGGCAGGAAGATGCCCTTGAACCTGGAGATTTGGGACCCATGGGATGGGTAACAGGCAGTATTACTTTAAAGGCTCTGCGTTTGCTCCCCCAACCTCACCAAACCTCTCAGCACCGAGATTGTCCACCTTTATGTCTCATCCAGCTGTGGGTCTAGATATGGTCAATCCAGGTTGCATCACAGCCCCTGAACGAATTTTGTAAGAATTTCTCTCTCTCTCACTGTCTTTGTTTCACGGGTTTTTAAAAGTAATTCATTTTTATAATGGGGTTTAGCCGCTTTTCACGGCTGTGTTTCTGCCGCTTTACACCCACTTGACTCACTTCCAGAGAGATATCAATACGTAGGTTTTAAGAATATTACTATTCAGATATATTCTTGTGCGGTGAATAGGGGGTGTTGAGTCCAGTTCACTGAGCAAGGAGTAGGTCTTTGTATTACATATTGGGTTTATGGAACGGTATCTGAGCTCATTTGAAACCCTTGTTTTATGCATCACCCCACCCCACCTTTCCCGTTAAGCAGCCATAGTGTGTTTTGTAAACGTGTGACTCTGTTCTGTTTTGTAATTCAGTTCAAGTGTAGCGGTTTTTACATTCCCTCTATAAGTGATAGCTTATGATAAGTGTCTTTTTCTGTGTGACTTATTTCACTTAGAATCGTCGTAGCTAAAGCCACTCATCATGCTGCTACTAGCCTTATGACATTGATTTCATGGCTGAGTGATATTCCATTGTACATAAGGACCACCACTTCTTTATCCATTTTTCTCTTTCCTGGGATATTTAAGGTGTCACGAAGTGGAGGTTCTTGTCAACAGAGCAGCCCTAAACTTTGGGGTGCCTGTGTCTTGCTGATTTTTAGTTTTCCCAATTTATACGCCCATGAGTGGAAGTGCCCTATGCGCTCTAAGCTGTGTTTTTTCGATGTTTCAGGACACACCGTACACTTCTCCAGAGTGGCTGTTGGCAATTTACATCCCGCCCATCAGCGTAGCAAGGCTCCCATTTCTCCATGGCCTGTTCTGCATTTCTGGTTTTGACACTTTTTTCCGCATGGCCCTTTTGACCGATGGGAAGCGAGACTTCTTTGTAGCGCTGATTTGCCTTTCCAGGTTGCTTGGTTGGCCAAAAAGGGCGTATGCGTTTTTTCCTGAATATATTCAGGAAAAAACGCATACGCCCTTTTTGGCCAAGGGCATCATTGTCGACGTTTTGCCGCTTTTCATGTGCTTTAAAGGCGATTCGAATCGACCTCCTGAAATCTGTTTCCTGCAATTCTGCCTTGCTTTCAGATCCTCTTCGTTGCCTTCCCTCAATATATTTGTGGACGAGAGTTATCATTTATAACTCTGCAGGTTTGTGAATTGCAGTGCCCCTGAGCTCCATGTTTCAACTCGCTTTTTTGGGAGCTGGCCCCAAAAGCGCAGGATTGCCTCAGGCCCTATTCTGGTTCCGGGCGGCAGGCTGAGCCTGTGGTTAATTCTTCTTCCTGATGGGAAAATAGAGTGACCTGTGCCTGTCCCAACACCTAGAGCTAGTCTCTCATTGGCTCCCCCTCTTCCCGTTCATCCTCAGGACAAATTGCAAGCTGTACGGAATGGGAGGTTAAAGGTGCTGATTCTCCAAGGAGGGAGATTGCTAGTAAAGCGGCTGGAATGGCGAACCTGAGCCCAAGGAGATGAGAAATGAGGTGCGTTTTAGAAACCTTTCCCGATCACACGGTGTACCACCTTCTGGGTTTCTCATGCATGTTTTCGAGGTAGGAAGATGCCCTTGAACCTGGAGATTAGGGACCCATGGGATGGGTAACAGGCAGTATTACTTTAAAGGCTCTGCGTTTGCTCCCCCAACCTCACCAAACCTCTCAGCCCCGAGAGTGTCCACCCTTATGTCTCCTCCAGCTGTGGGTCTAGATATGGTCAATCCAGGTTGCATCACAGCCCCTGAACGAATTTTGTAAGAATTTCTCTCTCTTTCACTGTCTTTGTTTCACGGGTTTTTAAAAGTAATTCATTTTTATAATGGGGTTTAGCTGCTTTTCACGGCTGTGTTTCTGCCGCTTTACACCCACTTGACTCACTTCCAGAGAGATATCAATATGTAGGTTTTAAGATTATTACTAGTCAGATATATTCTTGTGCGGTGAATAGGGGGTGTTGAGTCCAGTTCACTGAGCAAGGAGTAGGTCTTTCTATTACATATTGGGTTTATGGAACGGTATCTGAGCTCATTTGAAACCCTTCTTTTATGCATCACCCCACCCCACCTTTCCCGTTAAGCAGCCATAGTGTGTTTTGTAAACGTGTGACTCTGTTCTGTTTTGTAATTCAGTTCAAGTGTAGCGGTTTTTACATTCCCTCTATAAGTGATAGCTTATGATAAGTGTCTTTTTCTGTGTGACTTATTTCACTTAGAATCGTCGTAGCTAAAGCCACTCATCATGCTGCTACTAGCCTTATGACATTGATTTCATGGCTGAGTGATATTCCATTGTACATAAGGACCACCACTTCTTTATCCATTTTTCTCTTTCCTGGGATATTTAAGGTGTCACGAAGTGGAGGTTCTTGTCAACAGAGCAGCCCTAAACTTTGGGGTGCCTGTGTCTTGCTGATTTTTAGTTTTCCCAATTTATACGCCCATGAGTGGAAGTGCCCTATGCGCTCTGAGCTGTGTCTTTTCGATGATTCAGGACACACCGTACACTCCTCCAGCGTGGCTGTTGGCAATTTACATCCGCCCATCAGCGTAGCAAGGCTCCCATTTCTCCATGGCCTGTCCTGCATTTCTGGTTTTGACACTTTTTTCCGCATGGCCCTTTTGACCGATGGGAAGCGAGACTTCTTTGTAGCGCTGATTTGCCTTTCCAGGTTGCTTGGTTGGCCAAAAAGGGCGTATGCGTTTTTTCCTGAATATATTCAGGAAAAAACGCATACGCCCTTTTTGGCCAAGGGCATCATTGTCGACGTTTTGCCGCTTTTCATGTGCTTTAAAGGCGATTCGAATCTACCTCCTGAAATCTGTTTCCTGCAATTCTGCCTTGCTTTCAGATCCTCTTCGTTGCCTTCCCTCAATATATTTGTGGACGAGAGTTATCATTTATAACTCTGCAGGTTTGTGAATTGCAGTGACCCTGAGCTCCATTTTTCAACTCGCTTTTTTGGGAGCTGGCCGCAAAAGCGCAGGATTGCCTCAGGCCCTATTCTGCTTCCGGGCGGCAGGCTGAGCCTGTGGTTAATTCTTCTTCCTGATGGGAAAATAGAGTGACCTGTGCCTGTCCCAACACCTAGAGCTAGTCTCTCATTGGCTCCCCCTCTTCCCGTTCATCCTCAGGACAAATTGCAAGCTGTACGGAATGGGAGGTTAAAGGTGCTGATTCTCCAAGGAGGGAGATTGCTAGTAAAGGGGCTGGAATGGCGAACCTGAGCACAAGGAGATGAGAAATGAGGTGCGTTTTAGAAACCTTTCCCGATCACACGGTGTACCACCTTCTGGGTTTCTCATGCATGTTTTCAAGGTAGGAAGATGCCCTTGAACCTGGAGATTTGGGACCCATGGGATGGGTAACAGGCAGTATTACTTTAAAGGCTCTGCGTTTGCTCCCCCAACCTCACCAAACCTCTCAGCCCCGAGAGTGTCCACCCTTATGTCTCCTCCAGCTGTGGGTCTAGATATGGTCAATCCAGGTTGCATCACAGCCCCTGAACGAATTTTGTAAGAATTTCTCTCTCTTTCACTGTCTTTGTTTCACGGGTTTTTAAAAGTAATTTATTTTTATAATGGGGTTTAGCCGCTTTTCACGGCTGTGTTTCTGCCGCTTTACACCCACTTGACTCACTTCCAGAGAGATATCAATACGTAGGTTTTAAGAATATTACTATTCAGATATATTCTTGTGCGGTGAATAGGGGGTGTTGAGTCCAGTTCACTGAGCAAGGAGTAGGTCTTTCTATTACATATTGGGTTTATGGAACGGTATCTGAGCTCATTTGAAACCCTTGTTTTATGCATCACCCCACCCCACCTTTCCCGTTAAGCAGCCATAGTGTGTTTTGTAAACGTGTGACTCTGTTCTGTTTTGTAATTCAGTTCAAGTGTAGCGGTTTTTACATTCCCTCTATAAGTGATAGCTTATGATAAGTGTCTTTTTCTGTGTGACTTATTTCACTTAGAATCGTCGTAGCTAAAGCCACTCATCATGCTGCTACTAGCCTTATGACATTGATTTCATGGCTGAGTGATATTCCATTGTACATAAGGACCACCACTTCTTTATCCATTTTTCTCTTTCCTGGGATATTTAAGGTGTCACGAAGTGGAGGTTCTTGTCAACAGAGCAGCCCTAAACTTTGGGGTGCCTGTGTCTTGCTGATTTTTAGTTTTCCCAATTTATACGCCCATGAGTGGAAGTGCCCTATGCGCTCTAAGCTGTGTTTTTTCGATGTTTCAGGACACACCGTACACTTCTCCAGAGTGGCTGTTGGCAATTTACATCCCGCCCATCAGCGTAGCAAGGCTCCCATTTCTCCATGGCCTGTTCTGCATTTCTGGTTTTGACACTTTTTTCCGCATGGCCCTTTTGACCGATGGGAAGCGAGACTTCTTTGTAGCGCTGATTTGCCTTTCCAGGTTGCTTGGTTGGCCAAAAAGGGCGTATGCGTTTTTTCCTGAATATATTCAGGAAAAAACGCATACGCCCTTTTTGGCCAAGGGCATCATTGTCGACGTTTTGCCGCTTTTCATGTGCTTTAAAGGCGATTCGAATCTACCTCCTGAAATCTGTTTCCTGCAATTCTGCCTTGCTTTCAGATCCTCTTCGTTGCCTTCCCTCAATATATTTGTGGACGAGAGTTATCATTTAAAACTCTGCAGGTTTGTGAATTGCAGTGCCCCTGAGCTCCATGTTTCAACTCGCTTTTTTGGGAGCTGGCCCCAAAAGCGCAGGATTGCCTCAGGCCCTATTCTGGTTCCGGGCGGCAGGCTGAGCCTGTGGTTAATTCTTCTTCCTGATGGGAAAATAGAGTGACCTGTGCCTGTCCCAACACCTAGAGCTAGTCTCTCATTGGCTCCCCCTCTTCCCGTTCATCCTCAGGACAAATTGCAAGCTGTACGGAATGGGAGGTTAAAGGTGCTGATTCTCCAAGGAGGGAGATTGCTAGTAAAGCGGCTGGAATGGCGAACCTGAGCCCAAGGAGATGAGAAATGAGGTGCGTTTTAGAAACCTTTCCCGATCACACGGTGTACCACCTTCTGGGTTTCTCATGCATGTTTTCGAGGTAGGAAGATGCCCTTGAACCTGGAGATTAGGGACCCATGGGATGGGTAACAGGCAGTATTACTTTAAAGGCTCTGCGTTTGCTCCCCCAACCTCACCAAACCTCTCAGCCCCGAGAGTGTCCACCCTTATGTCTCCTCCAGCTGTGGGTCTAGATATGGTCAATCCAGGTTGCATCACAGCCCCTGAACGAATTTTGTAAGAATTTCTCTCTCTTTCACTGTCTTTGTTTCACGGGTTTTTAAAAGTAATTCATTTTTATAATGGGGTTTAGCTGCTTTTCACGGCTGTGTTTCTGCCGCTTTACACCCACTTGACTCACTTCCAGAGAGATATCAATACGTAGGTTTTAAGATTATTACTAGTCAGATATATTCTTGTGCGGTGAATAGGGGGTGTTGAGTCCAGTTCACTGAGCAAGGAGTAGGTCTTTCTATTACATATTGGGTTTATGGAACGGTATCTGAGCTCATTTGAAACCCTTCTTTTATGCATCACCCCACCCCACCTTTCCCGTTAAGCAGCCATAGTGTGTTTTGTAAACGTGTGACTCTGTTCTGTTTTGTAATTCAGTTCAAGTGTAGCGGTTTTTACATTCCCTCTATAAGTGATAGCTTATGATAAGTGTCTTTTTCTGTGTGACTTATTTCACTTAGAATCGTCGTAGCTAAAGCCACTCATCATGCTGCTACTAGCCTTATGACATTGATTTCATGGCTGAGTGATATTCCATTGTACATAAGGACCACCACTTCTTTATCCATTTTTCTCTTTCCTGGGATATTTAAGGTGTCACGAAGTGGAGGTTCTTGTCAACAGAGCAGCCCTAAACTTTGGGGTGCCTGTGTCTTGCTGATTTTTAGTTTTCCCAATTTATACGCCCATGAGTGGAAGTGCCCTATGCGCTCTGAGCTGTGTCTTTTCGATGTTTCAGGACACACCGTACACTCCTCCAGCGTGGCTGTTGGCAATTTACATCCGCCCATCAGCGTAGCAAGGCTCCCATTTCTCCATGGCCTGTCCTGCATTTCTGGTTTTGACACTTTTTTCCGCATGGCCCTTTTGACCGATGGGAAGCGAGACTTCTTTGTAGCGCTGATTTGCCTTTCCAGGTTGCTTGGTTGGCCAAAAAGGGCGTATGCGTTTTTTCCTGAATATATTCAGGAAAAAACGCATACGCCCTTTTTGGCCAAGGGCATCATTGTCGACGTTTTGCCGCTTTTCATGTGCTTTAAAGGCGATTCGAATCTACCTCCTGAAATCTGTTTCCTGCAATTCTGCCTTGCTTTCAGATCCTCTTCGTTGCCTTCCCTCAATATATTTGTGGACGAGAGTTATCATTTATAACTCTGCAGGTTTGTGAATTGCAGTGACCCTGAGCTCCATGTTTCAACTCGCTTTTTTGGGAGCTGGCCGCAAAAGCGCAGGATTGCCTCAGGCCCTATTCTGGTTCCGGGCGGCAGGCTGAGCCTGTGGTTAATTCTTCTTCCTGATGGGAAAATAGAGTGACCTGTGCCTGTCCCAACACCTAGAGCTAGTCTCTCATTGGCTCCCCCTCTTCCCGTTCATCCTCAGGACAAATTGCAAGCTGTACGGAACGGGAGGTTAAAGGTGCTGATTCTCCAAGGAGGGAGATTGCTAGTAAAGCGGCTGGAATGGCGAACCCGAGCACAAGGAGATGAGAAATGAGGTGCGTTTTAGAAACCTTTCCCGATCACACGGTGTACCACCTTCTGGGTTTCTCATGCATGTTTTCGAGGTAGGAAGATGCCCTTGAACCTGGAGATTTGGGACCCATGGGATGGGTAACAGGCAGTATTACTTTAAAGGCTCTGCGTTTGCTCCCCCAACCTCACCAAACCTCTCAGCCCCGAGAGTGTCCACCCTTATGTCTCCTCCAGCTGTGGGTCTAGATATGGTCAATCCAGGTTGCATCACAGCCCCTGAACGAATTTTGTAAGAATTTCTCTCTCTTTCACTGTCTTTGTTTCACGGGTTTTTAAAAGTAATTCATTTTTATAATGGGGTTTAGCTGCTTTTCACGGCTGTGTTTCTGCCGCTTTACACCCACTTGACTCACTTCCAGAGAGATATCAATACGTAGCTTTTAAGATTATTACTAGTCAGATATATTCTTGTGTGGTGAATAGGGGGTGTTGAGTCCAGTTCACTGAGCAAGGAGTAGGTCTTTCTATTACATATTGGGTTTATGGAACGGTATCTGAGCTCATTTGAAACCCTTCTTTTATGCATCACCCCACCCCACCTTTCCCGTTAAGCAGCCATAGTGTGTTTTGTAAACGTGTGACTCTGTTCTGTTTTGTAATTCAGTTCAAGTGTAGCGGTTTTTACATTCCCTCTATAAGTGATAGCTTATGATAAGTGTCTTTTTCTGTGTGACTTATTTCACTTAGAATCGTCGTAGCTAAAGCCACTCATCATGCTGCTACTAGCCTTATGACATTGATTTCATGGCTGAGTGATATTCCATTGTACATAAGGACCACCACTTCTTTATCCATTTTTCTCTTTCCTGGGATATTTAAGGTGTCACGAAGTGGAGGTTCTTGTCAACAGAGCAGCCCTAAACTTTGGGGTGCCTGTGTCTTGCTGATTTTTAGTTTTCCCAATTTATACGCCCATGAGTGGAAGTGCCCTATGCGCTCTAAGCTGTGTTTTTTCGATGTTTCAGGACACACCGTACACTTCTCCAGAGTGGCTGTTGGCAATTTACATCCCACCCATCAGCGTAGCAAGGCTCCCATTTCTCCATGGCCTGTTCTGCATTTCTGGTTTTGACACTTTTTTCCGCATGGCCCTTTTGACCGATGGGAAGCGAGACTTCTTTGTAGCGCTGATTTGCCTTTCCAGGTTGCTTGGTTGGCCAAAAAGGGCGTATGCGTTTTTTCCTGAATATATTCAGGAAAAAACGCATACGCCCTTTTTGGCCAAGGGCATCATTGTCGACGTTTTGCCGCTTTTCATGTGCTTTAAAGGCGATTCGAATCTACCTCCTGAAATCTGTTTCCTGCAATTCTGCCTTGCTTTCAGATCCTCTTCGTTGCCTTCCCTCAATATATTTGTGGACGAGAGTTATCATTTATAACTCTGCAGGTTTGTGAATTGCAGTGACCCTGAGCTCCATTTTTCAACTCGCTTTTTTGGGAGCTGGCCGCAAAAGCGCAGGATTGCCTCAGGCCCTATTCTGCTTCCGGGCGGCAGGCTGAGCCTGTGGTTAATTCTTCTTCCTGATGGGAAAATAGAGTGACCTGTGCCTGTCCCAACACCTAGAGCTAGTCTCTCATTGGCTCCCCCTCTTCCCGTTCATCCTCAGGACAAATTGCAAGCTGTACGGAATGGGAGGTTAAAGGTGCTGATTCTCCAAGGAGGGAGATTGCTAGTAAAGGGGCTGGAATGGCGAACCTGAGCACAAGGAGATGAGAAATGAGGTGCGTTTTAGAAACCTTTCCCGATCACACGGTGTACCACCTTCTGGGTTTCTCATGCATGTTTTCAAGGTAGGAAGATGCCCTTGAACCTGGAGATTTGGGACCCATGGGATGGGTAACAGGCAGTATTACTTTAAAGGCTCTGCGTTTGCTCCCCCAACCTCACCAAACCTCTCAGCCCCGAGAGTGTCCACCCTTATGTCTCCTCCAGCTGTGGGTCTAGATATGGTCAATCCAGGTTGCATCACAGCCCCTGAACGAATTTTGTAA
This sequence comes from Balaenoptera ricei, assembly GCF_028023285.1. Taxonomy (NCBI): domain Eukaryota; kingdom Metazoa; phylum Chordata; class Mammalia; order Artiodactyla; family Balaenopteridae; genus Balaenoptera; species Balaenoptera ricei. The sequence goes on from NC_082641.1 coordinate 161,563,575, forward strand.
GAATTTCTCTCTCTTTCACTGTCTTTGTTTCACGGGTTTTTAAAAGTAATTTATTTTTATAATGGGGTTTAGCCGCTTTTCACGGCTGTGTTTCTGCCGCTTTACACCCACTTGACTCACTTCCAGAGAGATATCAATACGTAGGTTTTAAGAATATTACTATTCAGATATATTCTTGTGCGGTGAATAGGGGGTGTTGAGTCCAGTTCACTGAGCAAGGAGTAGGTCTTTCTATTACATATTGGGTTTATGGAACGGTATCTGAGCTCATTTGAAACCCTTGTTTTATGCATCACCCCACCCCACCTTTCCCGTTAAGCAGCCATAGTGTGTTTTGTAAACGTGTGACTCTGTTCTGTTTTGTAATTCAGTTCAAGTGTAGCGGTTTTTACATTCCCTCTATAAGTGATAGCTTATGATAAGTGTCTTTTTCTGTGTGACTTATTTCACTTAGAATCGTCGTAGCTAAAGCCACTCATCATGCTGCTACTAGCCTTATGACATTGATTTCATGGCTGAGTGATATTCCATTGTACATAAGGACCACCACTTCTTTATCCATTTTTCTCTTTCCTGGGATATTTAAGGTGTCACGAAGTGGAGGTTCTTGTCAACAGAGCAGCCCTAAACTTTGGGGTGCCTGTGTCTTGCTGATTTTTAGTTTTCCCAATTTATACGCCCATGAGTGGAAGTGCCCTATGCGCTCTAAGCTGTGTTTTTTCGATGTTTCAGGACACACCGTACACTTCTCCAGAGTGGCTGTTGGCAATTTACATCCCGCCCATCAGCGTAGCAAGGCTCCCATTTCTCCATGGCCTGTTCTGCATTTCTGGTTTTGACACTTTTTTCCGCATGGCCCTTTTGACCGATGGGAAGCGAGACTTCTTTGTAGCGCTGATTTGCCTTTCCAGGTTGCTTGGTTGGCCAAAAAGGGCGTATGCGTTTTTTCCTGAATATATTCAGGAAAAAACGCATACGCCCTTTTTGGCCAAGGGCATCATTGTCGACGTTTTGCCGCTTTTCATGTGCTTTAAAGGCGATTCGAATCTACCTCCTGAAATCTGTTTCCTGCAATTCTGCCTTGCTTTCAGATCCTCTTCGTTGCCTTCCCTCAATATATTTGTGGACGAGAGTTATCATTTAAAACTCTGCAGGTTTGTGAATTGCAGTGCCCCTGAGCTCCATGTTTCAACTCGCTTTTTTGGGAGCTGGCCCCAAAAGCGCAGGATTGCCTCAGGCCCTATTCTGGTTCCGGGCGGCAGGCTGAGCCTGTGGTTAATTCTTCTTCCTGATGGGAAAATAGAGTGACCTGTGCCTGTCCCAACACCTAGAGCTAGTCTCTCATTGGCTCCCCCTCTTCCCGTTCATCCTCAGGACAAATTGCAAGCTGTACGGAATGGGAGGTTAAAGGTGCTGATTCTCCAAGGAGGGAGATTGCTAGTAAAGCGGCTGGAATGGCGAACCTGAGCCCAAGGAGATGAGAAATGAGGTGCGTTTTAGAAACCTTTCCCGATCACACGGTGTACCACCTTCTGGGTTTCTCATGCATGTTTTCGAGGTAGGAAGATGCCCTTGAACCTGGAGATTAGGGACCCATGGGATGGGTAACAGGCAGTATTACTTTAAAGGCTCTGCGTTTGCTCCCCCAACCTCACCAAACCTCTCAGCCCCGAGAGTGTCCACCCTTATGTCTCCTCCAGCTGTGGGTCTAGATATGGTCAATCCAGGTTGCATCACAGCCCCTGAACGAATTTTGTAAGAATTTCTCTCTCTTTCACTGTCTTTGTTTCACGGGTTTTTAAAAGTAATTCATTTTTATAATGGGGTTTAGCTGCTTTTCACGGCTGTGTTTCTGCCGCTTTACACCCACTTGACTCACTTCCAGAGAGATATCAATACGTAGGTTTTAAGATTATTACTAGTCAGATATATTCTTGTGCGGTGAATAGGGGGTGTTGAGTCCAGTTCACTGAGCAAGGAGTAGGTCTTTCTATTACATATTGGGTTTATGGAACGGTATCTGAGCTCATTTGAAACCCTTCTTTTATGCATCACCCCACCCCACCTTTCCCGTTAAGCAGCCATAGTGTGTTTTGTAAACGTGTGACTCTGTTCTGTTTTGTAATTCAGTTCAAGTGTAGCGGTTTTTACATTCCCTCTATAAGTGATAGCTTATGATAAGTGTCTTTTTCTGTGTGACTTATTTCACTTAGAATCGTCGTAGCTAAAGCCACTCATCATGCTGCTACTAGCCTTATGACATTGATTTCATGGCTGAGTGATATTCCATTGTACATAAGGACCACCACTTCTTTATCCATTTTTCTCTTTCCTGGGATATTTAAGGTGTCACGAAGTGGAGGTTCTTGTCAACAGAGCAGCCCTAAACTTTGGGGTGCCTGTGTCTTGCTGATTTTTAGTTTTCCCAATTTATACGCCCATGAGTGGAAGTGCCCTATGCGCTCTGAGCTGTGTCTTTTCGATGTTTCAGGACACACCGTACACTCCTCCAGCGTGGCTGTTGGCAATTTACATCCGCCCATCAGCGTAGCAAGGCTCCCATTTCTCCATGGCCTGTCCTGCATTTCTGGTTTTGACACTTTTTTCCGCATGGCCCTTTTGACCGATGGGAAGCGAGACTTCTTTGTAGCGCTGATTTGCCTTTCCAGGTTGCTTGGTTGGCCAAAAAGGGCGTATGCGTTTTTTCCTGAATATATTCAGGAAAAAACGCATACGCCCTTTTTGGCCAAGGGCATCATTGTCGACGTTTTGCCGCTTTTCATGTGCTTTAAAGGCGATTCGAATCTACCTCCTGAAATCTGTTTCCTGCAATTCTGCCTTGCTTTCAGATCCTCTTCGTTGCCTTCCCTCAATATATTTGTGGACGAGAGTTATCATTTATAACTCTGCAGGTTTGTGAATTGCAGTGACCCTGAGCTCCATGTTTCAACTCGCTTTTTTGGGAGCTGGCCGCAAAAGCGCAGGATTGCCTCAGGCCCTATTCTGGTTCCGGGCGGCAGGCTGAGCCTGTGGTTAATTCTTCTTCCTGATGGGAAAATAGAGTGACCTGTGCCTGTCCCAACACCTAGAGCTAGTCTCTCATTGGCTCCCCCTCTTCCCGTTCATCCTCAGGACAAATTGCAAGCTGTACGGAACGGGAGGTTAAAGGTGCTGATTCTCCAAGGAGGGAGATTGCTAGTAAAGCGGCTGGAATGGCGAACCCGAGCACAAGGAGATGAGAAATGAGGTGCGTTTTAGAAACCTTTCCCGATCACACGGTGTACCACCTTCTGGGTTTCTCATGCATGTTTTCGAGGTAGGAAGATGCCCTTGAACCTGGAGATTTGGGACCCATGGGATGGGTAACAGGCAGTATTACTTTAAAGGCTCTGCGTTTGCTCCCCCAACCTCACCAAACCTCTCAGCCCCGAGAGTGTCCACCCTTATGTCTCCTCCAGCTGTGGGTCTAGATATGGTCAATCCAGGTTGCATCACAGCCCCTGAACGAATTTTGTAAGAATTTCTCTCTCTTTCACTGTCTTTGTTTCACGGGTTTTTAAAAGTAATTCATTTTTATAATGGGGTTTAGCTGCTTTTCACGGCTGTGTTTCTGCCGCTTTACACCCACTTGACTCACTTCCAGAGAGATATCAATACGTAGCTTTTAAGATTATTACTAGTCAGATATATTCTTGTGTGGTGAATAGGGGGTGTTGAGTCCAGTTCACTGAGCAAGGAGTAGGTCTTTCTATTACATATTGGGTTTATGGAACGGTATCTGAGCTCATTTGAAACCCTTCTTTTATGCATCACCCCACCCCACCTTTCCCGTTAAGCAGCCATAGTGTGTTTTGTAAACGTGTGACTCTGTTCTGTTTTGTAATTCAGTTCAAGTGTAGCGGTTTTTACATTCCCTCTATAAGTGATAGCTTATGATAAGTGTCTTTTTCTGTGTGACTTATTTCACTTAGAATCGTCGTAGCTAAAGCCACTCATCATGCTGCTACTAGCCTTATGACATTGATTTCATGGCTGAGTGATATTCCATTGTACATAAGGACCACCACTTCTTTATCCATTTTTCTCTTTCCTGGGATATTTAAGGTGTCACGAAGTGGAGGTTCTTGTCAACAGAGCAGCCCTAAACTTTGGGGTGCCTGTGTCTTGCTGATTTTTAGTTTTCCCAATTTATACGCCCATGAGTGGAAGTGCCCTATGCGCTCTAAGCTGTGTTTTTTCGATGTTTCAGGACACACCGTACACTTCTCCAGAGTGGCTGTTGGCAATTTACATCCCACCCATCAGCGTAGCAAGGCTCCCATTTCTCCATGGCCTGTTCTGCATTTCTGGTTTTGACACTTTTTTCCGCATGGCCCTTTTGACCGATGGGAAGCGAGACTTCTTTGTAGCGCTGATTTGCCTTTCCAGGTTGCTTGGTTGGCCAAAAAGGGCGTATGCGTTTTTTCCTGAATATATTCAGGAAAAAACGCATACGCCCTTTTTGGCCAAGGGCATCATTGTCGACGTTTTGCCGCTTTTCATGTGCTTTAAAGGCGATTCGAATCTACCTCCTGAAATCTGTTTCCTGCAATTCTGCCTTGCTTTCAGATTCTCTTCGTTGCCTTCCCTCAATATATTTGTGGACGAGAGTTATCATTTATAACTCTGCAGGTTTGTGAATTGCAGTGCCCCTGAGCTCCATGTTTCAACTCGCTTTTTTGCGAGCTGGCCCCAAAAGCGCAGGATTGCCTCAGGCCCTATTCTGGTTCCGGGCAGCAGGCTGAGCCTGTGGTTAATTCTTCTTCCTGATGGGAAAAGAGAGTAACCTGTGCCTGTCCCAACACCTAGAGCTAGTCTCTCATTGGCTCCCCCTCTTCCCGTTCATCCTCAGGACAAGTTGCAACCTGTACGGAACAGGAGGTTATAGGTGCTGATTCTCCAAGGAGGGAGATTGCTAGTAAAGCGGCTGGAATGGCGAACCCGAGCACAAGGAGATGAGAAATGAGGTGCGTTTTAGAAACCTTTCCCGATCACACGGTGTACCACCTTCTGGGTTTCTCATGCATGTTTTCGAGGTAGGAAGATGCCCTTGAACCTGGAGATTAGGGTCCCATGGGATGGGTAACAGGCAGTATTACTTTAAAGGCTCTGCGTTTGCTCCCCCAACCTCACCAAACCTCTCAGCACCGAGATTGTCCACCTTTATGTCTCATCCAGCTGTGGGTCTAGATATGGTCAATCCAGGTTGCATCACAGCCCCTGAACGAATTTTGTAAGAATTTCTCTCTCTCTCACTGTCTTTGTTTCACGGGTTTTTAAAAGTAATTCATTTTTATAATGGGGTTTAGCCGCTTTTCACGGCTGTGTTTATGCCGCTTTACAGCCACTTGACTCACTTCCAGAGAGATATCAATACATAGGTTTTAAGATTCTTACTACTCAGATATATTCTTGTGCGTTGAATAGGGGGTGTTGAGTCCAGTTCACTGAGCAAGGAGTAGGTCTTTCTATTACATATTGGGTTTATGGAACGGTATCTGAGCTCATTTGAAAGCCTTGTTTTTTGCATCACCCCACCTCACCTTTCCCGTTAAGCAGCCATGGTTTGTTTTCTAAACGTGTGACTCTGTTCTGTTTTGTAATTCAGTTCAAGTGTAGCGGTTTTTACATTCCCTCTATAAGTGATAGCTTATGATAAGTGTCTTTTTCTGTGTGACTTATTTCACTTAGAATCGTCGTAGCTAAAGCCACTCATCATGCTGCTACTAGCCTTATGACATTGATTTCATGGCTGAGTGATATTCCATTGTACATAAGGACCACCACTTCTTTATCCATTTTTCTCTTTCCTGGGATATTTAAGGTGTCACGAAGTGGAGGTTCTTGTCAACAGAGCAGCCCTAAACTTTGGGGTGCCTGTGTCTTGCTGATTTTTAGTTTTCCCAATTTATACGCCCATGAGTGGAAGTGCCCTATGCGCTCTGAGCTGTGTCTTTTCGATGTTTCAGGACACACCGTACACTCCTCCAGCGTGGCTGTTGGCAATTTACATCCCGCCCATCAGCGTAGCAAGGCTCCCATTTCTCCATGGCCTGTCCTGCATTTCTGGTTTTGACACTTTTTTCCGCATGGCCCTTTTGACCGATGGGAAGCGAGACTTCTTTGTAGCGCTGATTTGCCTTTCCAGGTTGCTTGGTTGGCCAAAAAGGGCGTATGCGTTTTTTCCTGAATATATTCAGGAAAAAACGCATACGCCCTTTTTGGCCAAGGGCATCATTGTCGACGTTTTGCCGCTTTTCATGTGCTTTAAAGGCGATTCGAATCTACCTCCTGAAATCTGTTTCCTGCAATTCTGCCTTGCTTTCAGATCCTCTTCGTTGCCTTCCCTCAATATATTTGTGGACGAGAGTTATCATTTATAACTCTGCAGGTTTGTGAATTGCAGTGACCCTGAGCTCCATTTTTCAACTCGCTTTTTTGGGAGCTGGCCGCAAAAGCGCAGGATTGCCTCAGGCCCTATTCTGCTTCCGGGCGGCAGGCTGAGCCTGTGGTTAATTCTTCTTCCTGATGGGAAAATAGAGTGACCTGTGCCTGTCCCAACACCTAGAGCTAGTCTCTCATTGGCTCCCCCTCTTCCCGTTCATCCTCAGGACAAATTGCAAGCTGTACGGAATGGGAGGTTAAAGGTGCTGATTCTCCAAGGAGGGAGATTGCTAGTAAAGGGGCTGGAATGGCGAACCTGAGCACAAGGAGATGAGAAATGAGGTGCGTTTTAGAAACCTTTCCCGATCACACGGTGTACCACCTTCTGGGTTTCTCATGCATGTTTTCAAGGTAGGAAGATGCCCTTGAACCTGGAGATTTGGGACCCATGGGATGGGTAACAGGCAGTATTACTTTAAAGGCTCTGCGTTTGCTCCCCCAACCTCACCAAACCTCTCAGCCCCGAGAGTGTCCACCCTTATGTCTCCTCCAGCTGTGGGTCTAGATATGGTCAATCCAGGTTGCATCACAGCCCCTGAACGAATTTTGTAAGAATTTCTCTCTCTTTCACTGTCTTTGTTTCACGGGTTTTTAAAAGTAATTTATTTTTATAATGGGGTTTAGCTGCTTTTCACGGCTGTGCTTCTGCCGCTTTACACCCACTTGACTCACTTCCAGAGAGATATCAATACGTAGGTTTTAAGATTATTACTAGTCAGATATATTCTTGTGCGGTGAATAGGGGGTGTTGAGTCCAGTTCACTGAGCAAGGAGTAGGTCTTTCTATTACATATTGGGTTTATGGAACGGTATCTGAGCTCATTTGAAACCCTTCTTTTATGCATCACCCCACCCCACCTTTCCCGTTAAGCAGCCATAGTGTGTTTTGTAAACGTGTGACTCTGTTCTGTTTTGTAATTCAGTTCAAGTGTAGCGGTTTTTACATTCCCTCTATAAGTGATAGCTTATGATAAGTGTCTTTTTCTGTGTGACTTATTTCACTTAGAATCGTCGTAGCTAAAGCCACTCATCATGCTGCTACTAGCCTTATGACATTGATTTCATGGCTGAGTGATATTCCATTGTACATAAGGACCACCACTTCTTTATCCATTTTTCTCTTTCCTGGGATATTTAAGGTGTCACGAAGTGGAGGTTCTTGTCAACAGAGCAGCCCTAAACTTTGGGGTGCCTGTGTCTTGCTGATTTTTAGTTTTCCCAATTTATACGCCCATGAGTGGAAGTGCCCTATGCGCTCTAAGCTGTGTTTTTTCGATGTTTCAGGACACACCGTACACTTCTCCAGAGTGGCTGTTGGCAATTTACATCCCGCCCATCAGCGTAGCAAGGCTCCCATTTCTCCATGGCCTCTTCTGCATTTCTGGTTTTGACACTTTTTTCCGCATGGCCCTTTTGACCGATGGGAAGCAAGACTTCTTTGTAGCGCTGATTTGCCTTTCCAGGTTGCTTGGTTGGCCAAAAAGGGCGTATGCGTTTTTTCCTGAATATATTCAGGAAAAAACGCATACGCCCTTTTTGGCCAAGGGCATCATTGTCGACGTTTTGCCGCTTTTCATGTGCTTTAAAGGCGATTCGAATCTACCTCCTGAAATCTGTTTCCTGCAATTCTGCCTTGCTTTCAGATCCTCTTCGTTGCCTTCCCTCAATATATTTGTGGACGAGAGTTATCATTTATAACTCTGCAGGTTTGTGAATTGCAGTGCCCCTGAGCTCCATGTTTCAACTCGCTTTTTTGGGAGCTGGCCCCAAAAGCGCAGGATTGCCTCAGGCCCTATTCTGGTTCCGGGCGGCAGGCTGAGCCTGTGGTTAATTCTTCTTCCTGATGGGAAAAGAGAGTAACCTGTGCCTGTCCCAACACCTAGAGCTAGTCTCTCATTGGCTCCCCCTCTTCCCGTTCATCCTCAGGACAAATTGCAAGCTGTACGGAATGGGAGGTTAAAGGTGCTGATTCTCCAAGGAGGGAGATTGCTAGTAAAGGGGCTGGAATGGCGAACCTGAGCACAAGGAGATGAGAAATGAGGTGCGTTTTAGAAACCTTTCCCGATCACACGGTGTACCACCTTCTGGGTTTCTCATGCATGTTTTCGAGGCAGGAAGATGCCCTTGAACCTGGAGATTTGGGACCCATGGGATGGGTAACAGGCAGTATTACTTTAAAGGCTCTGCGTTTGCTCCCCCAACCTCACCAAACCTCTCAGCACCGAGATTGTCCACCTTTATGTCTCATCCAGCTGTGGGTCTAGATATGGTCAATCCAGGTTGCATCACAGCCCCTGAACGAATTTTGTAAGAATTTCTCTCTCTCTCACTGTCTTTGTTTCACGGGTTTTTAAAAGTAATTCATTTTTATAATGGGGTTTAGCCGCTTTTCACGGCTGTGTTTCTGCCGCTTTACACCCACTTGACTCACTTCCAGAGAGATATCAATACGTAGGTTTTAAGAATATTACTATTCAGATATATTCTTGTGCGGTGAATAGGGGGTGTTGAGTCCAGTTCACTGAGCAAGGAGTAGGTCTTTCTATTACATATTGGGTTTATGGAACGGTATCTGAGCTCATTTGAAACCCTTGTTTTATGCATCACCCCACCCCACCTTTCCCGTTAAGCAGCCATAGTGTGTTTTGTAAACGTGTGACTCTGTTCTGTTTTGTAATTCAGTTCAAGTGTAGCGGTTTTTACATTCCCTCTATAAGTGATAGCTTATGATAAGTGTCTTTTTCTGTGTGACTTATTTCACTTAGAATCGTCGTAGCTAAAGCCACTCATCATGCTGCTACTAGCCTTATGACATTGATTTCATGGCTGAGTGATATTCCATTGTACATAAGGACCACCACTTCTTTATCCATTTTTCTCTTTCCTGGGATATTTAAGGTGTCACGAAGTGGAGGTTCTTGTCAACAGAGCAGCCCTAAACTTTGGGGTGCCTGTGTCTTGCTGATTTTTAGTTTTCCCAATTTATACGCCCATGAGTGGAAGTGCCCTATGCGCTCTAAGCTGTGTTTTTTCGATGTTTCAGGACACACCGTACACTTCTCCAGAGTGGCTGTTGGCAATTTACATCCCGCCCATCAGCGTAGCAAGGCTCCCATTTCTCCATGGCCTGTTCTGCATTTCTGGTTTTGACACTTTTTTCCGCATGGCCCTTTTGACCGATGGGAAGCGAGACTTCTTTGTAGCGCTGATTTGCCTTTCCAGGTTGCTTGGTTGGCCAAAAAGGGCGTATGCGTTTTTTCCTGAATATATTCAGGAAAAAACGCATACGCCCTTTTTGGCCAAGGGCATCATTGTCGACGTTTTGCCGCTTTTCATGTGCTTTAAAGGCGATTCGAATCTACCTCCTGAAATCTGTTTCCTGCAATTCTGCCTTGCTTTCAGATCCTCTTCGTTGCCTTCCCTCAATATATTTGTGGACGAGAGTTATCATTTATAACTCTGCAGGTTTGTGAATTGCAGTGCCCCTGAGCTCCATGTTTCAACTCGCTTTTTTGGGAGCTGGCCCCAAAAGCGCAGGATTGCCTCAGGCCCTATTCTGGTTCCGGGCGGCAGGCTGAGCCTGTGGTTAATTCTTCTTCCTGATGGGAAAATAGAGTGACCTGTGCCTGTCCCAACACCTAGAGCTAGTCTCTCATTGGCTCCCCCTCTTCCCGTTCATCCTCAGGACAAATTGCAAGCTGTACGGAATGGGAGGTTAAAGGTGCTGATTCTCCAAGGAGGGAGATTGCTAGTAAAGCGGCTGGAATGGCGAACCTGAGCCCAAGGAGATGAGAAATGAGGTGCGTTTTAGAAACCTTTCCCGATCACACGGTGTACCACCTTCTGGGTTTCTCATGCATGTTTTCGAGGTAGGAAGATGCCCTTGAACCTGGAGATTTGGGACCCATGGGATGGGTAACAGGCAGTATTACTTTAAAGGCTCTGCGTTTGCTCCCCCAACCTCACCAAACCTCTCAGCCCCGAGAGTGTCCACCCTTATGTCTCCTCCAGCTGTGGGTCTAGATATGGTCAATCCAGGTTGCATCACAGCCCCTGAACGAATTTTGTAAGAATTTCTCTCTCTTTCACTGTCTTTGTTTCACGGGTTTTTAAAAGTAATTCATTTTTATAATGGGGTTTAGCTGCTTTTCACGGCTGTGTTTCTGCCGCTTTACACCCACTTGACTCACTTCCAGAGAGATATCAATACGTAGGTTTTAAGATTATTACTAGTCAGATATATTCTTGTGCGGTGAATAGGGGGTGTTGAGTCCAGTTCACTGAGCAAGGAGTAGGTCTTTCTATTACATATTGGGTTTATGGAACGGTATCTGAGCTCATTTGAAACCCTTCTTTTATGCATCACCCCACCCCACCTTTCCCGTTAAGCAGCCATAGTGTGTTTTGTAAACGTGTGACTCTGTTCTGTTTTGTAATTCAGTTCAAGTGTAGCGGTTTTTACATTCCCTCTATAAGTGATAGCTTATGATAAGTGTCTTTTTCTGTGTGACTTATTTCACTTAGAATCGTCGTAGCTAAAGCCACTCATCATGCTGCTACTAGCCTTATGACATTGATTTCATGGCTGAGTGATATTCCATTGTACATAAGGACCACCACTTCTTTATCCATTTTTCTCTTTCCTGGGATATTTAAGGTGTCACGAAGTGGAGGTTCTTGTCAACAGAGCAGCCCTAAACTTTGGGGTGCCTGTGTCTTGCTGATTTTTAGTTTTCCCAATTTATACGCCCATGAGTGGAAGTGCCCTATGCGCTCTGAGCTGTGTCTTTTCGATGTTTCAGGACACACCGTACACTCCTCCAGCGTGGCTGTTGGCAATTTACATCCGCCCATCAGCGTAGCAAGGCTCCCATTTCTCCATGGCCTGTCCTGCATTTCTGGTTTTGACACTTTTTTCCGCATGGCCCTTTTGACCGATGGGAAGCGAGACTTCTTTGTAGCGCTGATTTGCCTTTCCAGGTTGCTTGGTTGGCCAAAAAGGGCGTATGCGTTTTTTCCTGAATATATTCAGGAAAAAACGCATACGCCCTTTTTGGCCAAGGGCATCATTGTCGACGTTTTGCCGCTTTTCATGTGCTTTAAAGGCGATTCGAATCTACCTCCTGAAATCTGTTTCCTGCAATTCTGCCTTGCTTTCAGATCCTCTTCGTTGCCTTCCCTCAATATATTTGTGGACGAGAGTTATCATTTATAACTCTGCAGGTTTGTGAATTGCAGTGACCCTGAGCTCCATTTTTCAACTCGCTTTTTTGGGAGCTGGCCGCAAAAGCGCAGGATTGCCTCAGGCCCTATTCTGGTTCCCGGCGGCAGGCTGAGCCTGTGGTTAATTCTTCTTCCTGATGGGAAAATAGAGTGACCTGTGCCTGTCCCAACACCTAGAGCTAGTCTCTCATTGGCTCCCCCTCTTCCCGTTCATCCTCAGGACAAATTGCAAGCTGTACGGAACGGGAGGTTAAAGGTGCTGATTCTCCAAGGAGGGAGATTGCTAGTAAAGCGGCTGGAATGGCGAACCCGAGCACAAGGAGATGAGAAATGAGGTGCGTTTTAGAAACCTTTCCCGATCACACGGTGTACCACCTTCTGGGTTTCTCATGCATGTTTTCGAGGTAGGAAGATGCCCTTGAACCTGGAGATTTGGGACCCATGGGATGGGTAACAGGCAGTATTACTTTAAAGGCTCTGCGTTTGCTCCCCCAACCTCACCAAACCTCTCAGCCCCGAGAGTGTCCACCCTTATGTCTCCTCCAGCTGTGGGTCTAGATATGGTCAATCCAGGTTGCATCACAGCCCCTGAACGAATTTTGTAAGAATTTCTCTCTCTTTCACTGTCTTTGTTTCACGGGTTTTTAAAAGTAATTCATTTTTATAATGGGGTTTAGCTGCTTTTCACGGCTGTGTTTCTGCCGCTTTACACCCACTTGACTCACTTCCAGAGAGATATCAATACGTAGCTTTTAAGATTATTACTAGTCAGATATATTCTTGTGTGGTGAATAGGGGGTGTTGAGTCCAGTTCACTGAGCAAGGAGTAGGTCTTTCTATTACATATTGGGTTTATGGAACGGTATCTGAGCTCATTTGAAACCCTTGTTTTATGCATCACCCCACCCCACCTTTCCCGTTAAGCAGCCATAGTGTGTTTTGTAAACGTGTGACTCTGTTCTGTTTTGTAATTCAGTTCAAGTGTAGCGGTTTTTACATTCCCTCTATAAGTGATAGCTTATGATAAGTGTCTTTTTCTGTGTGACTTATTTCACTTAGAATCGTCGTAGCTAAAGCCACTCATCATGCTGCTACTAGCCTTATGACATTGATTTCATGGCTGAGTGATATTCCATTGTACATAAGGACCACCACTTCTTTATCCATTTTTCTCTTTCCTGGGATATTTAAGGTGTCACGAAGTGGAGGTTCTTGTCAACAGAGCAGCCCTAAACTTTGGGGTGCCTGTGTCTTGCTGATTTTTAGTTTTCCCAATTTATACGCCCATGAGTGGAAGTGCCCTATGCGCTCTGAGCTGTGTCTTTTCGATGTTTCAGGACACACCGTACACTCCTCCAGCGTGGCTGTTGGCAATTTACATCCCGCCCATCAGCGTAGCAAGGCTCCCATTTCTCCATGGCCTGTCCTGCATTTCTGGTTTTGACACTTTTTTCCGCATGGCCCTTTTGACCGATGGGAAGCGAGACTTCTTTGTAGCGCTGATTTGCCTTTCCAGGTTGCTTGGTTGGCCAAAAAGGGCGTATGCGTTTTTTCCTGAATATATTCAGGAAAAAACGCATACGCCCTTTTTGGCCAAGGGCATCATTGTCGACGTTTTGCCGCTTTTCATGTGCTTTAAAGGCGATTCGAATCTACCTCCTGAAATCTGTTTCCTGCAATTCTGCCTTGCTTTCAGATCCTCTTCGTTGCCTTCCCTCAATATATTTGTGGACGAGAGTTATCATTTATAACTCTGCAGGTTTGTGAATTGCAGTGACCCTGAGCTCCATTTTTCAACTCGCTTTTTTGGGAGCTGGCCGCAAAAGCGCAGGATTGCCTCAGGCCCTATTCTGCTTCCGGGCGGCAGGCTGAGCCTGTGGTTAATTCTTCTTCCTGATGGGAAAATAGAGTGACCTGTGCCTGTCCCAACACCTAGAGCTAGTCTCTCATTGGCTCCCCCTCTTCCCGTTCATCCTCAGGACAAATTGCAAGCTGTACGGAACGGGAGGTTAAAGGTGCTGATTCTCCAAGGAGGGAGATTGCTAGTAAAGCGGCTGGAATGGCGAACCCGAGCACAAGGAGATGAGAAATGAGGTGCGTTTTAGAAACCTTTCCCGATCACACGGTGTACCACCTTCTGGGTTTCTCATGCATGTTTTCGAGGTAGGAAGATGCCCTTGAACCTGGAGATTTGGGACCCATGGGATGGGTAACAGGCAGTATTACTTTAAAGGCTCTGCGTTTGCTCCCCCAACCTCACCAAACCTCTCAGCCCCGAGAGTGTCCACCCTTATGTCTCCTCCAGCTGTGGGTCTAGATATGGTCAATCCAGGTTGCATCACAGCCCCTGAACGAATTTTGTAAGAATTTCTCTCTCTTTCACTGTCTTTGTTTCACGGGTTTGTAAAAGAAATTTATTTTTATAATGGGGTTTAGCTGCTTTTCACGGCTGTGTTTCTGCCGCTTTACACCCACTTGACTCACTTCCAGAGAGATATCAATACATAGGTTTTAAGATTCTTACTAGTCAGATATATTCTTGTGTGGTGAATAGGGGGTGTTGAGTCCAGTTCACTGAGCAAGGAGTAGGTCTTTGTATTACATATTGGGTTTATGGAACGGTATCTGAGCTCATTTGAAACCCTTGTTTTATGCATCACCCCACCCCACCTTTCCCGTTAAGCAGCCATAGTGTGTTTTGTAAACGTGTGACTCTGTTCTGTTTTGTAATTCAGTTCAAGTGTAGCGGTTTTTACATTCCCTCTATAAGTGATAGCTTATGATAAGTGTCTTTTTCTGTGTGACTTATTTCACTTAGAATCGTCGTAGCTAAAGCCACTCATCATGCTGCTACTAGCCTTATGACATTGATTTCATGGCTGAGTGATATTCCATTGTACATAAGGACCACCACTTCTTTATCCATTTTTCTCTTTCCTGGGATATTTAAGGTGTCACGAAGTGGAGGTTCTTGTCAACAGAGCAGCCCTAAACTTTGGGGTGCCTGTGTCTTGCTGATTTTTAGTTTTCCCAATTTATACGCCCATGAGTGGAAGTGCCCTATGCGCTCTAAGCTGTGTTTTTTCGATGTTTCAGGACACACCGTACACTTCTCCAGAGTGGCTGTTGGCAATTTACATCCCGCCCATCAGCGTAGCAAGGCTCCCATTTCTCCATGGCCTGTTCTGCATTTCTGGTTTTGACACTTTTTTCCGCATGGCCCTTTTGACCGATGGGAAGCGAGACTTCTTTGTAGCACTGATTTGCCTTTCCAGGTTGCTTGGTTGGCCAGAAAGGGCGTATGCGTTTTTTCCTGAATATATTCAGGAAAAAACGCATACGCCCTTTTTGGCCAAGGGCATCATTGTCGACGTTTTGCCGCTTTTCATGTGCTTTAAAGGCGATTCGAATCTACCTCCTGAAATCTGTTTCCTGCAATTCTGCCTTGCTTTCAGATCCTCTTCGTTGCCTTCCATCAATATATTTGTGGACGAGAGTTATCATTTATAACTCTGCAGGTTTGTGAATTGCAGTGACCCTGAGCTCCATTTTTCAACTCGCTTTTTTGGGAGCTGGCCGCAAAAGCGCAGGATTGCCTCAGGCCCTATTCTGCTTCCGGGCGGCAGGCTGAGCCTGTGGTTAATTCTTCTTCCTGATGGGAAAATAGAGTGACCTGTGCCTGTCCCAACACCTAGAGCTAGTCTCTCATTGGCTCCCCCTCTTCCCGTTCATCCTCAGGACAAATTGCAAGCTGTACGGAACGGGAGGTTAAAGGTGCTGATTCTCCAAGGAGGGAGATTGCTAGTAAAGCGGCTGGAATGGCGAACCCGAGCACAAGGAGATGAGAAATGAGGTGCGTTTTAGAAACCTTTCCCGATCACACGGTGTACCACCTTCTGGGTTTCTCATGCATGTTTTCGAGGTAGGAAGATGCCCTTGAACCTGGAGATTTGGGACCCATGGGATGGGTAACAGGCAGTATTACTTTAAAGGCTCTGCGTTTGCTCCCCCAACCTCACCAAACCTCTCAGCCCCGAGAGTGTCCACCCTTATGTCTCCTCCAGCTGTGGGTCTAGATATGGTCAATCCAGGTTGCATCACAGCCCCTGAACGAATTTTGTAAGAATTTCTCTCTCTTTCACTGTCTTTGTTTCACGGGTTTGTAAAAGAAATTTATTTTTATAATGGGGTTTAGCTGCTTTTCACGGCTGTGTTTCTGCCGCTTTACACCCACTTGACTCACTTCCAGAGAGATATCAATACATAGGTTTTAAGATTCTTACTAGTCAGATATATTCTTGTGTGGTGAATAGGGGGTGTTGAGTCCAGTTCACTGAGCAAGGAGTAGGTCTTTGTATTACATATTGGGTTTATGGAACGGTATCTGAGCTCATTTGAAACCCTTGTTTTATGCATCACCCCACCCCACCTTTCCCGTTAAGCAGCCATAGTGTGTTTTGTAAACGTGTGACTCTGTTCTGTTTTGTAATTCAGTTCAAGTGTAGCGGTTTTTACATTCCCTCTATAAGTGATAGCTTATGATAAGTGTCTTTTTCTGTGTGACTTATTTCACTTAGAATCGTCGTAGCTAAAGCCACTCATCATGCTGCTACTAGCCTTATGACATTGATTTCATGGCTGAGTGATATTCCATTGTACATAAGGACCACCACTTCTTTATCCATTTTTCTCTTTCCTGGGATATTTAAGGTGTCACGAAGTGGAGGTTCTTGTCAACAGAGCAGCCCTAAACTTTGGGGTGCCTGTGTCTTGCTGATTTTTAGTTTTCCCAATTTATACGCCCATGAGTGGAAGTGCCCTATGCGCTCTAAGCTGTGTTTTTTCGATGTTTCAGGACACACCGTACACTTCTCCAGAGTGGCTGTTGGCAATTTACATCCCGCCCATCAGCGTAGCAAGGCTCCCATTTCTCCATGGCCTGTTCTGCATTTCTGGTTTTGACACTTTTTTCCGCATGGCCCTTTTGACCGATGGGAAGCGAGACTTCTTTGTAGCACTGATTTGCCTTTCCAGGTTGCTTGGTTGGCCAGAAAGGGCGTATGCGTTTTTTCCTGAATATATTCAGGAAAAAACGCATACGCCCTTTTTGGCCAAGGGCATCATTGTCGACGTTTTGCCGCTTTTCATGTGCTTTAAAGGCGATTCGAATCTACCTCCTGAAATCTGTTTCCTGCAATTCTGCCTTGCTTTCAGATCCTCTTCGTTGCCTTCCCTCAATATATTTGTGGACGAGAGTTATCATTTATAACTCTGCAGGTTTGTGAATTGCAGTGACCCTGAGCTCCATTTTTCAACTCGCTTTTTTGGGAGCTGGCCGCAAAAGCGCAGGATTGCCTCAGGCCCTATTCTGGTTCCCGGCGGCAGGCTGAGCCTGTGGTTAATTCTTCTTCCTGATGGGAAAATAGAGTGACCTGTGCCTGTCCCAACACCTAGAGCTAGTCTCTCATTGGCTCCCCCTCTTCCCGTTCATCCTCAGGACAAATTGCAAGCTGTACGGAATGGGAGGTTAAAGGTGCTGATTCTCCAAGGAGGGAGATTGCTAGTAAAGGGGCTGGAATGGCGAACCTGAGCACAAGGAGATGAGAAATGTGGTGCGTTTTAGAAACCTTTCCCGATCACACGGTGTACCACCTTCTGGGTTTCTCATGCATGTTTTCGAGGTAGGAAGATGCCCTTGAACCTGGAGATTTGGGACCCATGGGATGGGTAACAGGCAGTATTACTTTAAAGGCTCTGCGTTTGCTCCCCCAACCTCACGAAACCTCTCAGCCCCGAGAGTGTCCACCCTTATGTCTCCTCCAGCTGTGGGTCTAGATATGGTCAATCCAGGTTGCATCACAGCCCCTGAACGAATTTTGTAAGAATTTCTCTCTCTTTCACTGTCTTTGTTTCACAGGTTTTGAAAAGTAATTCATTTTTATAATGGGGTTTAGCTGCTTTTCACAGCTGTGTTTCTGCCGCTTTACACCCACTTGACTCACTTCCAGAGAGATATCAATACGTAGGTTTTAAGATTATTACTAGTCAGATATATTCTTGTGCGGTGAATAGGGGGTGTTGAGTCCAGTTCACAGAGCAAGGAGTATGACTTTCTATTACATATTGTGTTTATGGAACGGTATCTGAGCTCATTTGAAACCCTTCTTTTATGCATCACCCCACCCCACCTTTCCCGTTAAGCAGCCATAGTATGTTTTGTAAACGTGTGACTCTGTTCTGTTTTGTAATTCAGTTCAAGTGTAGCGGTTTTTACATTCCCTCTATAAGTGATAGCTTATGATAAGTGTCTTTTTCTGTGTGACTTATTTCACTTAGAATCGTCGTAGCTAAAGCCACTCATCATGCTGCTACTAGCCTTATGACATTGATTTCATGGCTGAGTGATATTCCATTGTACATAAGGACCACCACTTCTTTATCCATTTTTCTCTTTCCTGGGATATTTAAGGTGTCACGAAGTGGAGGTTCTTGTCAACAGAGCAGCCCTAAACTTTGGGGTACCTGTGTCTTGCTGATTTTTAGTTTTCCCAATTTATACGCCCATGAGTGGAAGTGCCCTATGCGCTCTAAGCTGTGTTTTTTCGATGTTTCAGGACACACCGTACACTCCTCCAGAGTGGCTGTTGGCAATTTACATCCCGCCCATCAGCGTAGCAAGGCTCCCATTTCTCCATGGCCTGTCCTGCATTTCTGGTTTTGACACTTTTTTCCGCATGGCCCTTTTGACCGATGGGAAGCGAGACTTCTTTGTAGCGCTGATTTGCCTTTCCAGGTTGCTTGGTTGGCCAAAAAGGGCGTATGCGTTTTTTCCTGAATATATTCAGGAAAAAACGCATACGCCCTTTTTGGCCAAGGGCATCATTGTCGACGTTTTGCCGCTTTTCATGTGCTTTAAAGGTGATTCGAATCTACCTCCTGAAATCTGTTTCCTGCAATTCTGCCTTGCTTTCAGATCCTCTTCGTTGCCTTCCCTCAATATATTTGTGGACGAGAGTTATCATTTATAACTCTGCAGGTTTGTGAATTGCAGTGACCCTGAGCTCCATTTTTCAACTCGCTTTTTTGGGAGCCGGCCCCAAAAGCGCAGGATTGCCTCAGGCCCTATTCTGGTTCCGGGCGGCAGGCTGAGCCTGTGGTTAATTCTTCTTCCTGATGGGAAAATAGAGTGACCTGTGCCTGTCCCAACACCTAGAGCTAGTCTCTCATTGGCTCCCCCTCTTCCCGTTCATCCTCAGGACAAATTGCAAGCTGTACGGAATGGGAGGTTAAAGGTGCTGATTCTCCAAGGAGGGAGATTGCTAGTAAAGCGGCTGGAATGGCGAACCTGAGCCCAAGGAGATGAGAAATGAGGTGCGTTTTAGAAACCTTTCCCGATCACACGGTGTATCACCTTCTGGGTTTCTCATGCATGTTTTCGAGGTAGGAAGATGCCCTTGAACCTGGAGATTAGGGACCCATGGGATGGGTAACAGGCAGTATTACTTTAAAGGCTCTGCGTTTGCTCCCCCAACCTCACCAAACCTCTCAGCCCCGAGAGTGTCCACCCTTATGTCTCCTCCAGCTGTGGGTCTAGATATGGTCAATCCAGGTTGCATCACAGCCCCTGAACGAATTTTGTAAGAATTTCTCTCTCTTTCACTGTCTTTGTTTCACGGGTTTTTAAAAGTAATTCATTTTTATAATGGGGTTTAGCTGCTTTTCACGGCTGTGTTTCTGCCGCTTTACACCCACTTGACTCACTTCCAGAGAGATATCAATACGTAGGTTTTAAGATTATTACTAGTCAGATATATTCTTGTGTGGTGAATAGGGGGTGTTGAGTCCAGTTCACTGAGCAAGGAGTAGGTCTTTCTATTACATATTGGGTTTATGGAACGGTATCTGAGCTCATTTGAAACCCTTGTTTTATGCATCACCCCACCCCACCTTTCCCGTTAAGCAGCCATAGTGTGTTTTGTAAACGTGTGACTCTGTTCTGTTTTGTAATTCAGTTCAAGTGTAGCGGTTTTTACATTCCCTCTATAAGTGATAGCTTATGATAAGTGTCTTTTTCTGTGTGACTTATTTCACTTAGAATCGTCGTAGCTAAAGCCACTCATCATGCTGCTACTAGCCTTATGACATTGATTTCATGGCTGAGTGATATTCCATTGTACATAAGGACCACCACTTCTTTATCCATTTTTCTCTTTCCTGGGATATTTAAGGTGTCACGAAGTGGAGGTTCTTGTCAACAGAGCAGCCCTAAACTTTGGGGTGCCTGTGTCTTGCTGATTTTTAGTTTTCCCAATTTATACGCCCATGAGTGGAAGTGCCCTATGCGCTCTGAGCTGTGTCTTTTCGATGTTTCAGGACACACCGTACACTCCTCCAGCGTGGCTGTTGGCAATTTACATCCCGCCCATCAGCGTAGCAAGGCTCCCATTTCTCCATGGCCTGTCCTGCATTTCTGGTTTTGACACTTTTTTCCGCATGGCCCTTTTGACCGATGGGAAGCGAGACTTCTTTGTAGCGCTGATTTGCCTTTCCAGGTTGCTTGGTTGGCCAAAAAGGGCGTATGCGTTTTTTCCTGAATATATTCAGGAAAAAACGCATACGCCCTTTTTGGCCAAGGGCATCATTGTCGACGTTTTGCCGCTTTTCATGTGCTTTAAAGGCGATTCGAATCTACCTCCTGAAATCTGTTTCCTGCAATTCTGCCTTGCTTTCAGATCCTCTTCGTTGCCTTCCCTCAATATATTTGTGGACGAGAGTTATCATTTATAACTCTGCAGGTTTGTGAATTGCAGTGCCCCTGAGCTCCATGTTTCAACTCGCTTTTTTGGGAGCTGGCCCCAAAAGCGCAGGATTGCCTCAGGCCCTATTCTGGTTCCGGGCAGCAGGCTGAGCCTGTGGTTAATTCTTCTTCCTGATGGGAAAAGAGAGTAACCTGTGCCTGTCCCAACACCTAGAGCTAGTCTCTCATTGGCTCCCCCTCTTCCCGTTCATCCTCAGGACAAATTGCAAGCTGTACGGAACGGGAGGTTAAAGGTGCTGATTCTCCAAGGAGGGAGATTGCTAGTAAAGCGGCTGGAATGGCGAACCCGAGCACAAGGAGATGAGAAATGAGGTGCGTTTTAGAAACCTTTCCCGATCACACGGTGTACCACCTTCTGGGTTTCTCATGCATGTTTTCGAGGTAGGAAGATGCCCTTGAACCTGGAGATTTGGGACCCATGGGATGGGTAACAGGCAGTATTACTTTAAAGGCTCTGCGTTTGCTCCCCCAACCTCACCAAACCTCTCAGCCCCGAGAGTGTCCACCCTTATGTCTCCTCCAGCTGTGGGTCTAGATATGGTCAATCCAGGTTGCATCACAGCCCCTGAACGAATTTTGTAAGAATTTCTCTCTCTTTCACTGTCTTTGTTTCACGGGTTTTTAAAAGTAATTCATTTTTATAATGGGGTTTAGCTGCTTTTCACGGCTGTGTTTCTGCCGCTTTACACCCACTTGACTCACTTCCAGAGAGATATCAATACGTAGCTTTTAAGATTATTACTAGTCAGATATATTCTTGTGTGGTGAATAGGGGGTGTTGAGTCCAGTTCACTGAGCAAGGAGTAGGTCTTTCTATTACATATTGGGTTTATGGAACGGTATCTGAGCTCATTTGAAACCCTTGTTTTATGCATCACCCCACCCCACCTTTCCCGTTAAGCAGCCATAGTGTGTTTTGTAAACGTGTGACTCTGTTCTGTTTTGTAATTCAGTTCAAGTGTAGCGGTTTTTACATTCCCTCTATAAGTGATAGCTTATGATAAGTGTCTTTTTCTGTGTGACTTATTTCACTTAGAATCGTCGTAGCTAAAGCCACTCATCATGCTGCTACTAGCCTTATGACATTGATTTCATGGCTGAGTGATATTCCATTGTACATAAGGACCACCACTTCTTTATCCATTTTTCTCTTTCCTGGGATATTTAAGGTGTCACGAAGTGGAGGTTCTTGTCAACAGAGCAGCCCTAAACTTTGGGGTGCCTGTGTCTTGCTGATTTTTAGTTTTCCCAATTTATACGCCCATGAGTGGAAGTGCCCTATGCGCTCTGAGCTGTGTCTTTTCGATGTTTCAGGACACACCGTACACTCCTCCAGCGTGGCTGTTGGCAATTTACATCCCGCCCATCAGCGTAGCAAGGCTCCCATTTCTCCATGGCCTGTCCTGCATTTCTGGTTTTGACACTTTTTTCCGCATGGCCCTTTTGACCGATGGGAAGCGAGACTTCTTTGTAGCGCTGATTTGCCTTTCCAGGTTGCTTGGTTGGCCAAAAAGGGCGTATGCGTTTTTTCCTGAATATATTCAGGAAAAAACGCATACGCCCTTTTTGGCCAAGGGCATCATTGTCGACGTTTTGCCGCTTTTCATGTGCTTTAAAGGCGATTCGAATCTACCTCCTGAAATCTGTTTCCTGCAATTCTGCCTTGCTTTCAGATCCTCTTCGTTGCCTTCCATCAATATATTTGTGGACGAGAGTTATCATTTATAACTCTGCAGGTTTGTGAATTGCAGTGACCCTGAGCTCCATTTTTCAACTCGCTTTTTTGGGAGCTGGCCGCAAAAGCGCAGGATTGCCTCAGGCCCTATTCTGCTTCCGGGCGGCAGGCTGAGCCTGTGGTTAATTCTTCTTCCTGATGGGAAAATAGAGTGACCTGTGCCTGTCCCAACACCTAGAGCTAGTCTCTCATTGGCTCCCCCTCTTCCCGTTCATCCTCAGGACAAATTGCAAGCTGTACGGAATGGGAGGTTAAAGGTGCTGATTCTCCAAGGAGGGAGATTGCTAGTAAAGCGGCTGGAATGGCGAACCTGAGCCCAAGGAGATGAGAAATGAGGTGCGTTTTAGAAACCTTTCCCGATCACACGGTGTATCACCTTCTGGGTTTCTCATGCATGTTTTCGAGGTAGGAAGATGCCCTTGAACCTGGAGATTAGGGACCCATGGGATGGGTAACAGGCAGTATTACTTTAAAGGCTCTGCGTTTGCTCCCCCAACCTCACCAAACCTCTCAGCCCCGAGAGTGTCCACCCTTATGTCTCCTCCAGCTGTGGGTCTAGATATGGTCAATCCAGGTTGCATCACAGCCCCTGAACGAATTTTGTAAGAATTTCTCTCTCTTTCACTGTCTTTGTTTCACGGGTTTTTAAAAGTAATTCATTTTTATAATGGGGTTTAGCTGCTTTTCACGGCTGTGTTTCTGCCGCTTTACACCCACTTGACTCACTTCCAGAGAGATATCAATACGTAGCTTTTAAGATTATTACTAGTCAGATATATTCTTGTGTGGTGAATAGGGGGTGTTGAGTCCAGTTCACTGAGCAAGGAGTAGGTCTTTCTATTACATATTGGGTTTATGGAACGGTATCTGAGCTCATTTGAAACCCTTGTTTTATGCATCACCCCACCCCACCTTTCCCGTTAAGCAGCCATAGTGTGTTTTGTAAACGTGTGACTCTGTTCTGTTTTGTAATTCAGTTCAAGTGTAGCGGTTTTTACATTCCCTCTATAAGTGATAGCTTATGATAAGTGTCTTTTTCTGTGTGACTTATTTCACTTAGAATCGTCGTAGCTAAAGCCACTCATCATGCTGCTACTAGCCTTATGACATTGATTTCATGGCTGAGTGATATTCCATTGTACATAAGGACCACCACTTCTTTATCCATTTTTCTCTTTCCTGGGATATTTAAGGTGTCACGAAGTGGAGGTTCTTGTCAACAGAGCAGCCCTAAACTTTGGGGTGCCTGTGTCTTGCTGATTTTTAGTTTTCCCAATTTATACGCCCATGAGTGGAAGTGCCCTATGCGCTCTGAGCTGTGTCTTTTCGATGTTTCAGGACACACCGTACACTCCTCCAGCGTGGCTGTTGGCAATTTACATCCCGCCCATCAGCGTAGCAAGGCTCCCATTTCTCCATGGCCTGTCCTGCATTTCTGGTTTTGACACTTTTTTCCGCATGGCCCTTTTGACCGATGGGAAGCGAGACTTCTTTGTAGCGCTGATTTGCCTTTCCAGGTTGCTTGGTTGGCCAAAAAGGGCGTATGCGTTTTTTCCTGAATATATTCAGGAAAAAACGCATACGCCCTTTTTGGCCAAGGGCATCATTGTCGACGTTTTGCCGCTTTTCATGTGCTTTAAAGGCGATTCGAATCTACCTCCTGAAATCTGTTTCCTGCAATTCTGCCTTGCTTTCAGATCCTCTTCGTTGCCTTCCCTCAATATATTTGTGGACGAGAGTTATCATTTATAACTCTGCAGGTTTGTGAATTGCAGTGACCCTGAGCTCCATTTTTCAACTCGCTTTTTTGGGAGCTGGCCGCAAAAGCGCAGGATTGCCTCAGGCCCTATTCTGCTTCCGGGCGGCAGGCTGAGCCTGTGGTTAATTCTTCTTCCTGATGGGAAAATAGAGTGACCTGTGCCTGTCCCAACACCTAGAGCTAGTCTCTCATTGGCTCCCCCTCTTCCCGTTCATCCTCAGGACAAATTGCAAGCTGTACGGAACGGGAGGTTAAAGGTGCTGATTCTCCAAGGAGGGAGATTGCTAGTAAAGCGGCTGGAATGGCGAACCCGAGCACAAGGAGATGAGAAATGAGGTGCGTTTTAGAAACCTTTCCCGATCACACGGTGTACCACCTTCTGGGTTTCTCATGCATGTTTTCGAGGTAGGAAGATGCCCTTGAACCTGGAGATTTGGGACCCATGGGATGGGTAACAGGCAGTATTACTTTAAAGGCTCTGCGTTTGCTCCCCCAACCTCACCAAACCTCTCAGCCCCGAGAGTGTCCACCCTTATGTCTCCTCCAGCTGTGGGTCTAGATATGGTCAATCCAGGTTGCATCACAGCCCCTGAACGAATTTTGTAAGAATTTCTCTCTCTTTCACTGTCTTTGTTTCACGGGTTTTAAAAAGTAATTCATTTTTATAATGGGGTTTAGCTGCTTTTCACGGCTGTGTTTCTGCCGCTTTACACCCACTTGACTCACTTCCAGAGAGATATCAATACGTAGCTTTTAAGATTATTACTAGTCAGATATATTCTTGTGTGGTGAATAGGGGGTGTTGAGTCCAGTTCACTGAGCAAGGAGTAGGTCTTTCTATTACATATTGGGTTTATGGAACGGTATCTGAGCTCATTTGAAACCCTTGTTTTATGCATCACCCCACCCCACCTTTCCCGTTAAGCAGCCATAGTGTGTTTTGTAAACGTGTGACTCTGTTCTGTTTTGTAATTCAGTTCAAGTGTAGCGGTTTTTACATTCCCTCTATAAGTGATAGCTTATGATAAGTGTCTTTTTCTGTGTGACTTATTTCACTTAGAATCGTCGTAGCTAAAGCCACTCATCATGCTGCTACTAGCCTTATGACATTGATTTCATGGCTGAGTGATATTCCATTGTACATAAGGACCACCACTTCTTTATCCATTTTTCTCTTTCCTGGGATATTTAAGGTGTCACGAAGTGGAGGTTCTTGTCAACAGAGCAGCCCTAAACTTTGGGGTGCCTGTGTCTTGCTGATTTTTAGTTTTCCCAATTTATACGCCCATGAGTGGAAGTGCCCTATGCGCTCTGAGCTGTGTCTTTTCGATGTTTCAGGACACACCGTACACTCCTCCAGCGTGGCTGTTGGCAATTTACATCCCGCCCATCAGCGTAGCAAGGCTCCCATTTCTCCATGGCCTGTCCTGCATTTCTGGTTTTGACACTTTTTTCCGCATGGCCCTTTTGACCGATGGGAAGCGAGACTTCTTTGTAGCGCTGATTTGCCTTTCCAGGTTGCTTGGTTGGCCAAAAAGGGCGTATGCGTTTTTTCCTGAATATATTCAGGAAAAAACGCATACGCCCTTTTTGGCCAAGGGCATCATTGTCGACGTTTTGCCGCTTTTCATGTGCTTTAAAGGCGATTCGAATCTACCTCCTGAAATCTGTTTCCTGCAATTCTGCCTTGCTTTCAGATCCTCTTCGTTGCCTTCCCTCAATATATTTGTGGACGAGAGTTATCATTTATAACTCTGCAGGTTTGTGAATTGCAGTGACCCTGAGCTCCATTTTTCAACTCGCTTTTTTGGGAGCTGGCCGCAAAAGCGCAGGATTGCCTCAGGCCCTATTCTGCTTCCGGGCGGCAGGCTGAGCCTGTGGTTAATTCTTCTTCCTGATGGGAAAATAGAGTGACCTGTGCCTGTCCCAACACCTAGAGCTAGTCTCTCATTGGCTCCCCCTCTTCCCGTTCATCCTCAGGACAAATTGCAAGCTGTACGGAACGGGAGGTTAAAGGTGCTGATTCTCCAAGGAGGGAGATTGCTAGTAAAGCGGCTGGAATGGCGAACCCGAGCACAAGGAGATGAGAAATGAGGTGCGTTTTAGAAACCTTTCCCGATCACACGGTGTACCACCTTCTGGGTTTCTCATGCATGTTTTCGAGGTAGGAAGATGCCCTTGAACCTGGAGATTTGGGACCCATGGGATGGGTAACAGGCAGTATTACTTTAAAGGCTCTGCGTTTGCTCCCCCAACCTCACCAAACCTCTCAGCCCCGAGAGTGTCCACCCTTATGTCTCCTCCAGCTGTGGGTCTAGATATGGTCAATCCAGGTTGCATCACAGCCCCTGAACGAATTTTGTAAGAATTTCTCTCTCTTTCACTGTCTTTGTTTCACGGGTTTGTAAAAGAAATTTATTTTTATAATGGGGTTTAGCTGCTTTTCACGGCTGTGTTTCTGCCGCTTTACACCCACTTGACTCACTTCCAGAGAGATATCAATACATAGGTTTTAAGATTCTTACTAGTCAGATATATTCTTGTGCGGTGAATAGGGGGTGTTGAGTCCAGTTCACTGAGCAAGGAGTAGGTCTTTGTATTACATATTGGGTTTATGGAACGGTATCTGAGCTCATTTGAAACCCTTGTTTTATGCATCACCCCACCCCACCTTTCCCGTTAAGCAGCCATAGTGTGTTTTGTAAACGTGTGACTCTGTTCTGTTTTGTAATTCAGTTCAAGTGTAGCGGTTTTTACATTCCCTCTATAAGTGATAGCTTATGATAAGTGTCTTTTTCTGTGTGACTTATTTCACTTAGAATCGTCGTAGCTAAAGCCACTCATCATGCTGCTACTAGCCTTATGACATTGATTTCATGGCTGAGTGATATTCCATTGTACATAAGGACCACCACTTCTTTATCCATTTTTCTCTTTCCTGGGATATTTAAGGTGTCACGAAGTGGAGGTTCTTGTCAACAGAGCAGCCCTAAACTTTGGGGTGCCTGTGTCTTGCTGATTTTTAGTTTTCCCAATTTATACGCCCATGAGTGGAAGTGCCCTATGCGCTCTAAGCTGTGTTTTTTCGATGTTTCAGGACACACCGTACACTTCTCCAGAGTGGCTGTTGGCAATTTACATCCCGCCCGTCAGCGTAGCAAGGCTCCCATTTCTCCATGGCCTGTTCTGCATTTCTGGTTTTGACACTTTTTTCCGCATGGCCCTTTTGACCGATGGGAAGCGAGACTTCTTTGTAGCACTGATTTGCCTTTCCAGGTTGCTTGGTTGGCCAGAAAGGGCGTATGCGTTTTTTCCTGAATATATTCAGGAAAAAACGCATACGCCCTTTTTGGCCAAGGGCATCATTGTCGACGTTTTGCCGCTTTTCATGTGCTTTAAAGGCGATTCGAATCTACCTGCTGAAATCTGTTTCCTGCAATTCTGCCTTGCTTTCAGATCCTCTTCGTTGCCTTCCCTCAATATATTTGTGGACGAGAGTTATCATTTATAACTCTGCAGGTTTGTGAATTGCAGTGACCCTGAGCTCCATTTTTCAACTCGCTTTTTTGGGAGCTGGCCGCAAAAGCGCAGGATTGCCTCAGGCCCTATTCTGGTTCCGGGCGGCAGGCTGAGCCTGTGGTTAATTCTTCTTCCTGATGGGAAAATAGAGTGACCTGTGCCTGTCCCAACACCTAGAGCTAGTCTCTCATTGGCTCCCCCTCTTCCCGTTCATCCTCAGGACAAATTGCAAGCTGTACGGAATGGGAGGTTAAAGGTGCTGATTCTCCAAGGAGGGAGATTGCTAGTAAAGGGGCTGGAATGGCGAACCTGAGCACAAGGAGATGAGAAATGAGGTGCGTTTTAGAAACCTTTCCCGATCACACGGTGTACCACCTTCTGGGTTTCTCATGCATGTTTTCGAGGTAGGAAGATGCCCTTGAACCTGGAGATTTGGGACCCATGGGATGGGTAACAGGCAGTATTACTTTAAAGGCTCTGCGTTTGCTCCCCCAACCTCACCAAACCTCTCAGCCCCGAGAGTGTCCACCCTTATGTCTCCTCCAGCTGTGGGTCTAGATATGGTCAATCCAGGTTGCATCACAGCCCCTGAACGAATTTTGTAAGAATTTCTCTCTCTTTCACTGTCTTTGTTTCACAGGTTTTGAAAAGTAATTCATTTTTATAATGGGGTTTAGCTGCTTTTCACAGCTGTGTTTCTGCCGCTTTACACCCACTTGACTCACTTCCAGAGAGATATCAATACGTAGGTTTTAAGATTATTACTAGTCAGATATATTCTTGTGCGGTGAATAGGGGGTGTTGAGTCCAGTTCACACAGCAAGGAGTATGACTTTCTATTACATATTGTGTTTATGGAACGGTATCTGAGCTCATTTGAAACCCTTCTTTTATGCATCACCCCACCCCACCTTTCCCGTTAAGCAGCCATAGTATGTTTTGTAAACGTGTGACTCTGTTCTGTTTTGTAATTCAGTTCAAGTGTAGCGGTTTTTACATTCCCTCTATAAGTGATAGCTTATGATAAGTGTCTTTTTCTGTGTGACTTATTTCACTTAGAATCGTCGTAGCTAAAGCCACTCATCATGCTGCTACTAGCCTTATGACATTGATTTCATGGCTGAGTGATATTCCATTGTACATAAGGACCACCACTTCTTTATCCATTTTTCTCTTTCCTGGGATATTTAAGGTGTCACGAAGTGGAGGTTCTTGTCAACAGAGCAGCCCTAAACTTTGGGGTACCTGTGTCTTGCTGATTTTTAGTTTTCCCAATTTATACGCCCATGAGTGGAAGTGCCCTATGCGCTCTAAGCTGTGTTTTTTCGATGTTTCAGGACACACCGTACACTCCTCCAGAGTGGCTGTTGGCAATTTACATCCCGCCCATCAGCGTAGCAAGGCTCCCATTTCTCCATGGCCTGTCCTGCATTTCTGGTTTTGACACTTTTTTCCGCATGGCCCTTTTGACCGATGGGAAGCGAGACTTCTTTGTAGCGCTGATTTGCCTTTCCAGGTTGCTTGGTTGGCCAAAAAGGGCGTATGCGTTTTTTCCTGAATATATTCAGGAAAAAACGCATACGCCCTTTTTGGCCAAGGGCATCATTGTCGACGTTTTGCCGCTTTTCATGTGCTTTAAAGGCGATTCGAATCTACCTCCTGAAATCTGTTTCCTGCAATTCTGCCTTGCTTTCAGATCCTCTTCGTTGCCTTCCCTCAATATATTTGTGGACGAGAGTTATCATTTATAACTCTGCAGGTTTGTGAATTGCAGTGACCCTGAGCTCCATTTTTCAAATCGCTTTTTTGGGAGCCGGCCCCAAAAGCGCAGGATTGCCTCAGGCCCTATTCTGGTTCCGGGCGGCAGGCTGAGCCTGTGGTTAATTCTTCTTCCTGATGGGAAAATAGAGTGACCTGTGCCTGTCCCAACACCTAGAGCTAGTCTCTCATTGGCTCCCCCTCTTCCCGTTCATCCTCAGGACAAATTGCAAGCTGTACGGAATGGGAGGTTAAAGGTGCTGATTCTCCAAGGAGGGAGATTGCTAGTAAAGCGGCTGGAATGGCGAACCTGAGCACAAGGAGATGAGAAATGAGGTGCGTTTTAGAAACCTTTCCCGATCACACGGTGTACCACCTTCTGGGTTTCTCATGCATGTTTTCGAGGTAGGAAGATGCCCTTGAACCTGGAGATTAGGGACCCATGGGATGGGTAACAGGCAGTATTACTTTAAAGGCTCTGCGTTTGCTCCCCCAACCTCACCAAACCTCTCAGCCCCGAGAGTGTCCACCCTTATGTCTCCTCCAGCTGTGGGTCTAGATATGGTCAATCCAGGTTGCATCACAGCCCCTGAACGAATTTTGTAAGAATTTCTCTCTCTTTCACTGTCTTTGTTTCACGGGTTTTTAAAAGTAATTCATTTTTATAATGGGGTTTAGCTGCTTTTCACGGCTGTGTTTCTGCCGCTTTACACCCACTTGACTCACTTCCAGAGAGATATCAATACGTAGGTTTTAAGATTATTACTAGTCAGATATATTCTTGTGCGGTGAATAGGGGGTGTTGAGTCCAGTTCACTGAGCAAGGAGTAGGTCTTTCTATTACATATTGGGTTTATGGAACGGTATCTGAGCTCATTTGAAACCCTTGTTTTATGCATCACCCCACCCCACCTTTCCCGTTAAGCAGCCATAGTGTGTTTTGTAAACGTGTGACTCTGTTCTGTTTTGTAATTCAGTTCAAGTGTAGCGGTTTTTACATTCCCTCTATAAGTGATAGCTTATGATAAGTGTCTTTTTCTGTGTGACTTATTTCACTTAGAATCGTCGTAGCTAAAGCCACTCATCATGCTGCTACTAGCCTTATGACATTGATTTCATGGCTGAGTGATATTCCATTGTACATAAGGACCACCACTTCTTTATCCATTTTTCTCTTTCCTGGGATATTTAAGGTGTCACGAAGTGGAGGTTCTTGTCAACAGAGCAGCCCTAAACTTTGGGGTGCCTGTGTCTTGCTGATTTTTAGTTTTCCCAATTTATACGCCCATGAGTGGAAGTGCCCTATGCGCTGTGAGCTGTGTCTTTTCGATGTTTCAGGACACACCGTACACTCCTCCAGCGTGGCTGTTGGCAATTTACATCCCGCCCATCAGCGTAGCAAGGCTCCCATTTCTCCATGGCCTGTCCTGCATTTCTGGTTTTGACACTTTTTTCCGCATGGCCCTTTTGACCGATGGGAAGCGAGACTTCTTTGTAGCGCTGATTTGCCTTTCCAGGTTGCTTGGTTGGCCAAAAAGGGCGTATGCGTTTTTTCCTGAATATATTCAGGAAAAAACGCATACGCCCTTTTTGGCCAAGGGCATCATTGTCGACGTTTTGCCGCTTTTCATGTGCTTTAAAGGCGATTCGAATCTACCTCCTGAAATCTGTTTCCCGCAATTCTGCCTTGCTTTCAGATCCTCTTCGTTGCCTTCCCTCAATATATTTGTGGACGAGAGTTATCATTTATAACTCTGCAGGTTTGTGAATTGCAGTGACCCTGAGCTCCATTTTTCAACTCGCTTTTTTGGGAGCCGGCCGCAAAAGCGCAGGATTGCCTCAGGCCCTATTCTGCTTCCGGGCGGCAGGCTGAGCCTGTGGTTAATTCTTCTTCCTGATGGGAAAATAGAGTGACCTGTGCCTGTCCCAACACCTAGAGCTAGTCTCTCATTGGCTCCCCCTCTTCCCGTTCATCCTCAGGACAAATTGCAAGCTGTACGGAACGGGAGGTTAAAGGTGCTGATTCTCCAAGGAGGGAGATTGCTAGTAAAGCGGCTGGAATGGCGAACCCGAGCACAAGGAGATGAGAAATGAGGTGCGTTTTAGAAACCTTTCCCGATCACACGGTGTACCACCTTCTGGGTTTCTCATGCATGTTTTCGAGGTAGGAAGATGCCCTTGAACCTGGAGATTTGGGACCCATGGGATGGGTAACAGGCAGTATTACTTTAAAGGCTCTGCGTTTGCTCCCCCAACCTCACCAAACCTCTCAGCCCCGAGAGTGTCCACCCTTATGTCTCCTCCAGCTGTGGGTCTAGATATGGTCAATCCAGGTTGCATCACAGCCCCTGAACGAATTTTGTAAGAATTTCTCTCTCTTTCACTGTCTTTGTTTCACGGGTTTGTAAAAGAAATTTATTTTTATAATGGGGTTTAGCTGCTTTTCACGGCTGTGTTTCTGCCGCTTTACACCCACTTGACTCACTTCCAGAGAGATATCAATACATAGGTTTTAAGATTCTTACTAGTCAGATATATTCTTGTGCGGTGAATAGGGGGTGTTGAGTCCAGTTCACTGAGCAAGGAGTAGGTCTTTGTATTACATATTGGGTTTATGGAACGGTATCTGAGCTCATTTGAAACCCTTGTTTTATGCATCACCCCACCCCACCTTTCCCGTTAAGCAGCCATAGTGTGTTTTGTAAACGTGTGACTCTGTTCTGTTTTGTAATTCAGTTCAAGTGTAGCGGTTTTTACATTCCCTCTATAAGTGATAGCTTATGATAAGTGTCTTTTTCTGTGTGACTTATTTCACTTAGAATCGTCGTAGCTAAAGCCACTCATCATGCTGCTACTAGCCTTATGACATTGATTTCATGGCTGAGTGATATTCCATTGTACATAAGGACCACCACTTCTTTATCCATTTTTCTCTTTCCTGGGATATTTAAGGTGTCACGAAGTGGAGGTTCTTGTCAACAGAGCAGCCCTAAACTTTGGGGTGCCTGTGTCTTGCTGATTTTTAGTTTTCCCAATTTATACGCCCATGAGTGGAAGTGCCCTATGCGCTCTAAGCTGTGTTTTTTCGATGTTTCAGGACACACCGTACACTTCTCCAGAGTGGCTGTTGGCAATTTACATCCCGCCCATCAGCGTAGCAAGGCTCCCATTTCTCCATGGCCTGTTCTGCATTTCTGGTTTTGACACTTTTTTCCGCATGGCCCTTTTGACCGATGGGAAGCGAGACTTCTTTGTAGCACTGATTTGCCTTTCCAGGTTGCTTGGTTGGCCAGAAAGGGCGTATGCGTTTTTTCCTGAATATATTCAGGAAAAAACGCATACGCCCTTTTTGGCCAAGGGCATCATTGTCAACGTTTTGCCGCTTTTCATGTGCTTTAAAGGCGATTCGAATCTACCTCCGAAATCTGTTTCCTGCAATTCTGCCTTGATTTCAAATCCTCTTCTTTGCCTTCCCTCAATATATTTGTGGACGAGAGTTATCATTTATACCTTTGCAGGTTTGTGAATTGCAGTGCCCTGAAGCTCCATTTTACAACTCGCTTTTTTGCGAGCTGGCCGCAAAAGCACTGGATGGCTTCAGGCCCTGTTCTGGTTCCGGGGGGGAGGATGAGCCTGTGGTTAATTCTTCTTCCTGATGGGAAAATAGAGTGACCTGTGCCTGTCCCAACACCAAGAGCTACTCTCTCACTGGTTCCCCGTCTTCCCGTTCATCCTCAGGACAAATTGCAACCTGTACGGAACAGGAGGTTAAAGGTGCTGATGCTCCAAGTAGGGAGATTGCTAGTGAAGCGGCTGGAATGGCGAACCCGGGCACAAGGAGATGAGAAATGAGGTGCGTTTTAGAAATCTTTCCCCATCACACGGTGTACCATCTTCTGGGATTCTCATGCATGTTTTCGATGTAGGAAGATGCCCTTGAACCTGGAGATTTGGGTCCCATGGGATGGGTACCACGCAGTATTACTTTAAAGGGTCTGCGTTTGCTCACCCAACCTCACCAAACCTCTCAGCCCCAAGAGTGTCCACCCTTATGTCTCATCCAGCTGTGGGTCTAGATATGGTCAATCCAGGTTGCATCACAACCCCTGAACGCATTGTGTAAGAATTTCTCTCTCTTTCACTGTCTTTGTTTCATGGGTTTTTCGAAGTAATTTATTTTTATAATGGGGTTTAGCTGCTTTTCACTGCTGTGTTTATGCCGCTTTACACCCACTTGACACACTAACCGTGAGATATCAATACATAGGTTTTAAGATTATTACTAGTCAGATATATTCTTGTGCAGTGAATACGGCGTGTTGAATCCAGTTCTCTGAGCAAGGAGTAGGTCTTGTCTATTACATATTGGGTTTCTGGAACGGTATCTGAGCTAATTTGAAACCCTTGTTTTATGTATCACCCCACCTCACCATTCCCGTTAAGCAGCCATAGTGTGTTTTCTGCATGTGTGACTCTGTTCTGTTTTGTAATTCAGTTCAAGTGTAACGCTTTTTACATTCCCTCTATAAGTGATACCTTATGAGAAGTGTCCTTTTCTGTGTGACTTATTTCACTTAGAATCGTCGTACCTAAATCCACTCATCATGCTGCTACTAGCCTTATGACATTGATTTCATGGCTGAGTGATATTCCATTGTACATAAGGACCACAACTTCTTTATCCATTTTTCTCTTTCCTGGGATATTGAAGGTGGAATGAAGTGGAGGTCCTTGTCAACAGAGCAGCCCTAAACTTTGGGGTGCTTGTGTCTTGCTGATTTTTCATTTTCCCAATTTATACCCCCATGAGTGGAAGTGCCCTATGCTCTCTAAGCTGTGTTTTTTAGATGTTTCAGGACACACCGTACACTTCTCCAGAGTGGCTGTTGGCAATTTACACCCCGCCCATCAGTGTAGCAAGGCTCCCATTTCTCCATGGCCTGTCCTGCATTTCTGGTTTTGACACGTTTTTCCAAATGGCCCTTTTGACCGATGGGTAGCGAGTCTTCTTTGTAGCCCTGATTTGCCTTTCCAGGTTGCCTGGTTGGCCAAAAAGGGCGTATGCGTTTTTTCCTGAATATATTCAGGAAAAAACGCATACGCCCTTTTTGGCCAAGGGCATCATTGTCAACGTTTTGCCGCTTTTCATGTGCTTTAAAGGCGATTCGAATCTACCTCCGAAATCTGTTTCCTGCAATTCTGCCTTGATTTCAAATCCTCTTCTTTGCCTTCCCTCAATATATTTGTGGACGAGAGTTATCATTTATACCTTTGCAGGTTTGTGAATTGCAGTGCCCTGAAGCTCCATTTTACAACTCGCTTTTTTGCGAGCTGGCCGCAAAAGCACTGGATGGCTTCAGGCCCTGTTCTGGTTCCGGGGGGGAGGATGAGCCTGTGGTTAATTCTTCTTCCTGATGGGAAAATAGAGTGACCTGTGCCTGTCCCAACACCAAGAGCTACTCTCTCACTGGTTCCCCGTCTTCCCGTTCATCCTCAGGACAAATTGCAACCTGTACGGAACAGGAGGTTAAAGGTGCTGATGCTCCAAGTAGGGAGATTGCTAGTGAAGCGGCTGGAATGGCGAACCCGGGCACAAGGAGATGAGAAATGAGGTGCGTTTTAGAAATCTTTCCCCATCACACGGTGTACCATCTTCTGGGATTCTCATGCATGTTTTCGATGTAGGAAGATGCCCTTGAACCTGGAGATTTGGGTCCCATGGGATGGGTACCACGCAGTATTACTTTAAAGGGTCTGCGTTTGCTCACCCAACCTCACCAAACCTCTCAGCCCCAAGAGTGTCCACCCTTATGTCTCATCCAGCTGTGGGTCTAGATATGGTCAATCCAGGTTGCATCACAGCCCCTGAACGCATTGTGTAAGAATTTCTCTCTCTTTCACTGTCTTTGTTTCATGGGTTTTTCGAAGTAATTTATTTTTATAATGGGGTTTAGCTGCTTTTCACTGCTGTGTTTATGCCGCTTTACACCCACTTGACACACTAACAGAGAGATATCAATACATAGGTTTTAAGATTATTACTAGTCAGATATATTCTTGTGCGGTGAATAGGGCGTGTTGAGTCCAGTTCTCTGAGCAAGGAGTAGGTCTTGCCTATTACATATTGGGTTTCTGGAACGGTATCTGAGCTAATTTGAAACCCTTGTTTTATGTATCACCCCACCTCACCTTTCCCGTTAAGCAGCCATAGTGTGTTTTCTGCATGTGTGACTCTGTTCTGTTTTGTAATTCAGTTCAAGTGTAACGCTTTTTACATTCCCTCCTTAAGTGATACCTTATGAGAAGTGTCCTTTTCTGTGTGACTTATTTCACTTAGTATCGTCGTACCTAAATCCACTCATCATGCTGCTACTAGCCTTATGACATTGATTTCATGGCTGAGTGATATTCCATTGTACATAAGGACCACAACTTCTTTATCCATTTTTCTCTTTCCTGGGATATTGAAGGTGGAATGAAGTGGAGGTCCTTGTCAACAGAGCAGCCCTAAACTTTGGGGTGCTTGTGTCTTGCTGATTTTTCATTTTCCCAATTTATACCCCCATGAGTGGAAGTGCCCTATGCTCTCTAAGCTGTGTTTTTTAGATGTTTCAGGACACACCGTACACTTCTCCAGAGTGGCTGTTGGCAATTTACATCCCGCCCATCAGTGTAGCAAGGCTCCCATTTCTCCATGGCCAGTCCTGCATTTCTGGTTTTGAGACTTTTTTCAGCATGGCCCTTTTGACCGATGGGTACCGAGTCTTCTTTGTAGCCCTGATTTGCCCTTCCAGGTTGCCTGGTTGGCCAAAAAGGGCGTATGCGTTTTTTCCTGAATATATTCAGGAAAAAACGCATACGCCGTTTTTGGCCAAGGGCATCATTGTCAACGTTTTGCCGCTTTTCATGTGCTTTAAAGGCGATTCGAATCTACCTCCGAAATCTGTTTCCTGCAATTCTGCCTTGATTTCAAATCCTCTTCTTTGCCTTCCCTCAATATATTTGTGGACGAGAGTTATCATTTATACCTTTGCAGGTTTGTGAATTGCAGTGCCCTGAAGCTCCATTTTACAACTCGGTTTTTTGGGAGCTGGCCGCAAAAGCACTGGATGGCTTCAGGCCCTGTTCTGGTTCCGGGGGGGACGATGAGCCTGTGGTTAATTCTTCTTCCTGATGGGAAAATAGAGTGACCTGTGCCTGTCCCAACACCAAGAGCTACTCTCTCACTGGTTCCCCGTCTTCCCGTTCATCCTCAGGACAAATTGCAACCTGTACGGAACAGGAGGTTAAAGGTGCTGATGCTCCAAGTAGGGAGATTGCTAGTGAAGCGGCTGGAATGGCGAACCCGGGCACAAGGAGATGAGAAATGAGGTGCGTTTTAGAAATCTTTCCCCATCACACGGTGTACCATCTTCTGGGATTCTCATGCATGTTTTCGATGTAGGAAGATGCCCTTGAACCTGGAGATTTGGGTCCCATGGGATGGGTACCACGCAGTATTACTTTAAAGGGTCTGCGTTTGCTCACCCAACCTCACCAAACCTCTCAGCCCCAAGAATGTCCACCCTTATGTCTCATCCAGCTGTGGGTCTAGATATGGTCAATCCAGGTTGCATCACAGCCCCTGAACGCATTGTGTAAGAATTTCTCTCTCTTTCACTGTCTTTGTTTCATGGGTTTTTCGAAGTAATTTATTTTTATAATGGGGTTTAGCTGCTTTTCACTGCTGTGTTTATG
This sequence comes from Balaenoptera ricei, assembly GCF_028023285.1. Lineage (NCBI taxonomy): Eukaryota > Metazoa > Chordata > Mammalia > Artiodactyla > Balaenopteridae > Balaenoptera > Balaenoptera ricei. The sequence goes on from NC_082641.1 coordinate 161,600,607, forward strand.
CCGCTTTACACCCACTTGACACACTAACAGAGAGATATCAATACATAGGTTTTAAGATTATTACTAGTCAGATATATTCTTGTGCGGTGAATAGGGCGTGTTGAGTCCAGTTCTCTGAGCAAGGAGTAGGTCTTGTCTATTACATATTGGGTTTATGGAACGGTATCTGAGCTAATTTGAAACCCTTGTTTTATGTATCACCCCACCTCACCTTTCCCATTAAGCAGCCATAGTGTGTTTTCTGCATGTGTGACTCTGTTCTGTTTTGTAATTCAGTTCAAGTGTAACGCTTTTTACATTCCCTCCTTAAGTGATACCTTATGAGAAGTGTCCTTTTCTGTGTGACTTATTTCACTTAGAATCGTCGTACCTAAATCCACTCATCATGCTGCTACTAGCCTTATGACATTGATTTCATGGCTGAGTGATATTCCATTGTACATAAGGACCACAACTTCTTTATCCATTTTTCTCTTTCCTGGGATATTGAAGGTGGAATGAAGTGGAGGTCCTTGTCAACAGAGCAGCCCTAAACTTTGGGGTGCTTGTGTCTTGCTGATTTTTCATTTTCCCAATTTATACCCCCATGAGTGGAAGTGCCCTATGCTCTCTAAGCTGTGTTTTTTAGATGTTTCAGGACACACCGTACACTTCTCCAGAGTGGCTGTTGGCAATTTACACCCCGCCCATCAGTGTAGCAAGGCTCCCATTTCTCCATGGCCAGTCCTGCATTTCTGGTTTTGAGACTTTTTTCAGCATGGCCCTTTTGACCGATGGGTACCGAGTCTTCTTTGTAGCCCTGATTTGCCTTTCCAGGTTGCCTGGTTGGCCAAAAAGGGCGTATGCGTTTTTTCCTGAATATATTCAGGAAAAAACGCATACGCCCTTTTTGGCCAAGGGCATCATTGTCAACGTTTTGCCGCTTTTCATGTGCTTTAAAGGCGATTCGAATCTACCTCCGAAATCTGTTTCCTGCAATTCTGCCTTGATTTCAAATCCTCTTCTTTGCCTTCCCTCAATATATTTGTGGACGAGAGTTATCATTTATACCTTTGCAGATTTGTGAATTGCAGTGCCCTGAAGCTCCATTTTACAACTCGCTTTTTTGCGAGCTGGCCGCAAAAGCACTGGATGGCTTCAGGCCCTGTTCTGGTTCCGGGGGGGAGGATGAGCCTGTGGTTAATTCTTCTTCCTGATGGGAAAATAGAGTGACCTGTGCCTGTCCCAACACCAAGAGCTACTCTCTCACTGGTTCCCCGTCTTCCCGTTCATCCTCAGGACAAATTGCAACCTGTACGGAACAGGAGGTTAAAGGTGCTGATGGTCCAAGTAGGGAGATTGCTAGTGAAGCGGCTGGAATGGCGAACCCGGGCACAAGGAGATGAGAAATGAGGTGCGTTTTAGAAATCTTTCCCCATCACACGGTGTACCATCTTCTGGGATTCTCATGCATGTTTTCGATGTAGGAAGATGCCCTTGAACCTGGAGATTTGGGTCCCATGGGATGGGTACCACGCAGTATTACTTTAAAGGGTCTGCGTTTGCTCACCCAACCTCACCAAACCTCTCAGCCCCAAGAGTGTCCACCCTTATGTCTCATCCAGCTGTGGGTCTAGATATGGTCAATCCAGGTTGCATCACAGCCCCTGAACGCATTGTGTAAGAATTTCTCTCTCTTTCACTGTCTTTGTTTCATGGGTTTTTCGAAGTAATTTATTTTTATAATGGGGTTTAGCTGCTTTTCACTGCTGTGTTTATGCCGCTTTACACCCACTTGACACACTAACAGAGAGATATCAATACATAGGTTTTAAGATTATTACTAGTCAGATATATTCTTGTGCGGTGAATAGGGCGTGTTGAGTCCAGTTCTCTGAGCAAGGAGTAGGTCTTGTCTATTACATATTGGGTTTCTGGAACGGTATCTGAGCTAATTTGAAACCCTTGTTTTATGTATCACCCCACCTCACCTTTCCCGTTAAGCAGCCATAGTGTGTTTTCTGCATGTGTGACTCTGTTCTGTTTTGTAATTCAGTTCAAGTGTAACGCTTTTTACATTCCCTCCTTAAGTGATACCTTATGAGAAGTGTCCTTTTCTGTGTGACTTATTTCACTTAGTATCGTCGTACCTAAATCCACTCATCATGCTGCTACTAGCCTTATGACATTGATTTCATGGCTGAGTGATATTCCATTGTACATAAGGACCACAACTTCTTTATCCATTTTTCTCTTTCCTGGGATATTGAAGGTGGAATGAAGTGGAGGTCCTTGTCAACAGAGCAGCCCTAAACTTTGGGGTGCTTGTGTCTTGCTGATTTTTCATTTTCCCAATTTATACCCCCATGAGTGGAAGTGCCCTATGCTCTCTAAGCTGTGTTTTTTAGATGTTTCAGGACACACCGTACACTTCTCCAGAGTGGCTGTTGGCAATTTACATCCCGCCCATCAGTGTAGCAAGGCTCCCATTTCTCCATGGCCAGTCCTGCATTTCTGGTTTTGAGACTTTTTTCAGCATGGCCCTTTTGACCGATGGGTACCGAGTCTTCTTTGTAGCCCTGATTTGCCCTTCCAGGTTGCCTGGTTGGCCAAAAAGGGCGTATGCGTTTTTTCCTGAATATATTCAGGAAAAAACGCATACGCCCTTTTTGGCCAAGGGCATCATTGTCAACGTTTTGCCGCTTTTCATGTGCTTTAAAGGCGATTCGAATCTACCTCCGAAATCTGTTTCCTGCAATTCTGCCTTGATTTCAAATCCTCTTCTTTGCCTTCCCTCAATATATTTGTGGACGAGAGTTATCATTTATACCTTTGCAGGTTTGTGAATTGCAGTGCCCTGAAGCTCCATTTTACAACTCGCTTTTTTGCGAGCTGGCCGCAAAAGCACTGGATGGCTTCAGGCCCTGTTCTGGTTCCGGGGGGGACGATGAGCCTGTGGTTAATTCTTCTTCCTGATGGGAAAATAGAGTGACCTGTGCCTGTCCCAACACCAAGAGCTACTCTCTCACTGGTTCCCCGTCTTCCCGTTCATCCTCAGGAAAAATTGCAACCTGTACGGAACAGGAGGTTAAAGGTGCTGATGCTCCAAGTAGGGAGATTGCTAGTGAAGCGGCTGGAATGGCGAACCCGGGCACAAGGAGATGAGAAATGAGGTGCGTTTTAGAAATCTTTCCCCATCACACGGTGTACCATCTTCTGGGATTCTCATGCATGTTTTCGATGTAGGAAGATGCCCTTGAACCTGGAGATTTGGGTCCCATGGGATGGGTACCACGCAGTATTACTTTAAAGGGTCTGCGTTTGCTCACCCAACCTCACCAAACCTCTCAGCCCCAAGAGTGTCCACCCTTATGTCTCATCCAGCTGTGGGTCTAGATATGGTCAATCCAGGTTGCATCACAGCCCCTGAACGCATTGTGTAAGAATTTCTCTCTCTTTCACTGTCTTTGTTTCATGGGTTTTTCGAAGTAATTTATTTTTATAATGGGGTTTAGCTGCTTTTCACTGCTGTGTTTATGCCGCTTTACACCCACTTGACACACTAACAGAGAGATATCAATACATAGGTTTTAAGATTATTACTAGTCAGATATATTCTTGTGCGGTGAATAGGGCGTGTTGAGTCCAGTTCTCTGAGCAAGGAGTAGGTCTTGTCTATTACATATTGGGTTTCTGGAACGGTATCTGAGCTAATTTGAAACCCTTGTTTTATGTATCACCCCACCTCACCTTTCCCGTTAAGCAGCCATAGTGTGTTTTCTGCATGTGTGACTCTGTTCTGTTTTGTAATTCAGTTCAAGTGTAACGCTTTTTACATTCCCTCCTTAAGTGATACCTTATGAGAAGTGTCCTTTTCTGTGTGACTTATTTCACTTAGTATCGTCGTACCTAAATCCACTCATCATGCTGCTACTAGCCTTATGACATTGATTTCATGGCTGAGTGATATTCCATTGTACATAAGGACCACAACTTCTTTATCCATTTTTCTCTTTCCTGGGATATTGAAGGTGGAATGAAGTGGAGGTCCTTGTCAACAGAGCAGCCCTAAACTTTGGGGTGCTTGTGTCTTGCTGATTTTTCATTTTCCCAATTTATACCCCCATGAGTGGAAGTGCCCTATGCTCTCTAAGCTGTGTTTTTTAGATGTTTCAGGACACACCGTACACTTCTCCAGAGTGGCTGTTGGCAATTTACACCCCGCCCATCAGTGTAGCAAGGCTCCCATTTCTCCATGGCCAGTCCTGCATTTCTGGTTTTGAGACTTTTTTCAGCATGGCCCTTTTGACCGATGGGTACCGAGTCTTCTTTGTAGCCCTGATTTGCCTTTCCAGGTTGCCTGGTTGGCCAAAAAGGGCGTATGCGTTTTTTCCTGAATATATTCAGGAAAAAACGCATACGCCCTTTTTGGCCAAGGGCATCATTGTCAACGTTTTGCCGCTTTTCATGTGCTTTAAAGGCGATTCGAATCTACCTCCGAAATCTGTTTCCTGCAATTCTGCCTTGATTTCAAATCCTCTTCTTTGCCTTCCCTCAATATATTTGTGGACGAGAGTTATCATTTATACCTTTGCAGGTTTGTGAATTGCAGTGCCCTGAAGCTCCATTTTACAACTCGCTTTTTTGCGAGCTGGCCGCAAAAGCACTGGATGGCTTCAGGCCCTGTTCTGGTTCCGGGGGGGACGATGAGCCTGTGGTTAATTCTTCTTCCTGATTGGAAAATAGAGTGACCTGTGCCTGTCCCAACACCAAGAGCTACTCTCTCACTGGTTCCCCGTCTTCCCGTTCATCCTCAGGACAAATTGCAACCTGTACGGAACAGGAGGTTAAAGGTGCTGATGCTCCAAGTAGGGAGATTGCTAGTGAAGCGGCTGGAATGGCGAACCCGGGCACAAGGAGATGAGAAATGAGATGCGTTTTAGAAATCTTTCCCCATCACACGGTGTACCATCTTCTGGGATTCTCATGCATGTTTTCGATGTAGGAAGATGCCCTTGAACCTGGAGATTTGGGTCCCATGGGATGGGTACCACGCAGTATTACTTTAAAGGGTCTGCGTTTGCTCCCCCAACCTCACCAAACCTCTCAGCCCCAAGAGTGTCCACCCTTATGTCTCATCCAGCTGTGGGTCTAGATATGGTCAATCCAGGTTGCATCACAGCCCCTGAACGCATTGTGTAAGAATTTCTCTCTCTTTCACTGTCTTTGTTTCATGGGTTTTTCGAAGTAATTTATTTTTATAATGGGGTTTAGCTGCTTTTCACTGCTGTGTTTATGCCGCTTTACACCCACTTGACACACTAACCGTGAGATATCAATACATAGGTTTTAAGATTATTACTAGTCAGATATATTCTTGTGCAGTGAATACGGCGTGTTGAATCCAGTTCTCTGAGCAAGGAGTAGGTCTTGTCTATTACATATTGGGTTTCTGGAACGGTATCTGAGCTAATTTGAAACCCTTGTTTTATGTATCACCCCACCTCACCTTTCCCGTTAAGCAGCCATAGTGTGTTTTCTGCATGTGTGACTCTGTTCTGTTTTGTAATTCAGTTCAAGTGTAACGCTTTTTACATTCCCTCTATAAGTGATACCTTATGAGAAGTGTCCTTTTCTGTGTGACTTATTTCACTTAGAATCGTCGTACCTAAATCCACTCATCATGCTGCTACTAGCCTTATGACATTGATTTCATGGCTGAGTGATATTCCATTGTACATAAGGACCACAACTTCTTTATCCATTTTTCTCTTTCCTGGGATATTGAAGGTGGAATGAAGTGGAGGTCCTTGTCAACAGAGCAGCCCTAAACTTTGGGGTGCTTGTGTCTTGCTGATTTTTCATTTTCCCAATTTATACCCCCATGAGTGGAAGTGCCCTATGCTCTCTAAGCTGTGTTTTTTAGATGTTTCAGGACACACCGTACACTTCTCCAGAGTGGCTGTTGGCAATTTACATCCCGCCCATCAGTGTAGCAAGGCTCCCATTTCTCCATGGCCAGTCCTGCATTTCTGGTTTTGAGACTTTTTTCAGCATGGCCCTTTTGACCGATGGGTACCGAGTCTTCTTTGTAGCCCTGATTTGCCCTTCCAGGTTGCCTGGTTGGCCAAAAAGGGCGTATGCGTTTTTTCCTGAATATATTCAGGAAAAAACGCATACGCCGTTTTTGGCCAAGGGCATCATTGTCAACGTTTTGCCGCTTTTCATGTGCTTTAAAGGCGATTCGAATCTACCTCCGAAATCTGTTTCCTGCAATTCTGCCTTGATTTCAAATCCTCTTCTTTGCCTTCCCTCAATATATTTGTGGACGAGAGTTATCATTTATACCTTTGCAGGTTTGTGAATTGCAGTGCCCTGAAGCTCCATTTTACAACTCGCTTTTTTGGGAGCTGGCCGCAAAAGCACTGGATGGCTTCAGGCCCTGTTCTGGTTCCGGGGGGGACGATGAGCCTGTAGTTAATTCTTCTTCCTGATGGGAAAATAGAGTGACCTGTGCCTGTCCCAACACCAAGAGCTACTCTCTCACTGGTTCCCCGTCTTCCCGTTCATCCTCAGGACAAATTGCAACCTGTACGGAACAGGAGGTTAAAGGTGCTGATGCTCCAAGTAGGGAGATTGCTAGTGAAGCGGCTGGAATGGCGAACCCGGGCACAAGGAGATGAGAAATGAGGTGCGTTTTAGAAATCTTTCCCCATCACACGGTGTACCATCTTCTGGGATTCTCATGCATGTTTTCGATGTAGGAAGATGCCCTTGAACCTGGAGATTTGGGTCCCATGGGATGGGTACCACGCAGTATTACTTTAAAGGGTCTGCGTTTGCTCACCCAACCTCACCAAACCTCTCAGCCCCAAGAGTGTCCACCCTTATGTCTCATCCAGCTGTGGGTCTAGATATGGTCAATCCAGGTTGCATCACAGCCCCTGAACGCATTGTGTAAGAATTTCTCTCTCTTTCACTGTCTTTGTTTCATGGGTTTTTCGAAGTAATTTATTTTTATAATGGGGTTTAGCTGCTTTTCACTGCTGTGTTTATGCCGCTTTACACCCACTTGACACACTAACAGAGAGATATCAATACATAGGTTTTAAGATTATTACTAGTCAGATATATTCTTGTGCGGTGAATAGGGCGTGTTGAGTCCAGTTCTCTGAGCAAGGAGTAGGTCTTGCCTATTACATATTGGGTTTCTGGAACGGTATCTGAGCTAATTTGAAACCCTTGTTTTATGTATCACCCCACCTCACCTTTCCCGTTAAGCAGCCATAGTGTGTTTTCTGCATGTGTGACTCTATTCTGTTTTGTAATTCAGTTCAAGTGTAACGCTTTTTACATTCCCTCCTTAAGTGATACCTTATGAGAAGTGTCCTTTTCTGTGTGACTTATTTCACTTAGTATCGTCGTACCTAAATCCACTCATCATGCTGCTACTAGCCTTATGACATTGATTTCATGGCTGAGTGATATTCCATTGTACATAAGGACCACAACTTCTTTATCCATTTTTCTCTTTCCTGGGATATTGAAGGTGGAATGAAGTGGAGGTCCTTGTCAACAGAGCAGCCCTAAACTTTGGGGTGCTTGTGTCTTGCTGATTTTTCATTTTCCCAATTTATACCCCCATGAGTGGAAGTGCCCTATGCTCTCTAAGCTGTGTTTTTTAGATGTTTCAGGACACACCGTACACTTCTCCAGAGTGGCTGTTGGCAATTTACACCCCGCCCATCAGTGTAGCAAGGCTCCCATTTCTCCATGGCCAGTCCTGCATTTCTGGTTTTGAGACTTTTTTCAGCATGGCCCTTTTGACCGATGGGTACCGAGTCTTCTTTGTAGCCCTGATTTGCCTTTCCAGGTTGCCTGGTTGGCCAAAAAGGGCGTATGCGTTTTTTCCTGAATATATTCAGGAAAAAACGCATACGCCCTTTTTGGCCAAGGGCATCATTGTCAACGTTTTGCCGCTTTTCATGTGCTTTAAAGGCGATTCGAATCTACCTCCGAAATCTGTTTCCTGCAATTCTGCCTTGATTTCAAATCCTCTTCTTTGCCTTCCCTCAATATATTTGTGGACGAGAGTTATCATTTATACCTTTGCAGGTTTGTGAATTGCAGTGCCCTGAAGCTCCATTTTACAACTCGCTTTTTTGCGAGCTGGCCGCAAAAGCACTGGATGGCTTCAGGCCCTGTTCTGGTTCCGGGGGGGAGGATGAGCCTGTGGTTAATTCTTCTTCCTGATGGGAAAATAGAGTGACCTGTGCCTGTCCCAACACCAAGAGCTACTCTCTCACTGGTTCCCCGTCTTCCCGTTCATCCTCAGGAAAAATTGCAACCTGTACGGAACAGGAGGTTAAAGGTGCTGATGCTCCAAGTAGGGAGATTGCTAGTGAAGCGGCTGGAATGGCGAACCCGGGCACAAGGAGATGAGAAATGAGGTGCGTTTTAGAAATCTTTCCCCATCACACGGTGTACCATCTTCTGGGATTCTCATGCATGTTTTCGATGTAGGAAGATGCCCTTGAACCTGGAGATTTGGGTCCCATGGGATGGGTACCACGCAGTATTACTTTAAAGGGTCTGCGTTTGCTCACCCAACCTCACCAAACCTCTCAGCCCCAAGAGTGTCCACCCTTATGTCTCATCCAGCTGTGGGTCTAGATATGGTCAATCCAGGTTGCATCACAGCCCCTGAACGCATTGTGTAAGAATTTCTCTCTCTTTCACTGTCTTTGTTTCATGGGTTTTTCGAAGTAATTTATTTTTATAATGGGGTTTAGCTGCTTTTCACTGCTGTGTTTATGCCGCTTTACACCCACTTGACACACTAACCGTGAGATATCAATACATAGGTTTTAAGATTATTACTAGTCAGATATATTCTTGTGCAGTGAATACGGCGTGTTGAATCCAGTTCTCTGAGCAAGGAGTAGGTCTTGTCTATTACATATTGGGTTTCTGGAACGGTATCTGAGCTAATTTGAAACCCTTGTTTTATGTATCACCCCACCTCACCTTTCCCGTTAAGCAGCCATAGTGTGTTTTCTGCATGTGTGACTCTGTTCTGTTTTGTAATTCAGTTCAAGTGTAACGCTTTTTACATTCCCTCTATAAGTGATACCTTATGAGAAGTGTCCTTTTCTGTGTGACTTATTTCACTTAGAATCGTCGTACCTAAATCCACTCATCATGCTGCTACTAGCCTTATGACATTGATTTCATGGCTGAGTGATATTCCATTGTACATAAGGACCACAACTTCTTTATCCATTTTTCTCTTTCCTGGGATATTGAAGGTGGAATGAAGTGGAGGTCCTTGTCAACAGAGCAGCCCTAAACTTTGGGGTGCTTGTGTCTTGCTGATTTTTCATTTTCCCAATTTATACCCCCATGAGTGGAAGTGCCCTATGCTCTCTAAGCTGTGTTTTTTAGATGTTTCAGGACACACCGTACACTTCTCCAGAGTGGCTGTTGGCAATTTACACCCCGCCCATCAGTGTAGCAAGGCTCCCATTTCTCCATGGCCTGTCCTGCATTTCTGGTTTTGACACGTTCTTCCAAATGGCCCTTTTGACCGATGGGTAGCGAGTCTTCTTTGTAGCCCTGATTTGCCTTTCCAGGTTGCCTGGTTGGCCAAAAAGGGCGTATGCGTTTTTTCCTGAATATATTCAGGAAAAAACGCATACGCCCTTTTTGGCCAAGGGCATCATTGTCAACGTTTTGCTGCTTTTCATGTGCTTTAAAGGCGATTCGAATCTACCTCCGAAATCTGTTTCCTGCAATTCTGCCTTGATTTCAAATCCTCTTCTTTGCCTTCCCTCAATATATTTGTGGACGAGAGTTATCATTTATACCTTTGCAGGTTTGTGAATTTCAGTGCCCTGAAGCTCCATTTTACAACTCGCTTTTTTGGGAGCTGGCCGCAAAAGCACTGGATGGCTTCAGGCCCTGTTCTGGTTCCGGGGGGGAGGATGAGCCTGTGGTTAATTCTTCTTCCTGATGGGAAAATAGAGTGACCTGTGCCTGTCCCAACACCAAGAGCTACTCTCTCACTGGTTCCCCGTCTTCCCGTTCATCCTCAGGACAAATTGCAACCTGTACGGAACAGGAGGTTAAAGGTGCTGATGCTCCAAGTAGGGAGATTGCTAGTGAAGCGGCTGGAATGGCGAACCCGGGCACAAGGAGATGAGAAATGAGATGCGTTTTAGAAATCTTTCCCCATCACACGGTGTACCATCTTCTGGGATTCTCATGCATGTTTTCGATGTAGGAAGATGCCCTTGAACCTGGAGATTTGGGTCCCATGGGATGGGTACCACGCAGTATTACTTTAAAGGGTCTGCGTTTGCTCCCCCAACCTCACCAAACCTCTCAGCCCCAAGAGTGTCCACCCTTATGTCTCATCCAGCTGTGGGTCTAGATATGGTCAATCCAGGTTGCATCACAGCCCCTGAACGCATTGTGTAAGAATTTCTCTCTCTTTCACTGTCTTTGTTTCATGGGTTTTTCGAAGTAATTTATTTTTATAATGGGGTTTAGCTGCTTTTCACTGCTGTGTTTATGCCGCTTTACACCCACTTGACACACTAACCGTGAGATATCAATACATAGGTTTTAAGATTATTACTAGTCAGATATATTCTTGTGCAGTGAATACGGCGTGTTGAATCCAGTTCTCTGAGCAAGGAGTAGGTCTTGTCTATTACATATTGGGTTTCTGGAACGGTATCTGAGCTAATTTGAAACCCTTGTTTTATGTATCACCCCACCTCACCTTTCCCGTTAAGCAGCCATAGTGTGTTTTCTGCATGTGTGACTCTGTTCTGTTTTGTAATTCAGTTCAAGTGTAACGCTTTTTACATTCCCTCTATAAGTGATACCTTATGAGAAGTGTCCTTTTCTGTGTGACTTATTTCACTTAGAATCGTCGTACCTAAATCCACTCATCATGCTGCTACTAGCCTTATGACATTGATTTCATGGCTGAGTGATATTCCATTGTACATAAGGACCACAACTTCTTTATCCATTTTTCTCTTTCCTGGGATATTGAAGGTGGAATGAAGTGGAGGTCCTTGTCAACAGAGCAGCCCTAAACTTTGGGGTGCTTGTGTCTTGCTGATTTTTCATTTTCCCAATTTATACCCCCATGAGTGGAAGTGCCCTATGCTCTCTAAGCTGTGTTTTTTAGATGTTTCAGGACACACCGTACACTTCTCCAGAGTGGCTGTTGGCAATTTACATCCCGCCCATCAGTGTAGCAAGGCTCCCATTTCTCCATGGCCAGTCCTGCATTTCTGGTTTTGAGACTTTTTTCAGCATGGCCCTTTTGACCGATGGGTACCGAGTCTTCTTTGTAGCCCTGATTTGCCCTTCCAGGTTGCCTGGTTGGCCAAAAAGGGCGTATGCGTTTTTTCCTGAATATATTCAGGAAAAAACGCATACGCCGTTTTTGGCCAAGGGCATCATTGTCAACGTTTTGCCGCTTTTCATGTGCTTTAAAGGCGATTCGAATCTACCTCCGAAATCTGTTTCCTGCAATTCTGCCTTGATTTCAAATCCTCTTCTTTGCCTTCCCTCAATATATTTGTGGACGAGAGTTATCATTTATACCTTTGCAGGTTTGTGAATTGCAGTGCCCTGAAGCTCCATTTTACAACTCGCTTTTTTGGGAGCTGGCCGCAAAAGCACTGGATGGCTTCAGGCCCTGTTCTGGTTCCGGGGGGGACGATGAGCCTGTAGTTAATTCTTCTTCCTGATGGGAAAATAGAGTGACCTGTGCCTGTCCCAACACCAAGAGCTACTCTCTCACTGGTTCCCCGTCTTCCCGTTCATCCTCAGGACAAATTGCAACCTGTACGGAACAGGAGGTTAAAGGTGCTGATGCTCCAAGTAGGGAGATTGCTAGTGAAGCGGCTGGAATGGCGAACCCGGGCACAAGGAGATGAGAAATGAGGTGCGTTTTAGAAATCTTTCCCCATCACACGGTGTACCATCTTCTGGGATTCTCATGCATGTTTTCGATGTAGGAAGATGCCCTTGAACCTGGAGATTTGGGTCCCATGGGATGGGTACCACGCAGTATTACTTTAAAGGGTCTGCGTTTGCTCACCCAACCTCACCAAACCTCTCAGCCCCAAGAGTGTCCACCCTTATGTCTCATCCAGCTGTGGGTCTAGATATGGTCAATCCAGGTTGCATCACAGCCCCTGAACGCATTGTGTAAGAATTTCTCTCTCTTTCACTGTCTTTGTTTCATGGGTTTTTCGAAGTAATTTATTTTTATAATGGGGTTTAGCTGCTTTTCACTGCTGTGTTTATGCCGCTTTACACCCACTTGACACACTAACCGTGAGATATCAATACATAGGTTTTAAGATTATTACTAGTCAGATATATTCTTGTGCAGTGAATACGGCGTGTTGAATCCAGTTCTCTGAGCAAGGAGTAGGTCTTGTCTATTACATATTGGGTTTCTGGAACGGTATCTGAGCTAATTTGAAACCCTTGTTTTATGTATCACCCCACCTCACCTTTCCCGTTAAGCAGCCATAGTGTGTTTTCTGCATGTGTGACTCTGTTCTGTTTTGTAATTCAGTTCAAGTGTAACGCTTTTTACATTCCCTCTATAAGTGATACCTTATGAGAAGTGTCCTTTTCTGTGTGACTTATTTCACTTAGAATCGTCGTACCTAAATCCACTCATCATGCTGCTACTAGCCTTATGACATTGATTTCATGGCTGAGTGATATTCCATTGTACATAAGGACCACAACTTCTTTATCCATTTTTCTCTTTCCTGGGATATTGAAGGTGGAATGAAGTGGAGGTCCTTGTCAACAGAGCAGCCCTAAACTTTGGGGTGCTTGTGTCTTGCTGATTTTTCATTTTCCCAATTTATACCCCCATGAGTGGAAGTGCCCTATGCTCTCTAAGCTGTGTTTTTTAGATGTTTCAGGACACACCGTACACTTCTCCAGAGTGGCTGTTGGCAATTTACACCCCGCCCATCAGTGTAGCAAGGCTCCCATTTCTCCATGGCCTGTCCTGCATTTCTGGTTTTGACACGTTCTTCCAAATGGCCCTTTTGACCGATGGGTAGCGAGTCTTCTTTGTAGCCCTGATTTGCCTTTCCAGGTTGCCTGGTTGGCCAAAAAGGGCGTATGCGTTTTTTCCTGAATATATTCAGGAAAAAACGCATACGCCCTTTTTGGCCAAGGGCATCATTGTCAACGTTTTGCTGCTTTTCATGTGCTTTAAAGGCGATTCGAATCTACCTCCGAAATCTGTTTCCTGCAATTCTGCCTTGATTTCAAATCCTCTTCTTTGCCTTCCCTCAATATATTTGTGGACGAGAGTTATCATTTATACCTTTGCAGGTTTGTGAATTTCAGTGCCCTGAAGCTCCATTTTACAACTCGCTTTTTTGGGAGCTGGCCGCAAAAGCACTGGATGGCTTCAGGCCCTGTTCTGGTTCCGGGGGGGAGGATGAGCCTGTGGTTAATTCTTCTTCCTGATGGGAAAATAGAGTGACCTGTGCCTGTCCCAACACCAAGAGCTACTCTCTCACTGGTTCCCCGTCTTCCCGTTCATCCTCAGGAAAAATTGCAACCTGTACGGAACAGGAGGTTAAAGGTGCTGATGCTCCAAGTAGGGAGATTGCTAGTGAAGCGGCTGGAATGGCGAACCCGGGCACAAGGAGATGAGAAATAAGGTGCGTTTTAGAAATCTTTCCCCATCACACGGTGTACCATCTTCTGGGATTCTCATGCATGTTTTCGATGTAGGAAGATGCCCTTGAACCTGGAGATTTGGGTCCCATGGGATGGGTACCACGCAGTATTACTTTAAAGGGTCTGCGTTTGCTCACCCAACCTCACCAAACCTCTCAGCCCCAAGAGTGTCCACCCTTATGTCTCATCCAGCTGTGGGTCTAGATATGGTCAATCCAGGTTGCATCACAGCCCCTGAACGCATTGTGTAAGAATTTCTCTCTCTTTCACTGTCTTTGTTTCATGGGTTTTTCGAAGTAATTTATTTTTATAATGGGGTTTAGCTGCTTTTCACTGCTGTGTTTATGCCGCTTTACACCCACTTGACACACTAACAGAGAGATATCAATACATAGGTTTTAAGATTATTACTAGTCAGATATATTCTTGTGCGGTGAATAGGGCGTGTTGAGTCCAGTTCTCTGAGCAAGGAGTAGGTCTTGTCTATTACATATTGGGTTTCTGGAACGGTATCTGAGCTAATTTGAAACCCTTGTTTTATGTATCACCCCACCTCACCTTTCCCGTTAAGCAGCCATAGTGTGTTTTCTGCATGTGTGACTCTGTTCTGTTTTGTAATTCAGTTCAAGTGTAACGCTTTTTACATTCCCTCCTTAAGTGATACCTTATGAGAAGTGTCCTTTTCTGTGTGACTTATTTCACTTAGTATCGTCGTACCTAAATCCACTCATCATGCTGCTACTAGCCTTATGACATTGATTTCATGGCTGAGTGATATTCCATTGTACATAAGGACCACAACTTCTTTATCCATTTTTCTCTTTCCTGGGATATTGAAGGTGGAATGAAGTGGAGGTCCTTGTCAACAGAGCAGCCCTAAACTTTGGGGTGCTTGTGTCTTGCTGATTTTTCATTTTCCCAATTTATACCCCCATGAGTGGAAGTGCCCTATGCTCTCTAAGCTGTGTTTTTTAGATGTTTCAGGACACACCGTACACTTCTCCAGAGTGGCTGTTGGCAATTTACACCCCGCCCATCAGTGTAGCAAGGCTCCCATTTCTCCATGGCCAGTCCTGCATTTCTGGTTTTGAGACTTTTTTCAGCATGGCCCTTTTGACCGATGGGTACCGAGTCTTCGTTGTAGCCCTGATTTGCCTTTCCAGGTTGCCTGGTTGGCCAAAAAGGGCGTATGCGTTTTTTCCTGAATATATTCAGGAAAAAACGCATACGCCCTTTTTGGCCAAGGGCATCATTGTCAACGTTTTGCCGCTTTTCATGTGCTTTAAAGGCGATTCGAATCTACCTCCGAAATCTGTTTCCTGCAATTCTGCCTTGATTTCAAATCCTCTTCTTTGCCTTCCCTCAATATATTTGTGGACGAGAGTTATCATTTATACCTTTGCAGGTTTGTGAATTTCAGTGCCCTGAAGCTCCATTTTACAACTCGCTTTTTTGGGAGCTGGCCGCAAAAGCACTGGATGGCTTCAGGCCCTGTTCTGGTTCCGGGGGGGAGGATGAGCCTGTGGTTAATTCTTCTTCCTGATGGGAAAATAGAGTGACCTGTGCCTGTCCCAACACCAAGAGCTACTCTCTCACTGGTTCCCCGTCTTCCCGTTCATCCTCAGGAAAAATTGCAACCTGTACGGAACAGGAGGTTAAAGGTGCTGATGCTCCAAGTAGGGAGATTGCTAGTGAAGCGGCTGGAATGGCGAACCCGGGCACAAGGAGATGAGAAATGAGGTGCGTTTTAGAAATCTTTCCCCATCACACGGTGTACCATCTTCTGGGATTCTCATGCATGTTTTCGATGTAGGAAGATGCCCTTGAACCTGGAGATTTGGGTCCCATGGGATGGGTACCACGCAGTATTACTTTAAAGGGTCTGCGTTTGCTCACCCAACCTCACCAAACCTCTCAGCCCCAAGAGTGTCCACCCTTATGTCTCATCCAGCTGTGGGTCTAGATATGGTCAATCCAGGTTGCATCACAGCCCCTGAACGCATTGTGTAAGAATTTCTCTCTCTTTCACTGTCTTTGTTTCATGGGTTTTTCGAAGTAATTTATTTTTATAATGGGGTTTAGCTGCTTTTCACTGCTGTGTTTATGCCGCTTTACACCCACTTGACACACTAACAGAGAGATATCAATACATAGGTTTTAAGATTATTACTAGTCAGATATATTCTTGTGCGGTGAATAGGGCGTGTTGAGTCCAGTTCTCTGAGCAAGGAGTAGGTCTTGTCTATTACATATTGGGTTTCTGGAACGGTATCTGAGCTAATTTGAAACCCTTGTTTTATGTATCACCCCACCTCACCTTTCCCGTTAAGCAGCCATAGTGTGTTTTCTGCATGTGTGACTCTGTTCTGTTTTGTAATTCAGTTCAAGTGTAACGCTTTTTACATTCCCTCCTTAAGTGATACCTTATGAGAAGTGTCCTTTTCTGTGTGACTTATTTCACTTAGTATCGTCGTACCTAAATCCACTCATCATGCTGCTACTAGCCTTATGACATTGATTTCATGGCTGAGTGATATTCCATTGTACATAAGGACCACAACTTCTTTATCCATTTTTCTCTTTCCTGGGATATTGAAGGTGGAATGAAGTGGAGGTCCTTGTCAACAGAGCAGCCCTAAACTTTGGGGTGCTTGTGTCTTGCTGATTTTTCATTTTCCCAATTTATACCCCCATGAGTGGAAGTGCCCTATGCTCTCTAAGCTGTGTTTTTTAGATGTTTCAGGACACACCGTACACTTCTCCAGAGTGGCTGTTGGCAATTTACACCCCGCCCATCAGTGTAGCAAGGCTCCCATTTCTCCATGGCCTGTCCTGCATTTCTGGTTTTGACACGTTCTTCCAAATGGCCCTTTTGACCGATGGGTAGCGAGTCTTCTTTGTAGCCCTGATTTGCCTTTCCAGGTTGCCTGGTTGGCCAAAAAGGGCGTATGCGTTTTTTCCTGAATATATTCAGGAAAAAACGCATACGCCCTTTTTGGCCAAGGGCATCATTGTCAACGTTTTGCTGCTTTTCATGTGCTTTAAAGGCGATTCGAATCTACCTCCGAAATCTGTTTCCTGCAATTCTGCCTTGATTTCAAATCCTCTTCTTTGCCTTCCCTCAATATATTTGTGGACGAGAGTTATCATTTATACCTTTGCAGGTTTGTGAATTTCAGTGCCCTGAAGCTCCATTTTACAACTCGCTTTTTTGGGAGCTGGCCGCAAAAGCACTGGATGGCTTCAGGCCCTGTTCTGGTTCCGGGGGGGAGGATGAGCCTGTAGTTAATTCTTCTTCCTGATGGGAAAATAGAGTGACCTGTGCCTGTCCCAACACCAAGAGCTACTCTCTCACTGGTTCCCCGTCTTCCCGTTCATCCTCAGGACAAATTGCAACCTGTACGGAACAGGAGGTTAAAGGTGCTGATGCTCCAAGTAGGGAGATTGCTAGTGAAGCGGCTGGAATGGCGAACCCGGGCACAAGGAGATGAGAAATGAGGTGCGTTTTAGAAATCTTTCCCCATCACACGGTGTACCATCTTCTGGGATTCTCATGCATGTTTTCGATGTAGGAAGATGCCCTTGAACCTGGAGATTTGGGTCCCATGGGATGGGTACCACGCAGTATTACTTTAAAGGGTCTGCGTTTGCTCACCCAACCTCACCAAACCTCTCAGCCCCAAGAGTGTCCACCCTTATGTCTCATCCAGCTGTGGGTCTAGATATGGTCAATCCAGGTTGCATCACAGCCCCTGAACGCATTGTGTAAGAATTTCTCTCTCTTTCACTGTCTTTGTTTCATGGGTTTTTCGAAGTAATTTATTTTTATAATGGGGTTTAGCTGCTTTTCACTGCTGTGTTTATGCCGCTTTACACCCACTTGACACACTAACAGAGAGATATCAATACATAGGTTTTAAGATTATTACTAGTCAGATATATTCTTGTGCGGTGAATAGGGCGTGTTGAGTCCAGTTCTCTGAGCAAGGAGTAGGTCTTGTCTATTACATATTGGGTTTCTGGAACGGTATCTGAGCTAATTTGAAACCCTTGTTTTATGTATCACCCCACCTCACCTTTCCCGTTAAGCAGCCATAGTGTGTTTTCTGCATGTGTGACTCTGTTCTGTTTTGTAATTCAGTTCAAGTGTAACGCTTTTTACATTCCCTCCTTAAGTGATACCTTATGAGAAGTGTCCTTTTCTGTGTGACTTATTTCACTTAGTATCGTCGTACCTAAATCCACTCATCATGCTGCTACTAGCCTTATGACATTGATTTCATGGCTGAGTGATATTCCATTGTACATAAGGACCACAACTTCTTTATCCATTTTTCTCTTTCCTGGGATATTGAAGGTGGAATGAAGTGGAGGTCCTTGTCAACAGAGCAGCCCTAAACTTTGGGGTGCTTGTGTCTTGCTGATTTTTCATTTTCCCAATTTATACCCCCATGAGTGGAAGTGCCCTATGCTCTCTAAGCTGTGTTTTTTAGATGTTTCAGGACACACCGTACACTTCTCCAGAGTGGCTGTTGGCAATTTACACCCCGCCCATCAGTGTAGCAAGGCTCCCATTTCTCCATGGCCAGTCCTGCATTTCTGGTTTTGAGACTTTTTTCAGCATGGCCCTTTTGACCGATGGGTACCGAGTCTTCGTTGTAGCCCTGATTTGCCTTTCCAGGTTGCCTGGTTGGCCAAAAAGGGCGTATGCGTTTTTTCCTGAATATATTCAGGAAAAAACGCATACGCCCTTTTTGGCCAAGGGCATCATTGTCAACGTTTTGCCGCTTTTCATGTGCTTTAAAGGCGATTCGAATCTACCTCCGAAATCTGTTTCCTGCAATTCTGCCTTGATTTCAAATCCTCTTCTTTGCCTTCCCTCAATATATTTGTGGACGAGAGTTATCATTTATACCTTTGCAGGTTTGTGAATTGCAGTGCCCTGAAGCTCCATTTTACAACTCGCTTTTTTGGGAGCTGGCCGCAAAAGCACTGGATGGCTTCAGGCCCTGTTCTGGTTCCGGGGGGGAGGATGAGCCTGTGGTTAATTCTTCTTCCTGATGGGAAAATAGAGTGACCTGTGCCTGTCCCAACACCAAGAGCTACTCTCTCACTGGTTCCCCGTCTTCCCGTTCATCCTCAGGAAAAATTGCAACCTGTACGGAACAGGAGGTTAAAGGTGCTGATGCTCCAAGTAGGGAGATTGCTAGTGAAGCGGCTGGAATGGCGAACCCGGGCACAAGGAGATGAGAAATGAGGTGCGTTTTAGAAATCTTTCCCCATCACACGGTGTACCATCTTCTGGGATTCTCATGCATGTTTTCGATGTAGGAAGATGCCCTTGAACCTGGAGATTTGGGTCCCATGGGATGGGTACCACGCAGTATTACTTTAAAGGGTCTGCGTTTGCTCACCCAACCTCACCAAACCTCTCAGCCCCAAGAGTGTCCACCCTTATGTCTCATCCAGCTGTGGGTCTAGATATGGTCAATCCAGGTTGCATCACAGCCCCTGAACGCATTGTGTAAGAATTTCTCTCTCTTTCACTGTCTTTGTTTCATGGGTTTTTCGAAGTAATTTATTTTTATAATGGGGTTTAGCTGCTTTTCACTGCTGTGTTTATGCCGCTTTACACCCACTTGACACACTAACAGAGAGATATCAATACATAGGTTTTAAGATTATTACTAGTCAGATATATTCTTGTGCGGTGAATAGGGCGTGTTGAGTCCAGTTCTCTGAGCAAGGAGTAGGTCTTGTCTATTACATATTGGGTTTATGGAACGGTATCTGAGCTAATTTGAAACCCTTGTTTTATGTATCACCCCACCTCACCTTTCCCGTTAAGCAGCCATAGTGTGTTTTCTGCATGTGTGACTCTGTTCTGTTTTGTAATTCAGTTCAAGTGTAACGCTTTTTACATTCCCTCCTTAAGTGATACCTTATGAGAAGTGTCCTTTTCTGTGTGACTTATTTCACTTAGTATCGTCGTACCTAAATCCACTCATCATGCTGCTACTAGCCTTATGACATTGATTTCATGGCTGAGTGATATTCCATTGTACATAAGGACCACAACTTCTTTATCCATTTTTCTCTTTCCTGGGATATTGAAGGTGGAATGAAGTGGAGGTCCTTGTCAACAGAGCAGCCCTAAACTTTGGGGTGCTTGTGTCTTGCTGATTTTTCATTTTCCCAATTTATACCCCCATGAGTGGAAGTGCCCTATGCTCTCTAAGCTGTGTT
This sequence comes from Balaenoptera ricei, assembly GCF_028023285.1. NCBI lineage: Eukaryota > Metazoa > Chordata > Mammalia > Artiodactyla > Balaenopteridae > Balaenoptera > Balaenoptera ricei. The sequence goes on from NC_082641.1 coordinate 161,620,578, forward strand.
TTTTAGATGTTTCAGGACACACCGTACACTTCTCCAGAGTGGCTGTTGGCAATTTACACCCCGCCCATCAGTGTAGCAAGGCTCCCATTTCCCCATGGCCAGTCCTGCATTTCTGGTTTTGAGACTTTTTTCAGCATGGCCCTTTTGACCGATGGGTACCGAGTCTTCTTTGTAGCCCTGATTTGCCTTTCCAGGTTGCCTGGTTGGCCAAAAAGGGCGTATGCGTTTTTTCCTGAATATATTCAGGAAAAAACGCATACGCCCTTTTTGGCCAAGGGCATCATTGTCGACGTTTTGCCGCTTTTCATGTGCTTTAAAGGCGATTCGAATCTACCTCCGAAATCTGTTTCCTGCAATTCTGCCTTGATTTCAAATCCTCTTCTTTGCCTTCCCTCAATATATTTGTGGACGAGAGTTATCATTTATACCTTTGCAGGTTTGTGAATTGCAGTGCCCTGAAGCTCCATTTTACAACTCGCTTTTTTGCGAGCTGGCCGCAAAAGCACTGGATGGCTTCAGGCCCTGTTCTGGTTCCGGGGGGGAGGATGAGCCTGCGGTTAATTCTTCTTCCTGATGGGAAAATAGAGTGACCTGTGCCTGTCCCAACACCAAGAGCTACTCTCTCACTGGTTCCCCGTCTTCCCGTTCATCCTCAGGACAAATTGCAACCTGTACGGAACAGGAGGTTAAAGGTGCTGATGCTCCAAGTAGGGAGATTGCTAGTGAAGCGGCTGGAATGGCGAACCCGGGCACAAGGAGATGAGAAATGAGGTGCGTTTTAGAAATCTTTCCCCATCACACGGTGTACCATCTTCTGGGATTCTCATGCATGTTTTCGATGTAGGAAGATGCCCTTGAACCTGGAGATTTGGGTCCCATGGGATGGGTACCACGCAGTATTACTTTAAAGGGTCTGCGTTTGCTCACCCAACCTCACCAAACCTCTCAGCCCCAAGAGTGTCCACCCTTATGTCTCATCCAGCTGTGGGTCTAGATATGGTCAATCCAGGTTGCATCACAGCCCCTGAACGCATTGTGTAAGAATTTCTCTCTCTTTCACTGTCTTTGTTTCATGGGTTTTTCGAAGTAATTTATTTTTATAATGGGGTTTAGCTGCTTTTCACTGCTGTGTTTATGCCGCTTTACACCCACTTGACACACTAACAGTGAGATATCAATACATAGGTTTTAAGATTATTACTAGTCAGATATATTCTTGTGCGGTGAATAGGGCGTGTTGAGTCCAGTTCTCTGAGCAAGGAGTAGGTCTTGTCTATTACATATTGGGTTTATGGAACGGTATCTGAGCTAATTTGAAACCCTTGTTTTATGTATCACCCCACCTCACCTTTCCCGTTAAGCAGCCATAGTGTGTTTTCTGCATGTGTGACTCTGTTCTGTTTTGTAATTCAGTTCAAGTGTAACGCTTTTTACATTCCCTCCTTAAGTGATACCTTATGAGAAGTGTCCTTTTCTGTGTGACTTATTTCACTTAGTATCGTCGTACCTAAATCCACTCATCATGCTGCTACTAGCCTTATGACATTGATTTCATGGCTGAGTGATATTCCATTGTACATAAGGACCACAACTTCTTTATCCATTTTTCTCTTTCCTGGGATATTGAAGGTGGAATGAAGTGGAGGTCCTTGTCAACAGAGCAGCCCTAAACTTTGGGGTGCTTGTGTCTTGCTGATTTTTCATTTTCCCAATTTATACCCCCATGAGTGGAAGTGCCCTATGCTCTCTAAGCTGTGTTTTTTAGATGTTTCAGGACACACCGTACACTTCTCCAGAGTGGCTGTTGGCAATTTACACCCCGCCCATCAGTGTAGCAAGGCTCCCATTTCTCCATGGCCAGTCCTGCATTTCTGGTTTTGAGACTTTTTTCAGCATGGCCCTTTTGACCGATGGGTACCGAGTCTTCGTTGTAGCCCTGATTTGCCTTTCCAGGTTGCCTGGTTGGCCAAAAAGGGCATATGCGTTTTTTCCTGAATATATTCAGGAAAAAACGCATACGCCCTTTTTGGCCAAGGGCATCATTGTCAACGTTTTGCCGCTTTTCATGTGCTTTAAAGGCGATTCGAATCTACCTCCGAAATCTGTTTCCTGCAATTCTGCCTTGATTTCAAATCCTCTTCTTTGCCTTCCCTCAATATATTTGTGGACGAGAGTTATCATTTATACCTTTGCAGGTTTGTGAATTGCAGTGCCCTGAAGCTCCATTTTACAACTCGCTTTTTTGGGAGCTGGCCGCAAAAGCACTGGATGGCTTCAGGCCCTGTTCTGGTTCCGGGGGGGAGGATGAGCCTGTGGTTAATTCTTCTTCCTGATGGGAAAATAGAGTGACCTGTGCCTGTCCCAACACCAAGAGCTACTCTCTCACTGGTTCCCCGTCTTCCCGTTCATCCTCAGGAAAAATTGCAACCTGTACGGAACAGGAGGTTAAAGGTGCTGATGCTCCAAGTAGGGAGATTGCTAGTGAAGCGGCTGGAATGGCGAACCCGGGCACAAGGAGATGAGAAATGAGGTGCGTTTTAGAAATCTTTCCCCATCACACGGTGTACCATCTTCTGGGATTCTCATGCATGTTTTCGATGTAGGAAGATGCCCTTGAACCTGGAGATTTGGGTCCCATGGGATGGGTACCACGCAGTATTACTTTAAAGGGTCTGCGTTTGCTCACCCAACCTCACCAAACCTCTCAGCCCCAAGAGTGTCCACCCTTATGTCTCATCCAGCTGTGGGTCTAGATATGGTCAATCCAGGTTGCATCACAGCCCCTGAACGCATTGTGTAAGAATTTCTCTCTCTTTCACTGTCTTTGTTTCATGGGTTTTTCGAAGTAATTTATTTTTATAATGGGGTTTAGCTGCTTTTCACTGCTGTGTTTATGCCGCTTTACACCCACTTGACACACTAACAGAGAGATATCAATACATAGGTTTTAAGATTATTACTAGTCAGATATATTCTTGTGCGGTGAATAGGGCGTGTTGAGTCCAGTTCTCTGAGCAAGGAGTAGGTCTTGTCTATTACATATTGGGTTTCTGGAACGGTATCTGAGCTAATTTGAAACCCTTGTTTTATGTATCACCCCACCTCACCTTTCCCGTTAAGCAGCCATAGTGTGTTTTCTGCATGTGTGACTCTGTTCTGTTTTGTAATTCAGTTCAAGTGTAACGCTTTTTACATTCCCTCCTTAAGTGATACCTTATGAGAAGTGTCCTTTTCTGTGTGACTTATTTCACTTAGTATCGTCGTACCTAAATCCACTCATCATGCTGCTACTAGCCTTATGACATTGATTTCATGGCTGAGTGATATTCCATTGTACATAAGGACCACAACTTCTTTATCCATTTTTCTCTTTCCTGGGATATTGAAGGTGGAATGAAGTGGAGGTCCTTGTCAACAGAGCAGCCCTAAACTTTGGGGTGCTTGTGTCTTGCTGATTTTTCATTTTCCCAATTTATACCCCCATGAGTGGAAGTGCCCTATGCTCTCTAAGCTGTGTTTTTTAGATGTTTCAGGACACACCGTACACTTCTCCAGAGTGGCTGTTGGCAATTTACACCCCGCCCATCAGTGTAGCAAGGCTCCCATTTCCCCATGGCCAGTCCTGCATTTCTGGTTTTGAGACTTTTTTCAGCATGGCCCTTTTGACCGATGGGTACCGAGTCTTCTTTGTAGCCCTGATTTGCCTTTCCAGGTTGCCTGGTTGGCCAAAAAGGGCGTATGCGTTTTTTCCTGAATATATTCAGGAAAAAACGCATACGCCCTTTTTGGCCAAGGGCATCATTGTCGACGTTTTGCCGCTTTTCATGTGCTTTAAAGGCGATTCGAATCTACCTCCGAAATCTGTTTCCTGCAATTCTGCCTTGATTTCAAATCCTCTTCTTTGCCTTCCCTCAATATATTTGTGGACGAGAGTTATCATTTATACCTTTGCAGGTTTGTGAATTGCAGTGCCCTGAAGCTCCATTTTACAACTCGCTTTTTTGCGAGCTGGCCGCAAAAGCACTGGATGGCTTCAGGCCCTGTTCTGGTTCCGGGGGGGAGGATGAGCCTGCGGTTAATTCTTCTTCCTGATGGGAAAATAGAGTGACCTGTGCCTGTCCCAACACCAAGAGCTACTCTCTCACTGGTTCCCCGTCTTCCCGTTCATCCTCAGGACAAATTGCAACCTGTACGGAACAGGAGGTTAAAGGTGCTGATGCTCCAAGTAGGGAGATTGCTAGTGAAGCGGCTGGAATGGCGAACCCGGGCACAAGGAGATGAGAAATGAGGTGCGTTTTAGAAATCTTTCCCCATCACACGGTGTACCATCTTCTGGGATTCTCATGCATGTTTTCGATGTAGGAAGATGCCCTTGAACCTGGAGATTTGGGTCCCATGGGATGGGTACCACGCAGTATTACTTTAAAGGGTCTGCGTTTGCTCACCCAACCTCACCAAACCTCTCAGCCCCAAGAGTGTCCACCCTTATGTCTCATCCAGCTGTGGGTCTAGATATGGTCAATCCAGGTTGCATCACAGCCCCTGAACGCATTGTGTAAGAATTTCTCTCTCTTTCACTGTCTTTGTTTCATGGGTTTTTCGAAGTAATTTATTTTTATAATGGGGTTTAGCTGCTTTTCACTGCTGTGTTTATGCCGCTTTACACCCACTTAACACACTAACAGTGAGATATCAATACATAGGTTTTAAGATTATTACTAGTCAGATATATTCTTGTGCAGTGAATACGGCGTGTTGAATCCAGTTCTCTGAGCAAGGAGTAGGTCTTGTCTATTACATATTGGGTTTCTGGAACGGTATCTGAGCTAATTTGAAACCCTTGTTTTATGTATCACCCCACCTCACCTTTCCCGTTAAGCAGCCATAGTGTGTTTTCTGCATGTGTGACTCTGTTCTGTTTTGTAATTCAGTTCAAGTGTAACGCTTTTTACATTCCCTCCTTAAGTGATACCTTATGAGAAGTGTCCTTTTCTGTGTGACTTATTTCACTTAGTATCGTCGTACCTAAATCCACTCATCATGCTGCTACTAGCCTTATGACATTGATTTCATGGCTGAGTGATATTCCATTGTACATAAGGACCACAACTTCTTTATCCATTTTTCTCTTTCCTGGGATATTGAAGGTGGAATGAAGTGGAGGTCCTTGTCAACAGAGCAGCCCTAAACTTTGGGGTGCTTGTGTCTTGCTGATTTTTCATTTTCCCAATTTATACCCCCATGAGTGGAAGTGCCCTATGCTCTCTAAGCTGTGTTTTTTAGATGTTTCAGGACACACCGTACACTTCTCCAGAGTGGCTGTTGGCAATTTACACCCCGCCCATCAGTGTAGCAAGGCTCCCATTTCCCCATGGCCAGTCCTGCATTTCTGGTTTTGAGACTTTTTTCAGCATGGCCCTTTTGACCGATGGGTACCGAGTCTTCTTTGTAGCCCTGATTTGCCTTTCCAGGTTGCCTGGTTGGCCAAAAAGGGCGTATGCGTTTTTTCCTGAATATATTCAGGAAAAAACGCATACGCCCTTTTTGGCCAAGGGCATCATTGTCGACGTTTTGCCGCTTTTCATGTGCTTTAAAGGCGATTCGAATCTACCTCCGAAATCTGTTTCCTGCAATTCTGCCTTGATTTCAAATCCTCTTCTTTGCCTTCCCTCAATATATTTGTGGACGAGAGTTATCATTTATACCTTTGCAGGTTTGTGAATTGCAGTGCCCTGAAGCTCCATTTTACAACTCGCTTTTTTGGGAGCTGGCCGCAAAAGCACTGGATGGCTTCAGGCCCTGTTCTGGTTCCGGGGGGGAGGATGAGCCTGTGGTTAATTCTTCTTCCTGATGGGAAAATAGAGTGACCTGTGCCTGTCCCAACACCAAGAGCTACTCTCTCACTGGTTCCCCGTCTTCCCGTTCATCCTCAGGAAAAATTGCAACCTGTACGGAACAGGAGGTTAAAGGTGCTGATGCTCCAAGTAGGGAGATTGCTAGTGAAGCGGCTGGAATGGCGAACCCGGGCACAAGGAGATGAGAAATGAGGTGCGTTTTAGAAATCTTTCCCCATCACACGGTGTACCATCTTCTGGGATTCTCATGCATGTTTTCGATGTAGGAAGATGCCCTTGAACCTGGAGATTTGGGTCCCATGGGATGGGTACCACGCAGTATTACTTTAAAGGGTCTGCGTTTGCTCACCCAACCTCACCAAACCTCTCAGCCCCAAGAGTGTCCACCCTTATGTCTCATCCAGCTGTGGGTCTAGATATGGTCAATCCAGGTTGCATCACAGCCCCTGAACGCATTGTGTAAGAATTTCTCTCTCTTTCACTGTCTTTGTTTCATGGGTTTTTCGAAGTAATTTATTTTTATAATGGGGTTTAGCTGCTTTTCACTGCTGTGTTTATGCCGCTTTACACCCACTTGACACACTAACAGAGAGATATCAATACATAGGTTTTAAGATTATTACTAGTCAGATATATTCTTGTGCGGTGAATAGGGCGTGTTGAGTCCAGTTCTCTGAGCAAGGAGTAGGTCTTGTCTATTACATATTGGGTTTCTGGAACGGTATCTGAGCTAATTTGAAACCCTTGTTTTATGTATCACCCCACCTCACCTTTCCCGTTAAGCAGCCATAGTGTGTTTTCTGCATGTGTGACTCTGTTCTGTTTTGTAATTCAGTTCAAGTGTAACGCTTTTTACATTCCCTCCTTAAGTGATACCTTATGAGAAGTGTCCTTTTCTGTGTGACTTATTTCACTTAGTATCGTCGTACCTAAATCCACTCATCATGCTGCTACTAGCCTTATGACATTGATTTCATGGCTGAGTGATATTCCATTGTACATAAGGACCACAACTTCTTTATCCATTTTTCTCTTTCCTGGGATATTGAAGGTGGAATGAAGTGGAGGTCCTTGTCAACAGAGCAGCCCTAAACTTTGGGGTGCTTGTGTCTTGCTGATTTTTCATTTTCCCAATTTATACCCCCATGAGTGGAAGTGCCCTATGCTCTCTAAGCTGTGTTTTTTAGATGTTTCAGGACACACCGTACACTTCTCCAGAGTGGCTGTTGGCAATTTACACCCCGCCCATCAGTGTAGCAAGGCTCCCATTTCCCCATGGCCAGTCCTGCATTTCTGGTTTTGAGACTTTTTTCAGCATGGCCCTTTTGACCGATGGGTACCGAGTCTTCTTTGTAGCCCTGATTTGCCTTTCCAGGTTGCCTGGTTGGCCAAAAAGGGCGTATGCGTTTTTTCCTGAATATATTCAGGAAAAAACGCATACGCCCTTTTTGGCCAAGGGCATCATTGTCGACGTTTTGCCGCTTTTCATGTGCTTTAAAGGCGATTCGAATCTACCTCCGAAATCTGTTTCCTGCAATTCTGCCTTGATTTCAAATCCTCTTCTTTGCCTTCCCTCAATATATTTGTGGACGAGAGTTATCATTTATACCTTTGCAGGTTTGTGAATTGCAGTGCCCTGAAGCTCCATTTTACAACTCGCTTTTTTGCGAGCTGGCCGCAAAAGCACTGGATGGCTTCAGGCCCTGTTCTGGTTCCGGGGGGGAGGATGAGCCTGCGGTTAATTCTTCTTCCTGATGGGAAAATAGAGTGACCTGTGCCTGTCCCAACACCAAGAGCTACTCTCTCACTGGTTCCCCGTCTTCCCGTTCATCCTCAGGACAAATTGCAACCTGTACGGAACAGGAGGTTAAAGGTGCTGATGCTCCAAGTAGGGAGATTGCTAGTGAAGCGGCTGGAATGGCGAACCCGGGCACAAGGAGATGAGAAATGAGGTGCGTTTTAGAAATCTTTCCCCATCACACGGTGTACCATCTTCTGGGATTCTCATGCATGTTTTCGATGTAGGAAGATGCCCTTGAACCTGGAGATTTGGGTCCCATGGGATGGGTACCACGCAGTATTACTTTAAAGGGTCTGCGTTTGCTCACCCAACCTCACCAAACCTCTCAGCCCCAAGAGTGTCCACCCTTATGTCTCATCCAGCTGTGGGTCTAGATATGGTCAATCCAGGTTGCATCACAGCCCCTGAACGCATTGTGTAAGAATTTCTCTCTCTTTCACTGTCTTTGTTTCATGGGTTTTTCGAAGTAATTTATTTTTATAATGGGGTTTAGCTGCTTTTCACTGCTGTGTTTATGCCGCTTTACACCCACTTAACACACTAACAGTGAGATATCAATACATAGGTTTTAAGATTATTACTAGTCAGATATATTCTTGTGCAGTGAATACGGCGTGTTGAATCCAGTTCTCTGAGCAAGGAGTAGGTCTTGTCTATTACATATTGGGTTTCTGGAACGGTATCTGAGCTAATTTGAAACCCTTGTTTTATGTATCACCCCACCTCACCTTTCCCGTTAAGCAGCCATAGTGTGTTTTCTGCATGTGTGACTCTGTTCTGTTTTGTAATTCAGTTCAAGTGTAACGCTTTTTACATTCCCTCCTTAAGTGATACCTTATGAGAAGTGTCCTTTTCTGTGTGACTTATTTCACTTAGTATCGTCGTACCTAAATCCACTCATCATGCTGCTACTAGCCTTATGACATTGATTTCATGGCTGAGTGATATTCCATTGTACATAAGGACCACAACTTCTTTATCCATTTTTCTCTTTCCTGGGATATTGAAGGTGGAATGAAGTGGAGGTCCTTGTCAACAGAGCAGCCCTAAACTTTGGGGTGCTTGTGTCTTGCTGATTTTTCATTTTCCCAATTTATACCCCCATGAGTGGAAGTGCCCTATGCTCTCTAAGCTGTGTTTTTTAGATGTTTCAGGACACACCGTACACTTCTCCAGAGTGGCTGTTGGCAATTTACACCCCGCCCATCAGTGTAGCAAGGCTCCCATTTCCCCATGGCCAGTCCTGCATTTCTGGTTTTGAGACTTTTTTCAGCATGGCCCTTTTGACCGATGGGTACCGAGTCTTCTTTGTAGCCCTGATTTGCCTTTCCAGGTTGCCTGGTTGGCCAAAAAGGGCGTATGCGTTTTTTCCTGAATATATTCAGGAAAAAACGCATACGCCCTTTTTGGCCAAGGGCATCATTGTCGACGTTTTGCCGCTTTTCATGTGCTTTAAAGGCGATTCGAATCTACCTCCGAAATCTGTTTCCTGCAATTCTGCCTTGATTTCAAATCCTCTTCTTTGCCTTCCCTCAATATATTTGTGGACGAGAGTTATCATTTATACCTTTGCAGGTTTGTGAATTGCAGTGCCCTGAAGCTCCATTTTACAACTCGCTTTTTTGCGAGCTGGCCGCAAAAGCACTGGATGGCTTCAGGCCCTGTTCTGGTTCCGGGGGGGAGGATGAGCCTGCGGTTAATTCTTCTTCCTGATGGGAAAATAGAGTGACCTGTGCCTGTCCCAACACCAAGAGCTACTCTCTCACTGGTTCCCCGTCTTCCCGTTCATCCTCAGGACAAATTGCAACCTGTACGGAACAGGAGGTTAAAGGTGCTGATGCTCCAAGTAGGGAGATTGCTAGTGAAGCGGCTGGAATGGCGAACCCGGGCACAAGGAGATGAGAAATGAGGTGCGTTTTAGAAATCTTTCCCCATCACACGGTGTACCATCTTCTGGGATTCTCATGCATGTTTTCGATGTAGGAAGATGCCCTTGAACCTGGAGATTTGGGTCCCATGGGATGGGTACCACGCAGTATTACTTTAAAGGGTCTGCGTTTGCTCACCCAACCTCACCAAACCTCTCAGCCCCAAGAGTGTCCACCCTTATGTCTCATCCAGCTGTGGGTCTAGATATGGTCAATCCAGGTTGCATCACAGCCCCTGAACGCATTGTGTAAGAATTTCTCTCTCTTTCACTGTCTTTGTTTCATGGGTTTTTCGAAGTAATTTATTTTTATAATGGGGTTTAGCTGCTTTTCACTGCTGTGTTTATGCCGCTTTACACCCACTTAACACACTAACAGTGAGATATCAATACATAGGTTTTAAGATTATTACTAGTCAGATATATTCTTGTGCAGTGAATACGGCGTGTTGAATCCAGTTCTCTGAGCAAGGAGTAGGTCTTGTCTATTACATATTGGGTTTCTGGAACGGTATCTGAGCTAATTTGAAACCCTTGTTTTATGTATCACCCCACCTCACCTTTCCCGTTAAGCAGCCATAGTGTGTTTTCTGCATGTGTGACTCTGTTCTGTTTTGTAATTCAGTTCAAGTGTAACGCTTTTTACATTCCCTCCTTAAGTGATACCTTATGAGAAGTGTCCTTTTCTGTGTGACTTATTTCACTTAGTATCGTCGTACCTAAATCCACTCATCATGCTTCTACTAGCCTTATGACATTGATTTCATGGCTGAGTGATATTCCATTGTACATAAGGACCACAACTTCTTTATCCATTTTTCTCTTTCCTGGGATATTGAAGGTGGAATGAAGTGGAGGTCCTTGTCAACAGAGCAGCCCTAAACTTTGGGGTGCTTGTGTCTTGCTGATTTTTCATTTTCCCAATTTATACCCCCATGAGTGGAAGTGCCCTATGCTCTCTAAGCTGTGTTTTTTAGATGTTTCAGGACACACCGTACACTTCTCCAGAGTGGCTGTTGGCAATTTACACCCCGCCCATCAGTGTAGCAAGGCTCCCATTTCTCCATGGCCTGTCCTGCATTTCTGGTTTTGACACGTTTTTCCAAATGGCCCTTTTGACCGATGGGTAGCGAGTCTTCTTTGTAGCCCTGATTTGCCTTTCCAGGTTGCCTGGTTGGCCAAAAAGGGCGTATGCGTTTTTTCCTGAATATATTCAGGAAAAAACGCATACGCCCTTTTTGGCCAAGGGCATCATTGTCAACGTTTTGCCGCTTTTCATGTGCTTTAAAGGCGATTCGAATCTACCTCCGAAATCTGTTTCCTGCAATTCTGCCTTGATTTCAAATCCTCTTCTTTGCCTTCCCTCAATATATTTGTGGACGAGAGTTATCATTTATACCTTTGCAGGTTTGTGAATTGCAGTGCCCTGAAGCTCCATTTTACAACTCGCTTTTTTGCGAGCTGGCTGCAAAAGCACTGGATGGCTTCAGGCCCTGTTCTGGTTCCGGGGGGGAGGATGAGCCTGTGGTTAATTCTTCTTCCTGATGGGAAAATAGAGTGACCTGTGCCTGTCCCAACACCAAGAGCTACTCTCTCACTGGTTCCCCGTCTTCCCGTTCATCCTCAGGACAAATTGCAACCTGTACGGAACAGGAGGTTAAAGGTGCTGATGCTCCAAGTAGGGAGATTGCTAGTGAAGCGGCTGGAATGGCGAACCCGGGCACAAGGAGATGAGAAATGAGGTGCGTTTTAGAAATCTTTCCCCATCACACGGTGTACCATCTTCTGGGATTCTCATGCATGTTTTCGATGTAGGAAGATGCCCTTGAACCTGGAGATTTGGGTCCCATGGGATGGGTACCACGCAGTATTACTTTAAAGGGTCTGCGTTTGCTCACCCAACCTCACCAAACCTCTCAGCCCCAAGAGTGTCCACCCTTATGTCTCATCCAGCTGTGGGTCTAGATATGGTCAATCCAGGTTGCATCACAGCCCCTGAACGCATTGTGTAAGAATTTCTCTCTCTTTCACTGTCTTTGTTTCATGGGTTTTTCGAAGTAATTTATTTTTATAATGGGGTTTAGCTGCTTTTCACTGCTGTGTTTATGCCGCTTTACACCCACTTGACACACTAACAGAGAGATATCAATACATAGGTTTTAAGATTATTACTAGTCAGATATATTCTTGTGCGGTGAATAGGGCGTGTTGAGTCCAGTTCTCTGAGCAAGGAGTAGGTCTTGTCTATTACATATTGGGTTTCTGGAACGGTATCTGAGCTAATTTGAAACCCTTGTTTTATGTATCACCCCACCTCACCTTTCCCGTTAAGCAGCCATAGTGTGTTTTCTGCATGTGTGACTCTGTTCTGTTTTGTAATTCAGTTCAAGTGTAACGCTTTTTACATTCCCTCCTTAAGTGATACCTTATGAGAAGTGTCCTTTTCTGTGTGACTTATTTCACTTAGTATCGTCGTACCTAAATCCACTCATCATGCTGCTACTAGCCTTATGACATTGATTTCATGGCTGAGTGATATTCCATTGTACATAAGGACCACAACTTCTTTATCCATTTTTCTCTTTCCTGGGATATTGAAGGTGGAATGAAGTGGAGGTCCTTGTCAACAGAGCAGCCCTAAACTTTGGGGTGCTTGTGTCTTGCTGATTTTTCATTTTCCCAATTTATACCCCCATGAGTGGAAGTGCCCTATGCTCTCTAAGCTGTGTTTTTTAGATGTTTCAGGACACACCGTAGACTTCTCCAGAGTGGCTGTTGGCAATTTACATCCCGCCCATCAGTGTAGCAAGGCTCCTATTTCTCCATGGCCAGTCCTGCATTTCTGGTTTTGAGACTTTTTTCAGCATGGCCCTTTTGACCGATGGGTACCGAGTCTTCTTTGTAGCCCTGATTTGCCTTTCCAGGTTGCCTGGTTGGCCAAAAAGGGCGTATGCGTTTTTTCCTGAATATATTCAGGAAAAAACGCATACGCCCTTTTTGGCCAAGGGCATCATTGTCAACGTTTTGCCGCTTTTCATGTGCTTTAAAGGCGATTCGAATCTACCTCCGAAATCTGTTTCCTGCAATTCTGCCTTGATTTCAAATCCTCTTCTTTGCCTTCCCTCAATATATTTGTGGACGAGAGTTATCATTTATACCTTTGCAGGTTTGTGAATTGCAGTGCCCTGAAGCTGCATTTTACAACTCGCTTTTTTGGGAGCTGGCCGCAAAAGCACTGGATGGCTTCAGGCCCTGTTCTGGTTCCGGGGGGGAGGATGAGCCTGTGGTTAATTCTTCTTCCTGATGGGAAAATAGAGTGACCTGTGCCTGTCCCAACACCAAGAGCTACTCTCTCACTGGTTCCCCGTCTTCCCGTTCATCCTCAGGAAAAATTGCAACCTGTACGGAACAGGAGGTTAAAGGTGCTGATGCTCCAAGTAGGGAGATTGCTAGTGAAGCGGCTGGAATGGCGAACCCGGGCACAAGGAGATGAGAAATGAGGTGCGTTTTAGAAATCTTTCCCCATCACACGGTGTACCATCTTCTGGGATTCTCATGCATGTTTTCGATGTAGGAAGATGCCCTTGAACCTGGAGATTTGGGTCCCATGGGATGGGTACCACGCAGTATTACTTTAAAGGGTCTGCGTTTGCTCACCCAACCTCACCAAACCTCTCAGCCCCAAGAGTGTCCACCCTTATGTCTCATCCAGCTGTGGGTCTAGATATGGTCAATCCAGGTTGCATCACAGCCCCTGAACGCATTGTGTAAGAATTTCTCTCTCTTTCACTGTCTTTGTTTCATGGGTTTTTCGAAGTAATTTATTTTTATAATGGGGTTTAGCTGCTTTTCACTGCTGTGTTTATGCCGCTTTACACCCACTTGACACACTAACAGAGAGATATCAATACATAGGTTTTAAGATTATTACTAGTCAGATATATTCTTGTGCGGTGAATAGGGCGTGTTGAGTCCAGTTCTCTGAGCAAGGAGTAGGTCTTGTCTATTACATATTGGGTTTATGGAACGGTATCTGAGCTAATTTGAAACCCTTGTTTTATGTATCACCCCACCTCACCTTTCCCATTAAGCAGCCATAGTGTGTTTTCTGCATGTGTGACTCTGTTCTGTTTTGTAATTCAGTTCAAGTGTAACGCTTTTTACATTCCCTCCTTAAGTGATACCTTATGAGAAGTGTCCTTTTCTGTGTGACTTATTTCACTTAGTATCGTCGTACCTAAATCCACTCATCATGCTGCTACTAGCCTTATGACATTGATTTCATGGCTGAGTGATATTCCATTGTACATAAGGACCACAACTTCTTTATCCATTTTTCTCTTTCCTGGGATATTGAAGGTGGAATGAAGTGGAGGTCCTTGTCAACAGAGCAGCCCTAAACTTTGGGGTGCTTGTGTCTTGCTGATTTTTCATTTTCCCAATTTATACCCCCATGAGTGGAAGTGCCCTATGCTCTCTAAGCTGTGTTTTTTAGATGTTTCAGGACACACCGTACACTTCTCCAGAGTGGCTGTTGGCAATTTACACCCCGCCCATCAGTGTAGCAAGGCTCCCATTTCTCCATGGCCAGTCCTGCATTTCTGGTTTTGAGACTTTTTTCAGCATGGCCCTTTTGACCGATGGGTACCGAGTCTTCTTTGTAGCCCTGATTTGCCTTTCCAGGTTGCCTGGTTGGCCAAAAAGGGCGTATGCGTTTTTTCCTGAATATATTCAGGAAAAAACGCATACGCCCTTTTTGGCCAAGGGCATCATTGTCAACGTTTTGCCGCTTTTCATGTGCTTTAAAGGCGATTCGAATCTACCTCCGAAATCTGTTTCCTGCAATTCTGCCTTGATTTCAAATCCTCTTCTTTGCCTTCCCTCAATATATTTGTGGACGAGAGTTATCATTTATACCTTTGCAGGTTTGTGAATTGCAGTGCCCTGAAGCTCCATTTTACAACTCGCTTTTTTGCGAGCTGGCCGCAAAAGCACTGGATGGCTTCAGGCCCTGTTCTGGTTCCGGGGGGGAGGATGAGCCTGTGGTTAATTCTTCTTCCTGATGGGAAAATAGAGTGACCTGTGCCTGTCCCAACACCAAGAGCTACTCTCTCACTGGTTCCCCGTCTTCCCGTTCATCCTCAGGACAAATTGCAACCTGTACGGAACAGGAGGTTAAAGGTGCTGATGCTCCAAGTAGGGAGATTGCTAGTGAAGCGGCTGGAATGGCGAACCCGGGCACAAGGAGATGAGAAATGAGGTGCGTTTTAGAAATCTTTCCCCATCACACGGTGTACCATCTTCTGGGATTCTCATGCATGTTTTCGATGTAGGAAGATGCCCTTGAACCTGGAGATTTGGGTCCCATGGGATGGGTACCACGCAGTATTACTTTAAAGGGTCTGCGTTTGCTCACCCAACCTCACCAAACCTCTCAGCCCCAAGAGTGTCCACCCTTATGTCTCATCCAGCTGTGGGTCTAGATATGGTCAATCCAGGTTGCATCACAGCCCCTGAACGCATTGTGTAAGAATTTCTCTCTCTTTCACTGTCTTTGTTTCATGGGTTTTTCGAAGTAATTTATTTTTATAATGGGGTTTAGCTGCTTTTCACTGCTGTGTTTATGCCGCTTTACACCCACTTGACACACTAACAGAGAGATATCAATACATAGGTTTTAAGATTATTACTAGTCAGATATATTCTTGTGCGGTGAATAGGGCGTGTTGAGTCCAGTTCTCTGAGCAAGGAGTAGGTCTTGTCTATTACATATTGGGTTTATGGAACGGTATCTGAGCTAATTTGAAACCCTTGTTTTATGTATCACCCCACCTCACCTTTCCCATTAAGCAGCCATAGTGTGTTTTCTGCATGTGTGACTCTGTTCTGTTTTGTAATTCAGTTCAAGTGTAACGCTTTTTACATTCCCTCCTTAAGTGATACCTTATGAGAAGTGTCCTTTTCTGTGTGACTTATTTCACTTAGTATCGTCGTACCTAAATCCACTCATCATGCTGCTACTAGCCTTATGACATTGATTTCATGGCTGAGTGATATTCCATTGTACATAAGGACCACAACTTCTTTATCCATTTTTCTCTTTCCTGGGATATTGAAGGTGGAATGAAGTGGAGGTCCTTGTCAACAGAGCAGCCCTAAACTTTGGGGTGCTTGTGTCTTGCTGATTTTTCATTTTCCCAATTTATACCCCCATGAGTGGAAGTGCCCTATGCTCTCTAAGCTGTGTTTTTTAGATGTTTCAGGACACACCGTACACTTCTCCAGAGTGGCTGTTGGCAATTTACACCCCGCCCATCAGTGTAGCAAGGCTCCCATTTCTCCATGGCCAGTCCTGCATTTCTGGTTTTGAGACTTTTTTCAGCATGGCCCTTTTGACCGATGGGTACCGAGTCTTCTTTGTAGCCCTGATTTGCCTTTCCAGGTTGCCTGGTTGGCCAAAAAGGGCGTATGCGTTTTTTCCTGAATATATTCAGGAAAAAACGCATACGCCCTTTTTGGCCAAGGGCATCATTGTCAACGTTTTGCCGCTTTTCATGTGCTTTAAAGGCGATTCGAATCTACCTCCGAAATCTGTTTCCTGCAATTCTGCCTTGATTTCAAATCCTCTTCTTTGCCTTCCCTCAATATATTTGTGGACGAGAGTTATCATTTATACCTTTGCAGGTTTGTGAATTGCAGTGCCCTGAAGCTCCATTTTACAACTCGCTTTTTTGCGAGCTGGCCGCAAAAGCACTGGATGGCTTCAGGCCCTGTTCTGGTTCCGGGGGGGAGGATGAGCCTGTGGTTAATTCTTCTTCCTGATGGGAAAATAGAGTGACCTGTGCCTGTCCCAACACCAAGAGCTACTCTCTCACTGGTTCCCCGTCTTCCCGTTCATCCTCAGGACAAATTGCAACCTGTACGGAACAGGAGGTTAAAGGTGCTGATGCTCCAAGTAGGGAGATTGCTAGTGAAGCGGCTGGAATGGCGAACCCGGGCACAAGGAGATGAGAAATGAGGTGCGTTTTAGAAATCTTTCCCCATCACACGGTGTACCATCTTCTGGGATTCTCATGCATGTTTTCGATGTAGGAAGATGCCCTTGAACCTGGAGATTTGGGTCCCATGGGATGGGTACCACGCAGTATTACTTTAAAGGGTCTGCGTTTGCTCACCCAACCTCACCAAACCTCTCAGCCCCAAGAGTGTCCACCCTTATGTCTCATCCAGCTGTGGGTCTAGATATGGTCAATCCAGGTTGCATCACAGCCCCTGAACGCATTGTGTAAGAATTTCTCTCTCTTTCACTGTCTTTGTTTCATGGGTTTTTCGAAGTAATTTATTTTTATAATGGGGTTTAGCTGCTTTTCACTGCTGTGTTTATGCCGCTTTACACCCACTTGACACACTAACAGTGAGATATCAATACATAGGTTTTAAGATTATTACTAGTCAGATATATTCTTGTGCAGTGAATACGGCGTGTTGAATCCAGTTCTCTGAGCAAGGAGTAGGTCTTGTCTATTACATATTGGGTTTCTGGAACGGTATCTAAGCTAATTTGAAACCCTTGTTTTATGTATCACCCCACCTCACCTTTCCCGTTAAGCAGCCATAGTGTGTTTTCTGCATGTGTGACTCTGTTCTGTTTTGTAATTCAGTTCAAGTGTAACGCTTTTTACATTCCCTCTATAAGTGATACCTTATGAGAAGTGTCCTTTTCTGTGTGACTTATTTCACTTAGAATCGTCGTACCTAAATCCACTCATCATGCTTCTACTAGCCTTATGACATTGATTTCATGGCTGAGTGATATTCCATTGTACATAAGGACCACAACTTCTTTATCCATTTTTCTCTTTCCTGGGATATTGAAGGTGGAATGAAGTGGAGGTCCTTGTCAACAGAGCAGCCCTAAACTTTGGGGTGCTTGTGTCTTGCTGATTTTTCATTTTCCCAATTTATACCCCCATGAGTGGAAGTGCCCTATGCTCTCTAAGCTGTGTTTTTTAGATGTTTCAGGACACACCGTACACTTCTCCAGAGTGGCTGTTGGCAATTTACACCCCGCCCATCAGTGTAGCAAGGCTCCCATTTCTCCATGGCCTGTCCTGCATTTCTGGTTTTGACACGTTTTTCCAAATGGCCCTTTTGACCGATGGGTAGCGAGTCTTCTTTGTAGCCCTGATTTGCCTTTCCAGGTTGCCTGGTTGGCCAAAAAGGGCGTATGCGTTTTTTCCTGAATATATTCAGGAAAAAACGCATACGCCCTTTTTGGCCAAGGGCATCATTGTCAACGTTTTGCTGCTTTTCATGTGCTTTAAAGGCGATTCGAATCTACCTCCGAAATCTGTTTCCTGCAATTCTGCCTTGATTTCAAATCCTCTTCTTTGCCTTCCCTCAATATATTTGTGGACGAGAGTTATCATTTATACCTTTGCAGGTTTGTGAATTGCAGTGCCCTGAAGCTCCATTTTACAACTCGCTTTTTTGGGAGCTGGCCGCAAAAGCACTGGATGGCTTCAGGCCCTGTTCTGGTTCCGGGGGGGACGATGAGCCTGTGGTTAATTCTTCTTCCTGATGGGAAAATAGAGTGACCTGTGCCTGTCCCAACACCAAGAGCTACTCTCTCACTGGTTCCCCGTCTTCCCGTTCATCCTCAGGACAAATTGCAACCTGTACGGAACAGGAGGTTAAAGGTGCTGATGCTCCAAGTAGGGAGATTGCTAGTGAAGCGGCTGGAATGGCGAACCCGGGCACAAGGAGATGAGAAATGAGGTGCGTTTTAGAAATCTTTCCCCATCACACGGTGTACCATCTTCTGGGATTCTCATGCATGTTTTCGATGTAGGAAGATGCCCTTGAACCTGGAGATTTGGGTCCCATGGGATGGGTACCACGCAGTATTACTTTAAAGGGTCTGCGTTTGCTCACCCAACCTCACCAAACCTCTCAGCCCCAAGAGTGTCCACCCTTATGTCTCATCCAGCTGTGGGTCTAGATATGGTCAATCCAGGTTGCATCACAGCCCCTGAACGCATTGTGTAAGAATTTCTCTCTCTTTCACTGTCTTTGTTTCATGGGTTTTTCGAAGTAATTTATTTTTATAATGGGGTTTAGCTGCTTTTCACTGCTGTGTTTATGCCGCTTTACACCCACTTGACACACTAACAGAGAGATATCAATACATAGGTTTTAAGATTATTACTAGTCAGATATATTCTTGTGCGGTGAATAGGGCGTGTTGAGTCCAGTTCTCTGAGCAAGGAGTAGGTCTTGTCTATTACATATTGGGTTTCTGGAACGGTATCTGAGCTAATTTGAAACCCTTGTTTTATGTATCACCCCACCTCACCTTTCCCGTTAAGCAGCCATAGTGTGTTTTCTGCATGTGTGACTCTGTTCTGTTTTGTAATTCAGTTCAAGTGTAACGCTTTTTACATTCCCTCCTTAAGTGATACCTTATGAGAAGTGTCCTTTTCTGTGTGACTTATTTCACTTAGTATCGTCGTACCTAAATCCACTCATCATGCTGCTACTAGCCTTATGACATTGATTTCATGGCTGAGTGATATTCCATTGTACATAAGGACCACAACTTCTTTATCCATTTTTCTCTTTCCTGGGATATTGAAGGTGGAATGAAGTGGAGGTCCTTGTCAACAGAGCAGCCCTAAACTTTGGGGTGCTTGTGTCTTGCTGATTTTTCATTTTCCCAATTTATACCCCCATGAGTGGAAGTGCCCTATGCTCTCTAAGCTGTGTTTTTTAGATGTTTCAGGACACACCGTACACTTCTCCAGAGTGGCTGTTGGCAATTTACATCCCGCCCATCAGTGTAGCAAGGCTCCCATTTCTCCATGGCCAGTCCTGCATTTCTGGTTTTGAGACTTTTTTCAGCATGGCCCTTTTGACCGATGGGTACCGAGTCTTCTTTGTAGCCCTGATTTGCCTTTCCAGGTTGCCTGGTTGGCCAAAAAGGGCGTATGCGTTTTTTCCTGAATATATTCAGGAAAAAACGCATACGCCCTTTTTGGCCAAGGGCATCATTGTCAACGTTTTGCCGCTTTTCATGTGCTTTAAAGGAGATTCGAATCTACCTCCGAAATCTGTTTCCTGCAATTCTGCCTTGATTTCAAATCCTCTTCTTTGCCTTCCCTCAATATATTTGTGGACGAGAGTTATCATTTATACCTTTGCAGGTTTGTGAATTGCAGTGCCCTGAAGCTGCATTTTACAACTCGCTTTTTTGGGAGCTGGCCGCAAAAGCACTGGATGGCTTCAGGCCCTGTTCTGGTTCCGGGGGGGAGGATGAGCCTGTGGTTAATTCTTCTTCCTGATGGGAAAATAGAGTGACCTGTGCCTGTCCCAACACCAAGAGCTACTCTCTCACTGGTTCCCCGTCTTCCCGTTCATCCTCAGGACAAATTGCAACCTGTACGGAACAGGAGGTTAAAGGTGCTGATGCTCCAAGTAGGGAGATTGCTAGTGAAGCGGCTGGAATGGCGAACCCGGGCACAAGGAGATGAGAAATGAGGTGCGTTTTAGAAATCTTTCCCCATCACACGGTGTACCATCTTCTGGGATTCTCATGCATGTTTTCGATGTAGGAAGATGCCCTTGAACCTGGAGATTTGGGTCCCATGGGATGGGTACCACGCAGTATTACTTTAAAGGGTCTGCGTTTGCTCACCCAACCTCACCAAACCTCTCAGCCCCAAGAGTGTCCACCCTTATGTCTCATCCAGCTGTGGGTCTAGATATGGTCAATCCAGGTTGCATCACAGCCCCTGAACGCATTGTGTAAGAATTTCTCTCTCTTTCACTGTCTTTGTTTCATGGGTTTTTCGAAGTAATTTATTTTTATAATGGGGTTTAGCTGCTTTTCACTGCTGTGTTTATGCCGCTTTACACCCACTTGACACACTAACAGAGAGATATCAATACATAGGTTTTAAGATTATTACTAGTCAGATATATTCTTGTGCGGTGAATAGGGCGTGTTGAGTCCAGTTCTCTGAGCAAGGAGTAGGTCTTGTCTATTACATATTGGGTTTCTGGAACGGTATCTGAGCTAATTTGAAACCCTTGTTTTATGTATCACCCCACCTCACCTTTCCCATTAAGCAGCCATAGTGTGTTTTCTGCATGTGTGACTCTGTTCTGTTTTGTAATTCAGTTCAAGTGTAACGCTTTTTACATTCCCTCCTTAAGTGATACCTTATGAGAAGTGTCCTTTTCTGTGTGACTTATTTCACTTAGTATCGTCGTACCTAAATCCACTCATCATGCTGCTACTAGCCTTATGACATTGATTTCATGGCTGAGTGATATTCCATTGTACATAAGGACCACAACTTCTTTATCCATTTTTCTCTTTCCTGGGATATTGAAGGTGGAATGAAGTGGAGGTCCTTGTCAACAGAGCAGCCCTAAACTTTGGGGTGCTTGTGTCTTGCTGATTTTTCATTTTCCCAATTTATACCCCCATGAGTGGAAGTGCCCTATGCTCTCTAAGCTGTGTTTTTTAGATGTTTCAGGACACACCGTACACTTCTCCAGAGTGGCTGTTGGCAATTTACACCCCGCCCATCAGTGTAGCAAGGCTCCCATTTCTCCATGGCCAGTCCTGCATTTCTGGTTTTGAGACTTTTTTCAGCATGGCCCTTTTGACCGATGGGTACCGAGTCTTCTTTGTAGCCCTGATTTGCCTTTCCAGGTTGCCTGGTTGGCCAAAAAGGGCGTATGCGTTTTTTCCTGAATATATTCAGGAAAAAACGCATACGCCCTTTTTGGCCAAGGGCATCATTGTCAACGTTTTGCCGCTTTTCATGTGCTTTAAAGGCGATTCGAATCGACCTCCGAAATCTGTTTCCTGCAATTCTGCCTTGATTTCAAATCCTCTTCTTTGCCTTCCCTCAATATATTTGTGGACGAGAGTTATCATTTATACCTTTGCAGGTTTGTGAATTTCAGTGCCCTGAAGCTCCATTTTACAACTCGCTTTTTTGCGAGCTGGCCGCAAAAGCACTGGATGGCTTCAGGCCCTGTTCTGGTTCCGGGGGGGAGGATGAGCCTGTGGTTAATTCTTCTTCCTGATGGGAAAATAGAGTGACCTGTGCCTGTCCCAACACCAAGAGCTACTCTCTCACTGGTTCCCCGTCTTCCCGTTCATCCTCAGGACAAATTGCAACCTGTACGGAACAGGAGGTTAAAGGTGCTGATGCTCCAAGTAGGGAGATTGCTAGTGAAGCGGCTGGAATGGCGAACCCGGGCACAAGGAGATGAGAAATGAGGTGCGTTTTAGAAATCTTTCCCCATCACACGGTGTACCATCTTCTGGGATTCTCATGCATGTTTTCGATGTAGGAAGATGCCCTTGAACCTGGAGATTTGGGTCCCATGGGATGGGTACCACGCAGTATTACTTTAAAGGGTCTGCGTTTGCTCACCCAACCTCACCAAACCTCTCAGCCCCAAGAGTGTCCACCCTTATGTCTCATCCAGCTGTGGGTCTAGATATGGTCAATCCAGGTTGCATCACAGCCCCTGAACGCATTGTGTAAGAATTTCTCTCTCTTTCACTGTCTTTGTTTCATGGGTTTTTCGAAGTAATTTATTTTTATAATGGGGTTTAGCTGCTTTTCACTGCTGTGTTTATGCCGCTTTACACCCACTTGACACACTAACAGTGAGATATCAATACATAGGTTTTAAGATTATTACTAGTCAGATATATTCTTGTGCAGTGAATACGGCGTGTTGAATCCAGTTCTCTGAGCAAGGAGTAGGTCTTGTCTATTACATATTGGGTTTCTGGAACGGTATCTGAGCTAATTTGAAACCCTTGTTTTATGTATCACCCCACCTCACCTTTCCCGTTAAGCAGCCATAGTGTGTTTTCTGCATGTGTGACTCTGTTCTGTTTTGTAATTCAGTTCAAGTGTAACGCTTTTTACATTCCCTCTATAAGTGATACCTTATGAGAAGTGTCCTTTTCTGTGTGACTTATTTCACTTAGAATCGTCGTACCTAAATCCACTCATCATGCTGCTACTAGCCTTATGACATTGATTTCATGGCTGAGTGATATTCCATTGTACATAAGGACCACAACTTCTTTATCCATTTTTCTCTTTCCTGGGATATTGAAGGTGGAATGAAGTGGAGGTCCTTGTCAACAGAGCAGCCCTAAACTTTGGGGTGCTTGTGTCTTGCTGATTTTTCATTTTCCCAATTTATACCCCCATGAGTGGAAGTGCCCTATGCTCTCTAAGCTGTGTTTTTTAGATGTTTCAGGACACACCGTACACTTCTCCAGAGTGGCTGTTGGCAATTTACACCCCGCCCATCAGTGTAGCAAGGCTCCCATTTCTCCATGGCCTGTCCTGCATTTCTGGTTTTGACACGTTTTTCCAAATGGCCCTTTTGACCGATGGGTAGCGAGTCTTCTTTGTAGCCCTGATTTGCCTTTCCAGGTTGCCTGGTTGGCCAAAAAGGGCGTATGCGTTTTTTCCTGAATATATTCAGGAAAAAACGCATACGCCCTTTTTGGCCAAGGGCATCATTGTCAACGTTTTGCCGCTTTTCATGTGCTTTAAAGGCGATTCGAATCTACCTCCGAAATCTGTTTCCTGCAATTCTGCCTTGATTTCAAATCCTCTTCTTTGCCTTCCCTCAATATATTTGTGGACGAGAGTTATCATTTATACCTTTGCAGGTTTGTGAATTGCAGTGCCCTGAAGCTCCATTTTACAACTCGCTTTTTTGCGAGCTGGCCGCAAAAGCACTGGATGGCTTCAGGCCCTGTTCTGGTTCCGGGGGGGAGGATGAGCCTGTGGTTAATTCTTCTTCCTGATGGGAAAATAGAGTGACCTGTGCCTGTCCCAACACCAAGAGCTACTCTCTCACTGGTTCCCCGTCTTCCCGTTCATCCTCAGGACAAATTGCAACCTGTACGGAACAGGAGGTTAAAGGTGCTGATGCTCCAAGTAGGGAGATTGCTAGTGAAGCGGCTGGAATGGCGAACCCGGGCACAAGGAGATGAGAAATGAGGTGCGTTTTAGAAATCTTTCCCCATCACACGGTGTACCATCTTCTGGGATTCTCATGCATGTTTTCGATGTAGGAAGATGCCCTTGAACCTGGAGATTTGGGTCCCATGGGATGGGTACCACGCAGTATTACTTTAAAGGGTCTGCGTTTGCTCACCCAACCTCACCAAACCTCTCAGCCCCAAGAGTGTCCACCCTTATGTCTCATCCAGCTGTGGGTCTAGATATGGTCAATCCAGGTTGCATCACAGCCCCTGAACGCATTGTGTAAGAATTTCTCTCTCTTTCACTGTCTTTGTTTCATGGGTTTTTCGAAGTAATTTATTTTTATAATGGGGTTTAGCTGCTTTTCACTGCTGTGTTTATGCCGCTTTACACCCACTTGACACACTAACAGAGAGATATCAATACATAGGTTTTAAGATTATTACTAGTCAGATATATTCTTGTGCGGTGAATAGGGCGTGTTGAGTCCAGTTCTCTGAGCAAGGAGTAGGTCTTGTCTATTACATATTGGGTTTCTGGAACGGTATCTGAGCTAATTTGAAACCCTTGTTTTATGTATCACCCCACCTCACCTTTCCCGTTAAGCAGCCATAGTGTGTTTTCTGCATGTGTGACTCTGTTCTGTTTTGTAATTCAGTTCAAGTGTAACGCTTTTTACATTCCCTCCTTAAGTGATACCTTATGAGAAGTGTCCTTTTCTGTGTGACTTATTTCACTTAGTATCGTCGTACCTAAATCCACTCATCATGCTGCTACTAGCCTTATGACATTGATTTCATGGCTGAGTGATATTCCATTGTACATAAGGACCACAACTTCTTTATCCATTTTTCTCTTTCCTGGGATATTGAAGGTGGAATGAAGTGGAGGTCCTTGTCAACAGAGCAGCCCTAAACTTTGGGGTGCTTGTGTCTTGCTGATTTTTCATTTTCCCAATTTATACCCCCATGAGTGGAAGTGCCCTATGCTCTCTAAGCTGTGTTTTTTAGATGTTTCAGGACACACCGTACACTTCTCCAGAGTGGCTGTTGGCAATTTACATCCCGCCCATCAGTGTAGCAAGGCTCCCATTTCTCCATGGCCAGTCCTGCATTTCTGGTTTTGAGACTTTTTTCAGCATGGCCCTTTTGACCGATGGGTACCGAGTCTTCTTTGTAGCCCTGATTTGCCCTTCCAGGTTGCCTGGTTGGCCAAAAAGGGCGTATGCGTTTTTTCCTGAATATATTCAGGAAAAAACGCATACGCCGTTTTTGGCCAAGGGCATCATTGTCAACGTTTTGCCGCTTTTCATGTGCTTTAAAGGCGATTCGAATCTACCTCCGAAATCTGTTTCCTGCAATTCTGCCTTGATTTCAAATCCTCTTCTTTGCCTTCCCTCAATATATTTGTGGACGAGAGTTATCATTTATACCTTTGCAGGTTTGTGAATTGCAGTGCCCTGAAGCTCCATTTTACAACTCGCTTTTTTGGGAGCTGGCCGCAAAAGCACTGGATGGCTTCAGGCCCTGTTCTGGTTCCGGGGGGGACGATGAGCCTGTGGTTAATTCTTCTTCCTGATGGGAAAATAGAGTGACCTGTGCCTGTCCCAACACCAAGAGCTACTCTCTCACTGGTTCCCCGTCTTCCCGTTCATCCTCAGGACAAATTGCAACCTGTACGGAACAGGAGGTTAAAGGTGCTGATGCTCCAAGTAGGGAGATTGCTAGTGAAGCGGCTGGAATGGCGAACCCGGGCACAAGGAGATGAGAAATGAGGTGCGTTTTAGAAATCTTTCCCCATCACACGGTGTACCATCTTCTGGGATTCTCATGCATGTTTTCGATGTAGGAAGATGCCCTTGAACCTGGAGATTTGGGTCCCATGGGATGGGTACCACGCAGTATTACTTTAAAGGGTCTGCGTTTGCTCACCCAACCTCACCAAACCTCTCAGCCCCAAGAGTGTCCACCCTTATGTCTCATCCAGCTGTGGGTCTAGATATGGTCAATCCAGGTTGCATCACAGCCCCTGAACGCATTGTGTAAGAATTTCTCTCTCTTTCACTGTCTTTGTTTCATGGGTTTTTCGAAGTAATTTATTTTTATAATGGGGTTTAGCTGCTTTTCACTGCTGTGTTTATGCCGCTTTACACCCACTTGACACACTAACAGAGAGATATCAATACATAGGTTTTAAGATTATTACTAGTCAGATATATTCTTGTGCGGTGAATAGGGCGTGTTGAGTCCAGTTCTCTGAGCAAGGAGTAGGTCTTGTCTATTACATATTGGGTTTCTGGAACGGTATCTGAGCTAATTTGAAACCCTTGTTTTATGTATCACCCCACCTCACCTTTCCCGTTAAGCAGCCATAGTGTGTTTTCTGCATGTGTGACTCTGTTCTGTTTTGTAATTCAGTTCAAGTGTAACGCTTTTTACATTCCCTCCTTAAGTGATACCTTATGAGAAGTGTCCTTTTCTGTGTGACTTATTTCACTTAGTATCGTCGTACCTAAATCCACTCATCATGCTGCTACTAGCCTTATGACATTGATTTCATGGCTGAGTGATATTCCATTGTACATAAGGACCACAACTTCTTTATCCATTTTTCTCTTTCCTGGGATATTGAAGGTGGAATGAAGTGGAGGTCCTTGTCAACAGAGCAGCCCTAAACTTTGGGGTGCTTGTGTCTTGCTGATTTTTCATTTTCCCAATTTATACCCCCATGAGTGGAAGTGCCCTATGCTCTCTAAGCTGTGTTTTTTAGATGTTTCAGGACACACCGTACACTTCTCCAGAGTGGCTGTTGGCAATTTACACCCCGCCCATCAGTGTAGCAAGGCTCCCATTTCTCCATGGCCTGTCCTGCATTTCTGGTTTTGACACGTTTTTCCACATGGCCCTTTTGACCGATGGGTAGCGAGTCTTCTTTATAGCCCTGATTTGCCTTTCAAGGTTGCTTGGTTGGCCAAAAAGGGCGTATGCGTTTTTTCCTGAATATATTCAGGAAAAAACGCATACGCCCTTTTTGGCCAAGGGCATCATTGTCAACGTTTTGCCGCTTTTCATGTGCTTTAAAGGCGATTCGAATCTACCTCCTGAAATCTGTTTCCTGCAATTCTGCCTTGATTTCAAATCCTCTTCTTTGCCTTCCCTCAATATATTTGTGGACGAGAGTTATCATTTATACCTTTGCAGGTTTGTGAATTGCAGTGCCCTGAAGCTCCATTTTACAACTCGCTTTTTTGGGAGCTGGCCGCAAAAGCACTGGATGGCTTCAGGCCCTGTTCTGGTTCCGGGGGGGACGATGAGCCTGTGGTTAATTCTTCTTCCTGATGGGAAAATAGAGTGACCTGTGCCTGTCCCAACACCAAGAGCTACTCTCTCACTGGTTCCCCGTCTTCCCGTTCATCCTCAGGACAAATTGCAACCTGTACGGAACAGGAGGTTAAAGGTGCTGATGCTCCAAGTAGGGAGATTGCTAGTGAAGCGGCTGGAATGGCGAACCCGGGCACAAGGAGATGAGAAATGAGGTGCGTTTTAGAAATCTTTCCCCATCACACGGTGTACCATCTTCTGGGATTCTCATGCATGTTTTCGATGTAGGAAGATGCCCTTGAACCTGGAGATTTGGGTCCCATGGGATGGGTACCACGCAGTATTACTTTAAAGGGTCTGCGTTTGCTCACCCAACCTCACCAAACCTCTCAGCCCCAAGAGTGTCCACCCTTATGTCTCATCCAGCTGTGGGTCTAGATATGGTCAATCCAGGTTGCATCACAGCCCCTGAACGCATTGTGTAAGAATTTCTCTCTCTTTCACTGTCTTTGTTTCATGGGTTTTTCGAAGTAATTTATTTTTATAATGGGGTTTAGCTGCTTTTCACTGCTGTGTTTATGCCGCTTTACACCCACTTGACACACTAACAGAGAGATATCAATACATAGGTTTTAAGATTATTACTAGTCAGATATATTCTTGTGCGGTGAATAGGGCGTGTTGAGTCCAGTTCTCTGAGCAAGGAGTAGGTCTTGTCTATTACATATTGGGTTTCTGGAACGGTATCTGAGCTAATTTGAAACCCTTATTTTATGTATCACCCCACCTCACCTTTCCCGTTAAGCAGCCATAGTGTGTTTTCTGCATGTGTGACTCTGTTCTGTTTTGTAATTCAGTTCAAGTGTAACGCTTTTTACATTCCCTCCTTAAGTGATACCTTATGAGAAGTGTCCTTTTCTGTGTGACTTATTTCACTTAGTATCGTCGTACCTAAATCCACTCATCATGCTGCTACTAGCCTTATGACATTGATTTCATGGCTGAGTGATATTCCATTGTACATAAGGACCACAACTTCTTTATCCATTTTTCTCTTTCCTGGGATATTGAAGGTGGAATGAAGTGGAGGTCCTTGTCAACAGAGCAGCCCTAAACTTTGGGGTGCTTGTGTCTTGCTGATTTTTCATTTTCCCAATTTATACCCCCATGAGTGGAAGTGCCCTATGCTCTCTAAGCTGTGTTTTTTAGATGTTTCAGGACACACCGTACACTTCTCCAGAGTGGCTGTTGGCAATTTACACCCCGCCCATCAGTGTAGCAAGGCTCCCATTTCTCCATGGCCTGTCCTGCATTTCTGGTTTTGACACGTTTTTCCACATGGCCCTTTTGACCGATGGGTAGCGAGTCTTCTTTATAGCCCTGATTTGCCTTTCAAGGTTGCTTGGTTGGCCAAAAAGGGCGTATGCGTTTTTTCCTGAATATATTCAGGAAAAAACGCATACGCCCTTTTTGGCCAAGGGCATCATTGTCAACGTTTTGCCGCTTTTCATGTGCTTTAAAGGCGATTCGAATCTACCTCCTGAAATCTGTTTCCTGCAATTCTGCCTTGATTTCAAATCCTCTTCTTTGCCTTCCCTCAATATATTTGTGGACGAGAGTTATCATTTATAACTCTGCAGGTTTGTGAATTGCAGTGCCCTGAAGCTCCATTTTACAACTCGCTTTTTTGGGAGCTGGCCACAAAAGCGCAGAATGGCTTCAGGCCCTGTTCTGGTTCCGGGGGGGACGATGAGCCTGTGGTTAATTCTTCTTCCTGATGGGAAAATAGAGTGACCTGTGCCTGTCCCAACACCAAGAGCTACTCTCTCACTGGTTCCCCGTCTTCCCGTTCATCCTCAGGACAAATTGCAACCTGTACGGAACAGGAGGTTAAAGGTGCTGATGCTCCAAGTAGGGAGATTGCTAGTGAAGCGGCTGGAATGGCGAACCCGGGCACAAGGAGATGAGAAATGAGGTGCGTTTTAGAAATCTTTCCCCATCACACGGTGTACCATCTTCTGGGATTCTCATGCATGTTTTCGATGTAGGAAGATGCCCTTGAACCTGGAGATTTGGGTCCCATGGGATGGGTACCACGCAGTATTACTTTAAAGGGTCTGCGTTTGCTCACCCAACCTCACCAAACCTCTCAGCCCCAAGAGTGTCCACCCTTATGTCTCATCCAGCTGTGGGTCTAGATATGGTCAATCCAGGTTGCATCACAGCCCCTGAACGCATTGTGTAAGAATTTCTCTCTCTTTCACTGTCTTTGTTTCATGGGTTTTTCGAAGTAATTTATTTTTATAATGCGGTTTAGCTGCTTTTCACTGCTGTGTTTATGCCGCTTTACACCCACTTGACACACTAACAGAGAGATATCAATACATAGGTTTTAAGATTATTACTAGTCAGATATATTCTTGTGCGGTGAATAGGGCGTGTTGAGTCCAGTTCTCTGAGCAAGGAGTAGGTCTTGTCTATTACATATTGGGTTTATGGAACGGTATCTGAGCTAATTTGAAACCCTTGTTTTATGTATCACCCCACCTCACCTTTCCCGTTAAGCAGCCATAGTGTGTTTTCTGCATGTGTGACTCTGTTCTGTTTTGTAATTCAGTTCAAGTGTAACGCTTTTTACATTCCCTCCTTAAGTGATACCTTATGAGAAGTGTCCTTTTCTGTGTGACTTATTTCACTTAGTATCGTCGTACCTAAATCCACTCATCATGCTGCTACTACCCTTATGACATTGATTTCATGGCTGAGTGATATTCCATTGTACATAAGGACCACAACTTCTTTATCCATTTTTCTCTTTCCTGGGATATTGAAGGTGGAATGAAGTGGAGGTCCTTGTCAAGAGAGCAGCCCTAAACTTTGGGGTGCTTGTGTCTTGCTGATTTTTCATTTTCCCAATTTATACCCCCATGAGTGGAAGTGCCCTATGCTCTCTAAGCTGTGTTTTTTAGATGTTTCAGGACACACCGTACACTTCTCCAGAGTGGCTGTTGGCAATTTACACCCCGCCCATCAGTGTAGCAAGGCTCCCATTTCTCCATGGCCTGTCCTGCATTTCTGGTTTTGACACGTTTTTCCACATGGCCCTTTTGACCGATGGGTAGCGAGTCTTCTTTATAGCCCTGATTTGCCTTTCCAGGTTGCTTGGTTGGCCAAAAAGGGCGTATGCGTTTTTTCCTGAATATATTCAGGAAAAAACGCATACGCCCTTTTTGGCCAAGGGCATCATTGTCAACGTTTTGCCGCTTTTCATGTGCTTTAAAGGCGATTCGAATCTACCTCCTGAAATCTGTTTCCTGCAATTCTGCCTTGATTTCAAATCCTCTTCTTTGCCTTCCCTCAATATATTTGTGGACGAGAGTTATCATTTATAACTCTGCAGGTTTGTGAATTGCAGTGCCCTGAAGCTCCATTTTACAACTCGCTTTTTTGGGAGCTGGCCACAAAAGCGCAGGATGGCTTCAGGCCCTGTTCTGGTTCCGGGGGGGAGGATGAGCCTGTGGTTAATTCTTCTTCCTGATGGGAAAATAGAGTGACCTGTGCCTGTCCCAACACCAAGAGCTAGTCTCTCACTGGTTCCCCGTGTACCCGTTCATCCTCAGGACAAATTGCAACCTGTACGGAACAGGAGGTTAAAGGTGCTGATGCTCCAAGTAGGGAGATTGCTAGTGAAGCGGCTGGAATGGCGAACCCGGGCACAAGGAGATGAGAAATGAGGTGCGTTTTAGAAATCTTTCCCCATCACACGGTGTACCATCTTCTGGGATTCTCATGCATGTTTTCGATGTAGGAAGATGCCCTTGAACCTGGAGATTTGGGTCCCATGGGATGGGTACCACGCAGTATTACTTTAAAGGGTCTGCGTTTGCTCACCCAACCTCACC
Organism: Balaenoptera ricei; assembly: GCF_028023285.1. Lineage (NCBI taxonomy): Eukaryota > Metazoa > Chordata > Mammalia > Artiodactyla > Balaenopteridae > Balaenoptera > Balaenoptera ricei. The sequence goes on from NC_082641.1 coordinate 161,651,422, forward strand.
AAACCTCTCAGCCCCAAGAGTGTCCACCCTTATGTCTCATCCAGCTGTGGGTCTAGATATGGTCAATCCAGGTTGCATCACAGCCCCTGAACGCATTGTGTAAGAATTTCTCTCTCTTTCACTGTCTTTGTTTCATGGGTTTTTCGAAGTAATTTATTTTTATAATGGGGTTTAGCTGCTTTTCACTGCTGTGTTTATGCCGCTTTACACCCACTTGACACACTAACAGAGAGATATCAATACATAGGTTTTAAGATTATTACTAGTCAGATATATTCTTGTGCGGTGAATAGGGCGTGTTGAGTCCAGTTCTCTGAGCAAGGAGTAGGTCTTGTCTATTACATATTGGGTTTCTGGAACGGTATCTGAGCTAATTTGAAACCCTTGTTTTATGTATCACCCCACCTCACCTTTCCCGTTAAGCAGCCATAGTGTGTTTTCTGCATGTGTGACTCTGTTCTGTTTTGTAATTCAGTTCAAGTGTAACGCTTTTTACATTCCCTCCTTAAGTGATACCTTATGAGAAGTGTCCTTTTCTGTGTGACTTATTTCACTTAGTATCGTCGTACCTAAATCCACTCATCATGCTGCTACTAGCCTTATGACATTGATTTCATGGCTGAGTGATATTCCATTGTACATAAGGACCACAACTTCTTTATCCATTTTTCTCTTTCCTGGGATATTGAAGGTGGAATGAAGTGGAGGTCCTTGTCAACAGAGCAGCCCTAAACTTTGGGGTGCTTGTGTCTTGCTGATTTTTCATTTTCCCAATTTATACCCCCATGAGTGGAAGTGCCCTATGCTCTCTAAGCTGTGTTTTTTAGATGTTTCAGGACACACCGTACACTTCTCCAGAGTGGCTGTTGGCAATTTACACCCCGCCCATCAGTGTAGCAAGGCTCCCATTTCTCCATGGCCTGTCCTGCATTTCTGGTTTTGACACGTTTTTCCACATGGCCCTTTTGACCGATGGGTAGCGAGTCTTCTTTATAGCCCTGATTTGCCTTTCAAGGTTGCCTGGTTGGCCAAAAAGGGCGTATGCGTTTTTTCCTGAATATATTCAGGAAAAAACGCATACGCCCTTTTTGGCCAAGGGCATCATTGTCAACGTTTTGCCGCTTTTCATGTGCTTTAAAGGCGATTCGAATCTACCTCCTGAAATCTGTTTCCTGCAATTCTGCCTTGATTTCAAATCCTCTTCTTTGCCTTCCCTCAATATATTTGTGGACGAGAGTTATCATTTATAACTCTGCAGGTTTGTGAATTGCAGTGCCCTGAAGCTCCATTTTACAACTCGCTTTTTTGGGAGCTGGCCACAAAAGCGCAGAATGGCTTCAGGCCCTGTTCTGGTTCCGGGGGGGACGATGAGCCTGTGGTTAATTCTTCTTCCTGATGGGAAAATAGAGTGACCTGTGCCTGTCCCAACACCAAGAGCTACTCTCTCACTGGTTCCCCGTCTTCCCGTTCATCCTCAGGACAAATTGCAACCTGTACGGAACAGGAGGTTAAAGGTGCTGATGCTCCAAGTAGGGAGATTGCTAGTGAAGCGGCTGGAATGGCGAACCCGGGCACAAGGAGATGAGAAATGAGGTGCGTTTTAGAAATCTTTCCCCATCACACGGTGTACCATCTTCTGGGATTCTCATGCATGTTTTCGATGTAGGAAGATGCCCTTGAACCTGGAGATTTGGGTCCCATGGGATGGGTACCACGCAGTATTACTTTAAAGGGTCTGCGTTTGCTCACCCAACCTCACCAAACCTCTCAGCCCCAAGAGTGTCCACCCTTATGTCTCATCCAGCTGTGGGTCTAGATATGGTCAATCCAGGTTGCATCACAGCCCCTGAACGCATTGTGTAAGAATTTCTCTCTCTTTCACTGTCTTTGTTTCATGGGTTTTTCGAAGTAATTTATTTTTATAATGGGGTTTAGCTGCTTTTCACTGCTGTGTTTATGCCGCTTTACACCCACTTGACACACTAACAGAGAGATATCAATACATAGGTTTTAAGATTATTACTAGTCAGATATATTCTTGTGCGGTGAATAGGGCGTGTTGAGTCCAGTTCTCTGAGCAAGGAGTAGGTCTTGTCTATTACATATTGGGTTTCTGGAATGGTATCTGAGCTAATTTGAAACCCTTGTTTTATGTATCACCCCACCTCACCTTTCCCGTTAAGCAGCCATAGTGTGTTTTCTGCATGTGTGACTCTGTTCTGTTTTGTAATTCAGTTCAAGTGTAACGCTTTTTACATTCCCTCCTTAAGTGATACCTTATGAGAAGTGTCCTTTTCTGTGTGACTTATTTCACTTAGTATCGTCGTACCTAAATCCACTCATCATGCTGCTACTAGCCTTATGACATTGATTTCATGGCTGAGTGATATTCCATTGTACATAAGGACCACAACTTCTTTATCCATTTTTCTCTTTCCTGGGATATTGAAGGTGGAATGAAGTGGAGGTCCTTGTCAACAGAGCAGCCCTAAACTTTGGGGTGCTTGTGTCTTGCTGATTTTTCATTTTCCCAATTTATACCCCCATGAGTGGAAGTGCCCTATGCTCTCTAAGCTGTGTTTTTTAGATGTTTCAGGACACACCGTACACTTCTCCAGAGTGGCTGTTGGCAATTTACACCCCGCCCATCAGTGTAGCAAGGCTCCCATTTCTCCATGGCCTGTCCTGCATTTCTGGTTTTGACACGTTTTTCCACATGGCCCTTTTGACCGATGGGTAGCGAGTCTTCTTTATAGCCCTGATTTGCCTTTCAAGGTTGCCTGGTTGGCCAAAAAGGGCGTATGCGTTTTTTCCTGAATATATTCAGGAAAAAACGCATACGCCCTTTTTGGCCAAGGGCATCATTGTCAACGTTTTGCCGCTTTTCATGTGCTTTAAAGGCGATTCGAATCTACCTCCTGAAATCTGTTTCCTGCAATTCTGCCTTGATTTCAAATCCTCTTCTTTGCCTTCCCTCAATATATTTGTGGACGAGAGTTATCATTTATAACTCTGCAGGTTTGTGAATTGCAGTGCCCTGAAGCTCCATTTTACAACTCGCTTTTTTGGGAGCTGGCCACAAAAGCGCAGAATGGCTTCAGGCCCTGTTCTGGTTCCGGGGGGGACGATGAGCCTGTGGTTAATTCTTCTTCCTGATGGGAAAATAGAGTGACCTGTGCCTGTCCCAACACCAAGAGCTACTCTCTCACTGGTTCCCCGTCTTCCCGTTCATCCTCAGGACAAATTGCAACCTGTACGGAACAGGAGGTTAAAGGTGCTGATGCTCCAAGTAGGGAGATTGCTAGTGAAGCGGCTGGAATGGCGAACCCGGGCACAAGGAGATGAGAAATGAGGTGCGTTTTAGAAATCTTTCCCCATCACACGGTGTACCATCTTCTGGGATTCTCATGCATGTTTTCGATGTAGGAAGATGCCCTTGAACCTGGAGATTTGGGTCCCATGGGATGGGTACCACGCAGTATTACTTTAAAGGGTCTGCGTTTGCTCACCCAACCTCACCAAACCTCTCAGCCCCAAGAGTGTCCACCCTTATGTCTCATCCAGCTGTGGGTCTAGATATGGTCAATCCAGGTTGCATCACAGCCCCTGAACGCATTGTGTAAGAATTTCTCTCTCTTTCACTGTCTTTGTTTCATGGGTTTTTCGAAGTAATTTATTTTTATAATGCGGTTTAGCTGCTTTTCACTGCTGTGTTTATGCCGCTTTACACCCACTTGACACACTAACAGAGAGATATCAATACATAGGTTTTAAGATTATTACTAGTCAGATATATTCTTGTGCGGTGAATAGGGCGTGTTGAGTCCAGTTCTCTGAGCAAGGAGTAGGTCTTGTCTATTACATATTGGGTTTCTGGAACGGTATCTGAGCTAATTTGAAACCCTTGTTTTATGTATCACCCCACCTCACCTTTCCCGTTAAGCAGCCATAGTGTGTTTTCTGCATGTGTGACTCTGTTCTGTTTTGTAATTCAGTTCAAGTGTAACGCTTTTTACATTCCCTCCTTAAGTGATACCTTATGAGAAGTGTCCTTTTCTGTGTGACTTATTTCACTTAGTATCGTCGTACCTAAATCCACTCATCATGCTGCTACTAGCCTTATGACATTGATTTCATGGCTGAGTGATATTCCATTGTACATAAGGACCACAACTTCTTTATCCATTTTTCTCTTTCCTGGGATATTGAAGGTGGAATGAAGTGGAGGTCCTTGTCAAGAGAGCAGCCCTAAACTTTGGGGTGCTTGTGTCTTGCTGATTTTTCATTTTCCCAATTTATACCCCCATGAGTGGAAGTGCCCTATGCTCTCTAAGCTGTGTTTTTTAGATGTTTCAGGACACACCGTACACTTCTCCAGAGTGGCTGTTGGCAATTTACACCCCGCCCATCAGTGTAGCAAGGCTCCCATTTCTCCATGGCCTGTCCTGCATTTCTGGTTTTGACACGTTTTTCCACATGGCCCTTTTGACCGATGGGTAGCGAGTCTTCTTTATAGCCCTGATTTGCCTTTCCAGGTTGCTTGGTTGGCCAAAAAGGGCGTATGCGTTTTTTCCTGAATATATTCAGGAAAAAACGCATACGCCCTTTTTGGCCAAGGGCATCATTGTCAACGTTTTGCCGCTTTTCATGTGCTTTAAAGGCGATTCGAATCTACCTCCTGAAATCTGTTTCCTGCAATTCTGCCTTGATTTCAAATCCTCTTCTTTGCCTTCCCTCAATATATTTGTGGACGAGAGTTATCATTTATAACTCTGCAGGTTTGTGAATTGCAGTGCCCTGAAGCTCCATTTTACAACTCGCTTTTTTGGGAGCTGGCCACAAAAGCGCAGGATGGCTTCAGGCCCTGTTCTGGTTCCGGGGGGGAGGATGAGCCTGTGGTTAATTCTTCTTCCTGATGGGAAAATAGAGTGACCTGTGCCTGTCCCAACACCAAGAGCTAGTCTCTCACTGGTTCCCCGTGTACCCGTTCATCCTCAGGACAAATTGCAACCTGTACGGAACAGGAGGTTAAAGGTGCTGATGCTCCAAGTAGGGAGATTGCTAGTGAAGCGGCTGGAATGGCGAACCCGGGCACAAGGAGATGAGAAATGAGGTGCGTTTTAGAAATCTTTCCCCATCACACGGTGTACCATCTTCTGGGATTCTCATGCATGTTTTCGATGTAGGAAGATGCCCTTGAACCTGGAGATTTGGGTCCCATGGGATGGGTACCACGCAGTATTACTTTAAAGGGTCTGCGTTTGCTCACCCAACCTCACCAAACCTCTCAGCCCCAAGAGTGTCCACCCTTATGTCTCATCCAGCTGTGGGTCTAGATATGGTCAATCCAGGTTGCATCACAGCCCCTGAACGCATTGTGTAAGAATTTCTCTCTCTTTCACTGTCTTTGTTTCATGGGTTTTTCGAAGTAATTTATTTTTATAATGGGGTTTAGCTGCTTTTCACTGCTGTGTTTATGCCGCTTTACACCCACTTGACACACTAACAGAGAGATATCAATACATAGGTTTTAAGATTATTACTAGTCAGATATATTCTTGTGCGGTGAATAGGGCGTGTTGAGTCCAGTTCTCTGAGCAAGGAGTAGGTCTTGTCTATTACATATTGGGTTTCTGGAACGGTATCTGAGCTAATTTGAAACCCTTGTTTTATGTATCACCCCACCTCACCTTTCCCGTTAAGCAGCCATAGTGTGTTTTCTGCATGTGTGACTCTGTTCTGTTTTGTAATTCAGTTCAAGTGTAACGCTTTTTACATTCCCTCCTTAAGTGATACCTTATGAGAAGTGTCCTTTTCTGTGTGACTTATTTCACTTAGTATCGTCGTACCTAAATCCACTCATCATGCTGCTACTAGCCTTATGACATTGATTTCATGGCTGAGTGATATTCCATTGTACATAAGGACCACAACTTCTTTATCCATTTTTCTCTTTCCTGGGATATTGAAGGTGGAATGAAGTGGAGGTCCTTGTCAACAGAGCAGCCCTAAACTTTGGGGTGCTTGTGTCTTGCTGATTTTTCATTTTCCCAATTTATACCCCCATGAGTGGAAGTGCCCTATGCTCTCTAAGCTGTGTTTTTTAGATGTTTCAGGACACACCGTACACTTCTCCAGAGTGGCTGTTGGCAATTTACACCCCGCCCATCAGTGTAGCAAGGCTCCCATTTCTCCATGGCCTGTCCTGCATTTCTGGTTTTGACACGTTTTTCCACATGGCCCTTTTGACCGATGGGTAGCGAGTCTTCTTTATAGCCCTGATTTGCCTTTCAAGGTTGCTTGGTTGGCCAAAAAGGGCGTATGCGTTTTTTCCTGAATATATTCAGGAAAAAACGCATACGCCCTTTTTGGCCAAGGGCATCATTGTCAACGTTTTGCCGCTTTTCATGTGCTTTAAAGGCGATTCGAATCTACCTCCTGAAATCTGTTTCCTGCAATTCTGCCTTGATTTCAAATCCTCTTCTTTGCCTTCCCTCAATATATTTGTGGACGAGAGTTATCATTTATAACTCTGCAGGTTTGTGAATTGCAGTGCCCTGAAGCTCCATTTTACAACTCGCTTTTTTGGGAGCTGGCCACAAAAGCGCAGGATGGCTTCAGGCCCTGTTCTGGTTCCGGGGGGGAGGATGAGCCTGTGGTTAATTCTTCTTCCTGATGGGAAAATAGAGTGACCTGTGCCTGTCCCAACACCAAGAGCTAGTCTCTCACTGGTTCCCCGTGTACCCGTTCATCCTCAGGACAAATTGCAACCTGTACGGAACAGGAGGTTAAAGGTGCTGATGCTCCAAGTAGGGAGATTGTAAGTAAAGCGGCTGGAATGGCGAACCCGGGCACAAGGAGAAGAGAAATGCGGTACGTTTTAGAAACCTTTCCCCATCACATGGTGTACCATCTTTTTGGATTCTCATGCATGTTTTCGATGTAGGAATATGCCCTTGAACCTGGAGATTTGGGACCCATGCGATGGGTACCATGCAGGATTACTTTAAAGGGTCTGCGTTTGCTCACCCAACCTCACCAAACCTCTCAGCCCCAAGAGTGTCCACCCTTATGTCTCATCCAGCTGTGGGTCTAGATATGGTCAATCCAGGTTGCATCACAGCCCCTGAACGCATTGTGTAAGAATTTCTCTCTCTTTCACTGTCTTTGTTTCATGGGTTTTTCGAAGTAATTTATTTTTATAATGCGGTTTAGCTGCTTTTCACTGCTGTGTTTATGCCGCTTTACACCCACTTGACACACTAACAGAGAGATATCAATACATAGGTTTTAAGATTATTACTAGTCAGATATATTCTTGTGCGGTGAATAGGGCGTGTTGAGTCCAGTTCTCTGAGCAAGGAGTAGGTCTTGTCTATTACATATTGGGTTTATGGAACGGTATCTGAGCTAATTTGAAACCCTTGTTTTATGTATCACCCCACCTCACCTTTCCCGTTAAGCAGCCATAGTGTGTTTTCTGCATGTGTGACTCTGTTCTGTTTTGTAATTCAGTTCAAGTGTAACGGTTTTTACATTCCCTCTATAAGTGATACCTTATGAGAAGTGTCCTTTTCTGTGTGACTTATTTCACTTAGAATCGTCGTACCTAAATCCACTCATCATGCTGCTACTAGCCTTATGACATTGATTTCATGGCTGAGTGATATTCCATTGTACATAAGGACCACAACTTCTTTATCCATTTTTCTCTTTCCTGGGATATTGAAGGTGGAATGAAGTGGAGGTCCTTGTCAACAGAGCAGCCCTAAACTTTGGGGTGCTTGTGTCTTGCTGATTTTTCATTTTCCCAATTTATACCTCCATGAGTGGAAGTGCCCTATGCTCTCTAAGCTGTGTTTTTTAGATGTTTCAGGACACACCGTACACTTCTCCAGAGTGGCTGTTGGCCATTTACACCCCGCCCATCAGTGTAGCAAGGCTCCCATTTCTCCATGGCCTGTCCTGCATTTCTGGTTTTGACACGTTTTTCCACATAGCCCTTTTGACCGATGGGTAGCGAGTCTTCTTTATAGCCCTGATTTGCCTTTCCAGGTTGCTTGGTTGGCCAAAAAGGGCGTATGCGTTTTTTCCTGAATATATTCAGGAAAAAACGCATACGCCCTTTTTGGCCAAGGGCATCATTGTCAACGTTTTGCCGATTTTCATGTGCTTTAAAGGCGATTCGAATCTACCTCCTGAAATCTGTTTCCTGCAATTCTGCCTTGATTTCAAATCCTCTTCTTTGCCTTCCCTCAATATATTTGTGGACGAGAGTTATCATTTATAACTCTGCAGGTTTGTGAATTGCAGTGCCCTGAAGCTCCATTTTACAACTCGCTTTTTTGGGAGCTGGCCAAAAAAGCGCAGGATGGCTTCAGGCCCTGTTCTGGTTCCGGGGGGGAGGATGAGCCTGTGGTTAATTCTTCTTCCTGATGGGAAAATATAGTGACCTGTGCCTGTCCCAACACCAAGAGCTAGTCTCTCACTGGTTCCCCGTGTACCCGTTCATCCTCAGGACAAATTGCAACCTGTACGGAACAGGAGGTTAAAGGTGCTGATGCTCCAAGTAGGGAGATTGTTAGTAAAGCGGCTGGAATGGCGAACCCGGGCACAAGGAGAAGAGAAATGCGGTACGTTTTAGAAACCTTTCCCCATCACATGGTGTACCATCTTTTTGGATTCTCATGCATGTTTTCGATGTAGGAAGATGCCCTTGAACCTGGAGATTTGGGACCCATGCGATGGGTACCACGCAGGATTACTTTAAAGGGTCTGCGTTTGCTCACCCAACCTCACCAAACCTCTCAGCCCCAAGAGTGTCCACCCTTATGTCTGATCCAGCTGTGGGTCTAGATATGGTCAATCCAGGTTGCATCACAGCCCCTGAACGCATTGTGTAAGAATTTCTCTCTCTTTCACTGTCTTTGTTTCATGGGTTTTTCGAAGTAATTTATTTTTATAATGGGGTTTAGCTGCTTTTCACTGCTGTGTTTATGCCGCTTTACACCCACTTGACACACTAACAGAGAGATATCAATACATAGGTTTTAAGATTATTACTAGTCAGATATATTCTTGTGCGGTGAATAGGGCGTGTTGAGTCCAGTTCTCTGAGCAAGGAGTAGGTCTTGTCTATTACATATTGGGTTTCTGGAACGGTATCTGAGCTAATTTGAAACCCTTGTTTTATGTATCACCCCACCTCACCTTTCCCGTTAAGCAGCCATAGTGTGTTTTCTGCATGTGTGACTCTGTTCTGTTTTGTAATTCAGTTCAAGTGTAACGGTTTTTACATTCCCTCTATAAGTGATACCTTACGAGAAGTGTCCTTTTCTGTGTGACTTATTTCACTTAGAATCGTCGTACCTAAATCCACTCATCATGCTGCTACTAGCCTTATGACATTGATTTCATGGCTGAGTGATATTCCATTGTACATAAGGACCACAACTTCTTTATCCATTTTTCTCTTTCCTGGGATATTGAAGGTGGAATGAAGTGGAGGTCCTTGTCAACAGAGCAGCCCTAAACTTTGGGGTGCTTGTGTCTTGCTGATTTTTCATTTTCCCAATTTATACCCCCATGAGTGGAAGTGCCCTATGCTCTCTAAGCTGTGTTTTTTAGATGTTTCAGGACACACCGTACACTTCTCCAGAGTGGCTGTTGGCAATTTACATCCCGCCCATCAGTGTAGCAAGGCTCCCATTTCTCCATGGCCTGTCCTGCATTTCTGGTTTTGACACGTTTTTCAGCATGGCCCTTTTGACCGAAGGGTAGCGAGTCTTCTTTGTAGCGCTGATTTGCCTTTCCAGGTTGCTTGTTTGGCCAGAAAGGGCCTATGCGTTTTTTCCTGAATATATTCAGGAAAAAACGCATACGCTCTTTTTGGCCAAGGGCATCATTGTCAACGTTTTGCCGCTTTTCATGTGCTTTAAAGGCGATTCGAATCTACCTCCTGAAATCTGTTTCCTGCAATTCTGCCTTGATTTCAAATCCTCTTCTTTGCCTTCCCTCAATATATTTGTGGACGAGAGTTATCATTTATAACTCTACAGGTTTGTGAATTGCAGTGCCCTGAAGCTCCATTTTACAACTCGCTTTTTTGAGAGCTGGCCGCAAAAGTGCAAGATGCCTTCAGGCCCTGTTCTGGTTCCGTGGGGGGAGGATGAGCCTGTGGTTAATTCTTCTTCCTGATGGAAAAATAGAGTGACCTGTGCCTGTCCCAACACCAAGAGCTAGTCTCTCACTGGTTCCCCGTGTACCCGTTCATCCTCAGGAGAAATTGCAACCTGTACGGAACAGGAGGTTAAAGGTGCTGATGCTCCAAGTAGGGAGATTGTTAGTAAAGCGGCTGGAATGGCGAACCCAGGCACAAGGAGAAGAGAAATGAGGTGAGTTTTAGAAACCTTTCCCCATCACATGGTGTACCATCTTTTTGTTTTCTCATGCATGTTTTCCATGTAGGAATATGCCCTTGAAACTGGAGATTTGGGACCCATGCGATGGGTACCACGCAGTATTACTTTAAACGGTCTGCGTTTGCTCACCCAACCTCACAAAACCTCTCAGACCCAAGAGTGTCCACCCTTATGTCTGATCCAGCTGTGGGTCTAGATATGGTCAATCCAGGTTGCATCACAGCCCCTGAACGCATTGTGTAAGAATTTCTCTCTCTTTCACTGTCTTTGTTTCATGGGTTTTTCGAAGTAATTTATTTTTATAATGGGGTTTAGCTGCTTTTCACTGCTGTGTTTATGCCGCTTTACACCCACTTGACACACTAACAGAGAGATATCAATACATAGGTTTTAAGATTATTACTAGTCAGATATATTCTTGTGCGGTGAATAGGGCGTGTTGAGTCCAGTTCTCTGAGCAAGGAGTAGGTCTTGTCTATTACATATTGGGTTTATGGAACGGTATCTGAGCTAATTTGAAACCCTTGTTTTATGTATCACCCCACCTCACCTTTCCCGTTAAGCAGCCATACTGTGTTTTCTGCATGTGTGACTCTGTTCTGTTTTGTAATTCAGTTCAAGTGTAACGGTTTTTACATTCCCTCTATAAGTGATACCTTATGAGAAGTGTCCTTTTCTGTGTGACTTATTTCAATTAGAATCGTCGTACCTAAATCCACTCATCATGCTGCTACTAGCCTTATGACATTGATTTCATGGCTGAGTGATATTCCATTGTACATAAGGACCACAACTTCTTTATCCATTTTTCTCTTTCCTGGGATATTGAAGGTGGAATGAAGTGGAGGTCCTTGTCAACAGAGCAGCCCTAAACTTTGGGGTGCTTGTGTCTTGCTGATTTTTCATTTTCCCAATTTATACCCCCATGAGTGGAAGTGCCCTATGCTCTCTAAGCTGTGTTTTTTAGATGTTTCAGGACACACCGTACACTTCTCCAGAGTGGCTGTTGGCAATTTACATCCCGCCCATCAGTGTAGCAAGGCTCCCATTTCTCCATGGCCTGTCCTGCATTTCTGGTTTTGACACGTTTTTCAGCATGGCCCTTTTGACCGAAGGGTAGCGAGTCTTCTTTGTAGCGCTGATTTGCCTTTCCAGGTTGCTTGGTGGGCCAAAAAGTGCGTATGCGTTTTTTCCTGAATATATTCAGGAAAAAACGCATACGCCCTTTTTGGCCAAGGGCATCATTGTCAACGTTTTGCCGCTTTTCATGTGCTTTAAAGGCGATTCGAATCTACCTCCTGAAATCTGTTTCCTGCAATTCTGCCTTGATTTCAAATCCTCTTCTTTGCCTTCCCTCAATATATTTGTGGACGAGAGTTATCATTTATAACTCTGCAGGTTTGTGAATTGCAGTGCCCTGAAGCTCCATTTTACAACTCGCTTTTTTGAGAGCTGGCCGCAAAAGTGCAAGATGCCTTCAGGCCCTGTTCTGGTTCCGTGGGGGGAGGATGAGCCTGTGGTTAATTCTTCTTCCTGATGGAAAAATAGAGTGACCTGTGACTGTCCCAACACCAAGAGCTAGTCTCTCACTGGTTCCCCGTGTACCCGTTCATCCTCAGGAGAAATTGCAACCTGTACGGAACAGGAGGTTAAAGGTGCTGATGCTCCAAGTAGGGAGATTGTTAGTAAAGCGGCTGGAATGGCGAACCCAGGCAGAAGGAGAAGAGAAATGAGGTGCGTTTTAGAAACCTTTCCCCATCACATGGTGTACCATCTTTTTGTTTTCTCATGCATGTTTTCGATGTAGGAATATGCCCTTGAACCTGGAGATTAGGGACCCATGTAATGGGTACCACGCAGTATTACTTTAATGGGTCTGCGTTTGCTCACCCAACCTCACCAAACCTCTCAGCCCCAAGAGTGTCCACCCTTATGTCTCATCCAGCTGTGGGTCTAGATATGGTCAATCCAGGTTGCATCCCAGCCCCTGAACGCATTGTGTAAGAATTTCTCTCTCTTTCACTGTCTTTGTTTCATGGGTTTGTAAAAGTAATTTATTTTTATAATGGGGTTTAGCTGCTTTTCACTGCTGTGTTTATGCCGCTTTACACCCACTTGACACACTAACAGTGAGATATCAATACATAGGTTTTAAGATTATTACTAGTCAGATATATTCTTGTGCAGTGAATACGGCGTGTTGAATCCAGTTCTCTGAGCAAGGAGTAGGTCTTGTCTATTACATATTGGGTTTCTGGAACGGTATCTGAGCTAATTTGAAACCCTTGTTTTATGTATCACCCCACCTCACCTTTCCCGTTAAGCAGCCATAGTGTGTTTTCTGCATGTGTGACTCTGTTCTGTTTTGTAATTCAGTTCAAGTGTAACGGTTTTTACATTCCCTCTATAAGTGATACCTTATGAGAAGTGTCCTTTTCTGTGTGACTTATTTCACTTAGAATCGTCGTACCTAAATCCACTCATCATGCTTCTACTAGCCTTATGACATTGATTTCATGGCTGAGTGATATTCCATTGTACATAAGGACCACAACTTCTTTATCCATTTTTCTCTTTCCTGGGATATTGAAGGTGGAATGAAGTGGAGGTCCTTGTCAACAGAGCAGCCCTAAACTTTGGGGTGCTTGTGTCTTGCTGATTTTTCATTTTCCCAATTTATACCCCCATGAGTGGAAGTGCCCTATGCTCTCTAAGCTGTGTTTTTTAGATGTTTCAGGACACACCGTACACTTCTCCAGAGTGGCTGTTGGCAATTTACACCCCGCCCATCAGTGTAGCAAGGCTCCCATTTCTCCATGGCCTGTCCTGCATTTCTGGTTTTGACACGTTTTTCCAAATGGCCCTTTTGACCGATGGGTAGCGAGTCTTCTTTGTAGCCCTGATTTGCCTTTCAGGGTTGCCTGGTTGGCCAAAAAGGGCGTATGCGTTTTTTCCTGAATATATTCAGGAAAAAACGCATACGCCCTTTTTGGCCAAGGGCATCATTGTCAACGTTTTGCCGCTTTTCATGTGCTTTAAAGGCGATTCGAATCTACCTCCGAAATCTGTTTCCTGCAATTCTGCCTTGATTTCAAATCCTCTTCTTTGCCTTCCCTCAATATATTTGTGGACGAGAGTCATCATTTATACCTTTGCAGGTTTGTGAATTGCAGTGCCCTGAAGCTCCATTTTACAACTCGCTTTTTTGGGAGCTGGCCGCAAAAGCACTGGATGGCTTCAGGCCCTGTTCTGGTTCCGGGGGGGAGGATGAGCCTGTGGTTAATTCTTCTTCCTGATGGGAAAATAGAGTGACCTGTGCCTGTCCCAACACCAAGAGCTACTCTCTCACTGGTTCCCCGTCTTCCCGTTCATCCTCAGGACAAATTGCAACCTGTACGGAACAGGAGGTTAGAGGTGCTGATGCTCCAAGTAGGGAGATTGCTAGTGAAGCGGCTGGAATGGCGAACCCGGGCACAAGGAGATGAGAAATGAGGTGCGTTTTAGAAATCTTTCCCCATCACACGGTGTACCATCTTCTGGGATTCTCATGCATGTTTTCGATGTAGGAAGATGCCCTTGAACCTGGAGATTTGGGTCCCATGGGATGGGTACCACGCAGTATTACTTTAAAGGGTCTGCGTTTGCTCACCCAACCTCACCAAACCTCTCAGCCCCAAGAGTGTCCACCCTTATGTCTCATCCAGCTGTGGGTCTAGATATGGTCAATCCAGGTTGCATCACAGCCCCTGAACGCATTGTGTAAGAATTTCTCTCTCTTTCACTGTCTTTGTTTCATGGGTTTTTCGAAGTAATTTATTTTTATAATGCGGTTTAGCTGCTTTTCACTGCTGTGTTTATGCCGCTTTACACCCACTTGACACACTAACAGAGAGATATCAATACATAGGTTTTAAGATTATTACTAGTCAGATATATTCTTGTGCGGTGAATAGGGCGTGTTGAGTCCAGTTCTCTGAGCAAGGAGTAGGTCTTGTCTATTACATATTGGGTTTCTGGAACGGTATCTGAGCTAATTTGAAACCCTTGTTTTATGTATCACCCCACCTCACCTTTCCCGTTAAGCAGCCATAGTGTGTTTTCTGCATGTGTGACTCTGTTCTGTTTTGTAATTCAGTTCAAGTGTAACGCTTTTTACATTCCCTCCTTAAGTGATACCTTATGAGAAGTGTCCTTTTCTGTGTGACTTATTTCACTTAGTATCGTCGTACCTAAATCCACTCATCATGCTGCTACTAGCCTTATGACATTGATTTCATGGCTGAGTGATATTCCATTGTACATAAGGACCACAACTTCTTTATCCATTTTTCTCTTTCCTGGGATATTGAAGGTGGAATGAAGTGGAGGTCCTTGTCAACAGAGCAGCCCTAAACTTTGGGGTGCTTGTGTCTTGCTGATTTTTCATTTTCCCAATTTATACCCCCATGAGTGGAAGTGCCCTATGCTCTCTAAGCTGTGTTTTTTAGATGTTTCAGGACACACCGTACACTTCTCCAGAGTGGCTGTTGGCAATTTACACCCCGCCCATCAGTGTAGCAAGGCTCCCATTTCTCCATGGCCTGTCCTGCATTTCTGGTTTTGACACGTTTTTCCACATGGCCCTTTTGACCGATGGGTAGCGAGTCTTCTTTATAGCCCTGATTTGCCTTTCCAGGTTGCTTGGTTGGCCAAAAAGGGCGTATGCGTTTTTTCCTGAATATATTCAGGAAAAAACGCATACGCCCTTTTTGGCCAAGGGCATCATTGTCAACGTTTTGCCGCTTTTCATGTGCTTTAAAGGCGATTCGAATCTACCTCCTGAAATCTGTTTCCTGTAATTCTGCCTTGATTTCAAATCCTCTTCTTTGCCTTCCCTCAATATATTTGTGGACGAGAGTTATCATTTATAACTCTGCAGGTTTGTGAATTGCAGTGCCCTGAAGCTCCATTTTACAACTCGCTTTTTTGGGAGCTGGCCACAAAAGCGCAGAATGGCTTCAGGCCCTGTTCTGGTTCCGGGGGGGAGGATGAACCTGTGGTTAATTCTTCTTCCTGATGGGAAAATAGAGTGACCTGTGCCTGTCCCAACACCAAGAGCTACTCTCTCACTGGTTCCCCGTCTTCCCGTTCATCCTCAGGACAAATTGCAACCTGTACGGAACAGGAGGTTAAAGGTGCTTATGCTCCAAGTAGGGAGATTGCTAGTGAAGCGGCTGGAATGGCGAACCCGGGCACAAGGAGATGAGAAATGAGGTGCGTTTTAGAAATCTTTCCCCATCACACGGTGTACCATCTTCTGGGATTCTCATGCATGTTTTCGATGTAGGAAGATGCCCTTGAACCTGGAGATTTGGGTCCCATGGGATGGGTACCACGCAGTATTACTTTAAAGGGTCTGCGTTTGCTCACCCAACCTCACCAAACCTCTCAGCCCCAAGAGTGTCCACCCTTATGTCTCATCCAGCTGTGGGTCTAGATATGGTCAATCCAGGTTGCATCCCAGCCCCTGAACGCATTGTGTAAGAATTTCTCTCTCTTTCACTGTCTTTGTTTCATGGGTTTTTCGAAGTAATTTATTTTTATAATGCGGTTTAGCTGCTTTTCACTGCTGTGTTTATGCCGCTTTACACCCACTTGACACACTAACAGAGAGATATCAATACATAGGTTTTAAGATTATTACTAGTCAGATATATTCTTGTGCGGTGAATAGGGCGTGTTGAGTCCAGTTCTCTGAGCAAGGAGTAGGTCTTGTCTATTACATATTGGGTTTATGGAACGGTATCTGAGCTAATTTGAAACCCTTGTTTTATGTATCACCCCACCTCACCTTTCCCGTTAAGCAGCCATAGTGTGTTTTCTGCATGTGTGACTCTGTTCTGTTTTGTAATTCAGTTCAAGTGTAACGCTTTTTACATTCCCTCCTTAAGTGATACCTTATGAGAAGTGTCCTTTTCTGTGTGACTTATTTCACTTAGTATCGTCGTACCTAAATCCACTCATCATGCTGCTACTAGCCTTATGACATTGATTTCATGGCTGAGTGATATTCCATTGTACATAAGGACCACAACTTCTTTATCCATTTTTCTCTTTCCTGGGATATTGAAGGTGGAATGAAGTGGAGATCATTGTCAAGAGAGTAGCCCTAAACTTTGGGGTGCTTGTGTCTTGCTGATTTTTCATTTTCCCAATTTATACCCCCATGAGTGGAAGTGCCCTATGCTCTCTAAGCTGTGTTTTTTAGATGTTTCAGGACACACCGTACACTTCTCCAGAGTGGCTGTTGGCAATTTACACCCCGCCCATCAGTGTAGCAAGGCTCCCATTTCTCCATGGCCTGTCCTGCATTTCTGGTTTTGACACGTTTTTCCACATGGCCCTTTTGACCGATGGGTAGCGAGTCTTCTTTATAGCTCTGATTTGCCTTTCCAGGTTGCTTGGTTGGCCAAAAAGGGCGTATGCGTTTTTTCCTGAATATATTCAGGAAAAAACGCATACGCCCTTTTTGGCCAAGGGCATCATTGTCAACGTTTTGCCGCTTTTCATGTGCTTTAAAGGCGATTCGAATCTACCTCCTGAAATCTGTTTCCTGCAATTCTGCCTTGATTTCAAATCCTCTTCTTTGCCTTCCCTCAATATATTTGTGGACGAGAGTTATCATTTATAACTCTGCAGGTTTGTGAATTGCAGTGCCCTGAAGCTCCATTTTACAACTCGCTTTTTTGGGAGCTGGCCACAAAAGCGCAGGATGGCTTCAGGCCCTGTTCTGGTTCCGGGGGGGAGGATGAGCCTGTGGTTAATTCTTCTTCCTGAT
Source organism: Balaenoptera ricei (assembly GCF_028023285.1). Classification (NCBI taxonomy): domain Eukaryota; kingdom Metazoa; phylum Chordata; class Mammalia; order Artiodactyla; family Balaenopteridae; genus Balaenoptera; species Balaenoptera ricei. Next base: position 161,668,660 of record NC_082641.1, read on the forward strand.
GGGAAAATAGAGTGACCTGTGCCTGTCCCAACACCAAGAGCTAGTCTCTCACTGGTTCCCCGTGTACCCGTTCATCCTCAGGAGAAATTGCAACCTGTACGGAACAGGAGGTTAAAGGTGCTGATGCTCCAAGTAGGGAGATTGTAAGTAAAGCGGCTGGAATGGCGAACCCGGGCACAAGGAGAAGAGAAATGCGGTACGTTTTAGAAACCTTTCCCCATCACATGGTGTACCATCATTTTGGATTCTCATGCATGTTTTCGATGTAGGAATATGCCCTTGAACCTGGAGATTTGGGACCCATGCGATGGGTACCACGCAGGATTACTTTAAAGGGTCTGCGTTTTCTCACCCAACCTCACCAAACCTCTCAGCCCCAAGAGTGTCCACCCTTATGTCTCATCCAGCTGTGGGTCTAGATATGGTCAATCCAGGTTGCATCCCAGCCCCTGAACGCATTGTGTAAGAATTTCTCTCTCTTTCACTGTCTTTGTTTCATGGGTTTTTCGAAGTAATTTATTTTTATAATGGGGTTTAGCTGCTTTTCACTGCTGTGTTTATGCCGCTTTACACCCACTTGACACACTAACAGAGAGATATCAATACATAGGTTTTAAGATTATTACTAGTCAGATATATTCTTGTGCGGTGAATAGGGCGTGTTGAGTCCAGTTCTCTGAGCAAGGAGTAGGTCTTGTCTATTACATATTGGGTTTATGGAACGGTATCTGAGCTAATTTGAAACCCTTGTTTTATGTATCACCCCACCTCACCTTTCCCGTTAAGCAGCCATAGTGTGTTTTCTGCATGTGTGACTCTGTTCTGTTTTGTAATTCAGTTCAAGTGTAACGCTTTTTACATTCCCTCCTTAAGTGATACCTTATGAGAAGTGTCCTTTTCTGTGTGACTTATTTCACTTAGTATCGTCGTACCTAAATCCACTCATCATGCTGCTACTAGCCTTATGACATTGATTTCATGGCTGAGTGATATTCCATTGTACATAAGGACCACAACTTCTTTATCCATTTTTCTCTTTCCTGGGATATTGAAGGTGGAATGAAGTGGAGGTCCTTGTCAACAGAGCAGCCCTAAACTTTGGGGTGCTTGTGTCTTGCTGATTTTTCATTTTCCCAATTTATACCCCCATGAGTGGAAGTGCCCTATGCTCTCTAAGCTGTGTTTTTTAGATGTTTCAGGACACACCGTACACTTCTCCAGAGTGGCTGTTGGCAATTTACATCCCGCCCATCAGTGTAGCAAGGCTCCCATTTCTCCATGGCCTGTCCTGCATTTCTGGTTTTGACACGTTTTTCAGCATGGCCCTTTTGACCGAAGGGTAGCGAGTCTTCTTTGTAGCGCTGATTTGCCTTTCCAGGTTGCTTGGTGGGCCAAAAAGGGCGTATGCGTTTTTTCCTGAATATATTCAGGAAAAAACGCATACGCCCTTTTTGGCCAAGGGCATCATTGTCAACGTTTTGCCGCTTTTCATGTGCTTTAAAGGCGATTCGTATCTACCTCCTGAAATCTGTTTCCTGCAATTCTGCCTTGATTTCAAATCCTCTTCTTTGCCTTCCCTCAATATATTTGTGGACGAGAGTTATCATTTATAACTCTGCAGGTTTGTGAATTGCAGTGCCCTGAAGCTCCATTTTACAACTCGCTTTTTTGAGAGCTGGCCGCAAAAGTGCAAGATGCCTTCAGGCCCTGTTCTGGTTCCGTGGGGGGAGGATGAGCCTGTGGTTAATTCTTCTTCCTGATGGAAAAATAGAGTGACCTGTGCCTGTCCCAACACCAAGAGCTAGTCTCTCACTGGTTCCCCGTGTACCCGTTCATCCTCAGGAGAAATTGCAACCTGTACGGAACAGGAGGTTAAAGGTGCTGATGCTCCAAGTAGGGAGATTGTTAGTAAAGCGGCTGGAATGGCGAACCCAGGCACAAGGAGAAGAGAAATGAGGTGCGTTTTAGAAACCTTTCCCCATCACATGGTGTACCATCTTTTTGTTTTCTCATGCATGTTTTCGATGTAGGAATATGCCCTTGAACCTGGAGATTAGGGACCCATGCGATGGGTACCACGCAGTATTACTTTAATGGGTCTGCGTTTGCTCACCCAACCTCACCAAACCTCTCAGCCCCAAGAGTGTCCACCCTTATGTCTCATCCAGCTGTGGGTCTAGATATGGTCAATCCAGGTTGCATCCCAGCCCCTGAACGCATTGTGTAAGAATTTCTCTCTCTTTCACTGTCTTTGTTTCATGGGTTTGTAAAAGTAATTTATTTTTATAATGGGGTTTAGCTGCTTTTCACTGCTGTGTTTATGCCGCTTTACACCCACTTGACACACTAACAGTGAGATATCAATACATAGGTTTTAAGATTATTACTAGTCAGATATATTCTTGTGCAGTGAATACGGCGTGTTGAATCCAGTTCTCTGAGCAAGGAGTAGGTCTTGTCTATTACATATTAGGTTTATGGAACGGTATCTGAGCTAATTTGAAACCCTTGTTTTATGTATCACCCCACCTCACCTTTCCCGTTAAGCAGCCATAGTGTGTTTTCTGCATGTGTGACTCTGTTCTGTTTTGTAATTCAGTTCAAGTGTAACGGTTTTTACATTCCCTCTATAAGTGATACCTTATGAGAAGTGTCCTTTTCTGTGTGACTTATTTCACTTAGAATCGTCGTACCTAAATCCACTCATCATGCTGCTACTAGCCTTATGACATTGATTTCATGGCTGAGTGATATTCCATTGTACATAAGGACCACAACTTCTTTATCCATTTTTCTCTTTCCTGGGATATTGAAGGTGGAATGAAGTGGAGGTCCTTGTCAACAGAGCAGCCCTAAACTTTGGGGTGCTTGTGTCTTGCTGATTTTTCATTTTCCCAATTTGTACCCCCATGAGTGGAAGTGCCCTATGCTCTCTAAGCTGTGTTTTTTAGATGTTTCAGGACACACCGTACACTTCTCCAGAGTGGCTGTTGGCAATTTACACCCCGCCCATCAGTGTAGCAAGGCTCCCATTTCTCCATGGCCTTTCCTGCATTTCTGGTTTTGACACGTTTTTCCACATGGCCCTTTTGACCGATGGGTAGCGAGTCTTCTTTGTAGCCCTGATTTGCCTTTCCAGGTTGCTTGGTTGGCCAAAAAGGGCGTATGCGTTTTTTCCTGAATATATTCAGGAAAAAACGCATACGCCCTTTTTGGCCAAGGGCATCATTGTCAACGTTTTGCCGCTTTTCATGTGCTTTAAAGGCGATTCGAATCTACCTCCTGAAATCTGTTTCCTGCAATTCTGCCTTGATTTCAAATCCTCTTCTTTGCCTTCCCTCAATATATTTGTGGACGAGAGTTATCATTTATAACTCTGCAGGTTTGTGAATTGCAGTGCCCTGAAGCTCCATTTTACAACTCGCTTTTTTGGGAGCTGGCCACAAAAGCGCAGAATGGCTTCAGGCCCTGTTCTGGTTCCGGGGGGGACGATGAGCCTGTGGTTAATTCTTCTTCCTGATGGGAAAATAGAGTGACCTGTGCCTGTCCCAACACCAAGAGCTAGTCTCTCACTGGTTCCCCGTGTACCCGTTCATCCTCAGGAGAAATTGCAACCTGTACGGAACAGGAGGTTAAAGGTGCTGATGCTCCAAGTAGGGAGATTGTAAGTAAAGCGGCTGGAATGGCGAACCCGGGCACAAGGAGAAGAGAAATGCGGTACGTTTTAGAAACCTTTCCCCATCACATGGTGTACCATCATTTTGGATTCTCATGCATGTTTTCGATGTAGGAATATGCCCTTGAACCTGGAGATTTGGGACCCATGCGATGGGTACCACGCAGGATTACTTTAAAGGGTCTGCGTTTTCTCACCCAACCTCACCAAACCTCTCAGCCCCAAGAGTGTCCACCCTTATGTCTCATCCAGCTGTGGGTCTAGATATGGTCAATCCAGGTTGCATCCCAGCCCCTGAACGCATTGTGTAAGAATTTCTCTCTCTTTCACTGTCTTTGTTTCATGGGTTTTTCGAAGTAATTTATTTTTATAATGGGGTTTAGCTGCTTTTCACTGCTGTGTTTATGCCGCTTTACACCCACTTGACACACTAACAGAGAGATATCAATACATAGGTTTTAAGATTATTACTAGTCAGATATATTCTTGTGCGGTGAATAGGGCGTGTTGAGTCCAGTTCTCTGAGCAAGGAGTAGGTCTTGTCTATTACATATTGGGTTTATGGAACGGTATCTGAGCTAATTTGAAACCCTTGTTTTATGTATCACCCCACCTCACCTTTCCCGTTAAGCAGCCATACTGTGTTTTCTGCATGTGTGACTCTGTTCTGTTTTGTAATTCAGTTCAAGTGTAACGGTTTTTACATTCCCTCTATAAGTGATACCTTATGAGAAGTGTCCTTTTCTGTGTGACTTATTTCAATTAGAATCGTCGTACCTAAATCCACTCATCATGCTGCTACTAGCCTTATGACATTGATTTCATGGCTGAGTGATATTCCATTGTACATAAGGACCACAACTTCTTTATCCATTTTTCTCTTTCCTGGGATATTGAAGGTGGAATGAAGTGGAGGTCCTTGTCAACAGAGCAGCCCTAAACTTTGGGGTGCTTGTGTCTTGCTGATTTTTCATTTTCCCAATTTATACCCCCATGAGTGGAAGTGCCCTATGCTCTCTAAGCTGTGTTTTTTAGATGTTTCAGGACACACCGTACACTTCTCCAGAGTGGCTGTTGGCAATTTACATCCCGCCCATCAGTGTAGCAAGGCTCCCATTTCTCCATGGCCTGTCCTGCATTTCTGGTTTTGACACGTTTTTCAGCATGGCCCTTTTGACCGAAGGGTAGCGAGTCTTCTTTGTAGCGCTGATTTGCCTTTCCAGGTTGCTTGGTGGGCCAAAAAGTGCGTATGCGTTTTTTCCTGAATATATTCAGGAAAAAACGCATACGCCCTTTTTGGCCAAGGGCATCATTGTCAACGTTTTGCCGCTTTTCATGTGCTTTAAAGGCGATTCGAATCTACCTCCTGAAATCTGTTTCCTGCAATTCTGCCTTGATTTCAAATCCTCTTCTTTGCCTTCCCTCAATATATTTGTGGACGAGAGTTATCATTTATAACTCTGCAGGTTTGTGAATTGCAGTGCCCTGAAGCTCCATTTTACAACTCGCTTTTTTGAGAGCTGGCCGCAAAAGTGCAAGATGCCTTCAGGCCCTGTTCTGGTTCCGTGGGGGGAGGATGAGCCTGTGGTTAATTCTTCTTCCTGATGGAAAAATAGAGTGACCTGTGACTGTCCCAACACCAAGAGCTAGTCTCTCACTGGTTCCCCGTGTACCCGTTCATCCTCAGGAGAAATTGCAACCTGTACGGAACAGGAGGTTAAAGGTGCTGATGCTCCAAGTAGGGAGATTGTTAGTAAAGCGGCTGGAATGGCGAACCCAGGCAGAAGGAGAAGAGAAATGAGGTGCGTTTTAGAAACCTTTCCCCATCACATGGTGTACCATCTTTTTGTTTTCTCATGCATGTTTTCGATGTAGGAATATGCCCTTGAACCTGGAGATTAGGGACCCATGTAATGGGTACCACGCAGTATTACTTTAATGGGTCTGCGTTTGCTCACCCAACCTCACCAAACCTCTCAGCCCCAAGAGTGTCCACCCTTATGTCTCATCCAGCTGTGGGTCTAGATATGGTCAATCCAGGTTGCATCCCAGCCCCTGAACGCATTGTGTAAGAATTTCTCTCTCTTTCACTGTCTTTGTTTCATGGGTTTGTAAAAGTAATTTATTTTTATAATGGGGTTTAGCTGCTTTTCACTGCTGTGTTTATGCCGCTTTACACCCACTTGACACACTAACAGTGAGATATCAATACATAGGTTTTAAGATTATTACTAGTCAGATATATTCTTGTGCAGTGAATACGGCGTGTTGAATCCAGTTCTCTGAGCAAGGAGTAGGTCTTGTCTATTACATATTGGGTTTCTGGAACGGTATCTGAGCTAATTTGAAACCCTTGTTTTATGTATCACCCCACCTCACCTTTCCCGTTAAGCAGCCATAGTGTGTTTTCTGCATGTGTGACTCTGTTCTGTTTTGTAATTCAGTTCAAGTGTAACGGTTTTTACATTCCCTCTATAAGTGATACCTTATGAGAAGTGTCCTTTTCTGTGTGACTTATTTCACTTAGAATCGTCGTACCTAAATCCACTCATCATGCTTCTACTAGCCTTATGACATTGATTTCATGGCTGAGTGATATTCCATTGTACATAAGGACCACAACTTCTTTATCCATTTTTCTCTTTCCTGGGATATTGAAGGTGGAATGAAGTGGAGGTCCTTGTCAACAGAGCAGCCCTAAACTTTGGGGTGCTTGTGTCTTGCTGATTTTTCATTTTCCCAATTTATACCCCCATGAGTGGAAGTGCCCTATGCTCTCTAAGCTGTGTTTTTTAGATGTTTCAGGACACACCGTACACTTCTCCAGAGTGGCTGTTGGCAATTTACACCCCGCCCATCAGTGTAGCAAGGCTCCCATTTCTCCATGGCCTGTCCTGCATTTCTGGTTTTGACACGTTTTTCCAAATGGCCCTTTTGACCGATGGGTAGCGAGTCTTCTTTGTAGCCCTGATTTGCCTTTCAGGGTTGCCTGGTTGGCCAAAAAGGGCGTATGCGTTTTTTCCTGAATATATTCAGGAAAAAACGCATACGCCCTTTTTGGCCAAGGGCATCATTGTCAACGTTTTGCCGCTTTTCATGTGCTTTAAAGGCGATTCGAATCTACCTCCGAAATCTGTTTCCTGCAATTCTGCCTTGATTTCAAATCCTCTTCTTTGCCTTCCCTCAATATATTTGTGGACGAGAGTCATCATTTATACCTTTGCAGGTTTGTGAATTGCAGTGCCCTGAAGCTCCATTTTACAACTCGCTTTTTTGGGAGCTGGCCGCAAAAGCACTGGATGGCTTCAGGCCCTGTTCTGGTTCCGGGGGGGAGGATGAGCCTGTGGTTAATTCTTCTTCCTGATGGGAAAATAGAGTGACCTGTGCCTGTCCCAACACCAAGAGCTACTCTCTCACTGGTTCCCCGTCTTCCCGTTCATCCTCAGGACAAATTGCAACCTGTACGGAACAGGAGGTTAGAGGTGCTGATGCTCCAAGTAGGGAGATTGCTAGTGAAGCGGCTGGAATGGCGAACCCGGGCACAAGGAGATGAGAAATGAGGTGCGTTTTAGAAATCTTTCCCCATCACACGGTGTACCATCTTCTGGGATTCTCATGCATGTTTTCGATGTAGGAAGATGCCCTTGAACCTGGAGATTTGGGTCCCATGGGATGGGTACCACGCAGTATTACTTTAAAGGGTCTGCGTTTGCTCACCCAACCTCACCAAACCTCTCAGCCCCAAGAGTGTCCACCCTTATGTCTCATCCAGCTGTGGGTCTAGATATGGTCAATCCAGGTTGCATCACAGCCCCTGAACGCATTGTGTAAGAATTTCTCTCTCTTTCACTGTCTTTGTTTCATGGGTTTTTCGAAGTAATTTATTTTTATAATGCGGTTTAGCTGCTTTTCACTGCTGTGTTTATGCCGCTTTACACCCACTTGACACACTAACAGAGAGATATCAATACATAGGTTTTAAGATTATTACTAGTCAGATATATTCTTGTGCGGTGAATAGGGCGTGTTGAGTCCAGTTCTCTGAGCAAGGAGTAGGTCTTGTCTATTACATATTGGGTTTCTGGAACGGTATCTGAGCTAATTTGAAACCCTTGTTTTATGTATCACCCCACCTCACCTTTCCCGTTAAGCAGCCATAGTGTGTTTTCTGCATGTGTGACTCTGTTCTGTTTTGTAATTCAGTTCAAGTGTAACGCTTTTTACATTCCCTCCTTAAGTGATACCTTATGAGAAGTGTCCTTTTCTGTGTGACTTATTTCACTTAGTATCGTCGTACCTAAATCCACTCATCATGCTGCTACTAGCCTTATGACATTGATTTCATGGCTGAGTGATATTCCATTGTACATAAGGACCACAACTTCTTTATCCATTTTTCTCTTTCCTGGGATATTGAAGGTGGAATGAAGTGGAGGTCCTTGTCAACAGAGCAGCCCTAAACTTTGGGGTGCTTGTGTCTTGCTGATTTTTCATTTTCCCAATTTATACCCCCATGAGTGGAAGTGCCCTATGCTCTCTAAGCTGTGTTTTTTAGATGTTTCAGGACACACCGTACACTTCTCCAGAGTGGCTGTTGGCAATTTACACCCCGCCCATCAGTGTAGCAAGGCTCCCATTTCTCCATGGCCTGTCCTGCATTTCTGGTTTTGACACGTTTTTCCACATGGCCCTTTTGACCGATGGGTAGCGAGTCTTCTTTATAGCCCTGATTTGCCTTTCCAGGTTGCTTGGTTGGCCAAAAAGGGCGTATGCGTTTTTTCCTGAATATATTCAGGAAAAAACGCATACGCCCTTTTTGGCCAAGGGCATCATTGTCAACGTTTTGCCGCTTTTCATGTGCTTTAAAGGCGATTCGAATCTACCTCCTGAAATCTGTTTCCTGTAATTCTGCCTTGATTTCAAATCCTCTTCTTTGCCTTCCCTCAATATATTTGTGGACGAGAGTTATCATTTATAACTCTGCAGGTTTGTGAATTGCAGTGCCCTGAAGCTCCATTTTACAACTCGCTTTTTTGGGAGCTGGCCACAAAAGCGCAGAATGGCTTCAGGCCCTGTTCTGGTTCCGGGGGGGAGGATGAACCTGTGGTTAATTCTTCTTCCTGATGGGAAAATAGAGTGACCTGTGCCTGTCCCAACACCAAGAGCTACTCTCTCACTGGTTCCCCGTCTTCCCGTTCATCCTCAGGACAAATTGCAACCTGTACGGAACAGGAGGTTAAAGGTGCTTATGCTCCAAGTAGGGAGATTGCTAGTGAAGCGGCTGGAATGGCGAACCCGGGCACAAGGAGATGAGAAATGAGGTGCGTTTTAGAAATCTTTCCCCATCACACGGTGTACCATCTTCTGGGATTCTCATGCATGTTTTCGATGTAGGAAGATGCCCTTGAACCTGGAGATTTGGGTCCCATGGGATGGGTACCACGCAGTATTACTTTAAAGGGTCTGCGTTTGCTCACCCAACCTCACCAAACCTCTCAGCCCCAAGAGTGTCCACCCTTATGTCTCATCCAGCTGTGGGTCTAGATATGGTCAATCCAGGTTGCATCCCAGCCCCTGAACGCATTGTGTAAGAATTTCTCTCTCTTTCACTGTCTTTGTTTCATGGGTTTTTCGAAGTAATTTATTTTTATAATGCGGTTTAGCTGCTTTTCACTGCTGTGTTTATGCCGCTTTACACCCACTTGACACACTAACAGAGAGATATCAATACATAGGTTTTAAGATTATTACTAGTCAGATATATTCTTGTGCGGTGAATAGGGCGTGTTGAGTCCAGTTCTCTGAGCAAGGAGTAGGTCTTGTCTATTACATATTGGGTTTATGGAACGGTATCTGAGCTAATTTGAAACCCTTGTTTTATGTATCACCCCACCTCACCTTTCCCGTTAAGCAGCCATAGTGTGTTTTCTGCATGTGTGACTCTGTTCTGTTTTGTAATTCAGTTCAAGTGTAACGCTTTTTACATTCCCTCCTTAAGTGATACCTTATGAGAAGTGTCCTTTTCTGTGTGACTTATTTCACTTAGTATCGTCGTACCTAAATCCACTCATCATGCTGCTACTAGCCTTATGACATTGATTTCATGGCTGAGTGATATTCCATTGTACATAAGGACCACAACTTCTTTATCCATTTTTCTCTTTCCTGGGATATTGAAGGTGGAATGAAGTGGAGATCATTGTCAAGAGAGTAGCCCTAAACTTTGGGGTGCTTGTGTCTTGCTGATTTTTCATTTTCCCAATTTATACCCCCATGAGTGGAAGTGCCCTATGCTCTCTAAGCTGTGTTTTTTAGATGTTTCAGGACACACCGTACACTTCTCCAGAGTGGCTGTTGGCAATTTACACCCCGCCCATCAGTGTAGCAAGGCTCCCATTTCTCCATGGCCTGTCCTGCATTTCTGGTTTTGACACGTTTTTCCACATGGCCCTTTTGACCGATGGGTAGCGAGTCTTCTTTATAGCTCTGATTTGCCTTTCCAGGTTGCTTGGTTGGCCAAAAAGGGCGTATGCGTTTTTTCCTGAATATATTCAGGAAAAAACGCATACGCCCTTTTTGGCCAAGGGCATCATTGTCAACGTTTTGCCGCTTTTCATGTGCTTTAAAGGCGATTCGAATCTACCTCCTGAAATCTGTTTCCTGCAATTCTGCCTTGATTTCAAATCCTCTTCTTTGCCTTCCCTCAATATATTTGTGGACGAGAGTTATCATTTATAACTCTGCAGGTTTGTGAATTGCAGTGCCCTGAAGCTCCATTTTACAACTCGCTTTTTTGGGAGCTGGCCACAAAAGCGCAGAATGGCTTCAGGCCCTGTTCTGGTTCCGGGGGGGAGGATGAGCCTGTGGTTAATTCTTCTTCCTGATGGGAAAATAGAGTGACCTGTGCCTGTCCCAACACCAAGAGCTACTCTCTCACTGGTTCCCCGTCTTCCCGTTCATCCTCAGGACAAATTGCAACCTGTACGGAACAGGAGGTTAAAGGTGCTGATGCTCCAAGTAGGGAGATTGCTAGTGAAGCGGCTGGAATGGCGAACCCGGGCACAAGGAGATGAGAAATGAGGTGCGTTTTAGAAATCTTTCCCCATCACACGGTGTACCACCTTCTGGGATTCTCATGCATGTTTTCGATGTAGGAAGATGCCCTTGAACCTGGAGATTTGGGTCCCATGGGATGGGTACCACGCAGTATTACTTTAAAGGGTCTGCGTTTTCTCACCCAACCTCACCAAACCTCTCAGCCCCAAGAGTGTCCACCCTTATGTCTCATCCAGCTGTGGGTCTAGATATGGTCAATCCAGGTTGCATCCCAGCCCCTGAACGCATTGTGTAAGAATTTCTCTCTCTTTCACTGTCTTTGTTTCATGGGTTTTTCGAAGTAATTTATTTTTATAATGCGGTTTAGCTGCTTTTCACTGCTGTGTTTATGCCGCTTTACACCCACTTGACACACTAACAGAGAGATATCAATACATAGGTTTTAAGATTATTACTAGTCAGATATATTCTTGTGCGGTGAATAGGGCGTGTTGAGTCCAGTTCTCTGAGCAAGGAGTAGGTCTTGTCTATTACATATTGGGTTTATGGAACGGTATCTGAGCTAATTTGAAACCCTTGTTTTATGTATCACCCCACCTCACCTTTCCCGTTAAGCAGCCATAGTGTGTTTTCTGCATGTGTGACTCTGTTCTGTTTTGTAATTCAGTTCAAGTGTAACGCTTTTTACATTCCCTCCTTAAGTGATACCTTATGAGAAGTGTCCTTTTCTGTGTGACTTATTTCACTTAGTATCGTCGTACCTAAATCCACTCATCATGCTGCTACTAGCCTTATGACATTGATTTCATGGCTGAGTGATATTCCATTGTACATAAGGACCACAACTTCTTTATCCATTTTTCTCTTTCCTGGGATATTGAAGGTGGAATGAAGTGGAGGTCATTGTCAAGAGAGTAGCCCTAAACTTTGGGGTGCTTGTGTCTTGCTGATTTTTCATTTTCCCAATTTATACCCCCATGAGTGGAAGTGCCCTATGCTCTCTAAGCTGTGTTTTTTAGATGTTTCAGGACACACCGTACACTTCTCCAGAGTGGCTGTTGGCAATTTACACCCCGCCCATCAGTGTAGCAAGGCTCCCATTTCTCCATGGCCTGTCCTGCATTTCTGGTTTTGACACGTTTTTCCACATGGCCCTTTTGACCGATGGGTAGCGAGTCTTCTTTATAGCCCTGATTTGCCTTTCCAGGTTGCTTGGTTGGCCAAAAAGGGCGTATGCGTTTTTTCCTGAATATATTCAGGAAAAAACGCATACGCCCTTTTTGGCCAAGGGCATCATTGTCAACGTTTTGGCGCTTTTCATGTGCTTTAAAGGCGATTCGAATCTACCTCCTGAAATCTGTTTCCTGCAATTCTGCCTTGATTTCAAATCCTCTTCTTTGCCTTCCCTCAATATATTTGTGGACGAGAGTTATCATTTATAACTCTGCAGGTTTGTGAATTGCAGTGCCCTGAAGCTCCATTTTACAACTCGCTTTTTTGGGAGCTGGCCACAAAAGCGCAGGATGGCTTCAGGCCCTGTTCTGGTTCCGGGGGGGAGGATGAGCCTGTGGTTAATTCTTCTTCCTGATGGGAAAATAGAGTGACCTGTGCCTGTCCCAACACCAAGAGCTAGGCTCTCACTGGTTCCCCGTGTACCCGTTCATCCTCAGGAGAAATTGCAACCTGTACGGAACAGGAGGTTAAAGGTGCTGATGCTCCAAGTAGGGAGATTGTAAGTAAAGCGGCTGGAATGGCGAACCCGGGCACAAGGAGAAGAGAAATGCGGTACGTTTTAGAAACCTTTCCCCATCACATGGTGTACCATCATTTTGGATTCTCATGCATGTTTTCGATGTAGGAATATGCCCTTGAACCTGGAGATTTGGGACCCATGCGATGGGTACCACGCAGGATTACTTTAAAGGGTCTGCGTTTTCTCACCCAACCTCACCAAACCTCTCAGCCCCAAGAGTGTCCACCCTTATGTCTCATCCAGCTGTGGGTCTAGATATGGTCAATCCAGGTTGCATCCCAGCCCCTGAACGCATTGTGTAAGAATTTCTCTCTCTTTCACTGTCTTTGTTTCATGGGTTTTTCGAAGTAATTTATTTTTATAATGGGGTTTAGCTGCTTTTCACTGCTGTGTTTATGCCGCTTTACACCCACTTGACACACTAACAGAGAGATATCAATACATAGGTTTTAAGATTATTACTAGTCAGATATATTCTTGTGCGGTGAATAGGGCGTGTTGAGTCCAGTTCTCTGAGCAAGGAGTAGGTCTTGTCTATTACATATTGGGTTTATGGAACGGTATCTGAGCTAATTTGAAACCCTTGTTTTATGTATCACCCCACCTCACCTTTCCCGTTAAGCAGCCATAGTGTGTTTTCTGCATGTGTGACTCTGTTCTGTTTTGTAATTCAGTTCAAGTGTAACGCTTTTTACATTCCCTCCTTAAGTGATACCTTATGAGAAGTGTCCTTTTCTGTGTGACTTATTTCACTTAGTATCGTCGTACCTAAATCCACTCATCATGCTGCTACTAGCCTTATGACATTGATTTCATGGCTGAGTGATATTCCATTGTACATAAGGACCACAACTTCTTTATCCATTTTTCTCTTTCCTGGGATATTGAAGGTGGAATGAAGTGGAGGTCCTTGTCAACAGAGCAGCCCTAAACTTTGGGGTGCTTGTGTCTTGCTGATTTTTCATTTTCCCAATTTATACCCCCATGAGTGGAAGTGCCCTATGCTCTCTAAGCTGTGTTTTTTAGATGTTTCAGGACACACCGTACACTTCTCCAGAGTGGCTGTTGGCAATTTACATCCCGCCCATCAGTGTAGCAAGGCTCCCATTTCTCCATGGCCTGTCCTGCATTTCTGGTTTTGACACGTTTTTCAGCATGGCCCTTTTGACCGAAGGGTAGCGAGTCTTCTTTGTAGCGCTGATTTGCCTTTCCAGGTTGCTTGGTGGGCCAAAAAGGGCGTATGCGTTTTTTCCTGAATATATTCAGGAAAAAACGCATACGCCCTTTTTGGCCAAGGGCATCATTGTCAACGTTTTGCCGCTTTTCATGTGCTTTAAAGGCGATTCGTATCTACCTCCTGAAATCTGTTTCCTGCAATTCTGCCTTGATTTCAAATCCTCTTCTTTGCCTTCCCTCAATATATTTGTGGACGAGAGTTATCATTTATAACTCTGCAGGTTTGTGAATTGCAGTGCCCTGAAGCTCCATTTTACAACTCGCTTTTTTGAGAGCTGGCCGCAAAAGTGCAAGATGCCTTCAGGCCCTGTTCTGGTTCCGTGGGGGGAGGATGAGCCTGTGGTTAATTCTTCTTCCTGATGGAAAAATAGAGTGACCTGTGCCTGTCCCAACACCAAGAGCTAGTCTCTCACTGGTTCCCCGTGTACCCGTTCATCCTCAGGAGAAATTGCAACCTGTACGGAACAGGAGGTTAAAGGTGCTGATGCTCCAAGTAGGGAGATTGTTAGTAAAGCGGCTGGAATGGCGAACCCAGGCACAAGGAGAAGAGAAATGAGGTGCGTTTTAGAAAGCTTTCCCCATCACATGGTGTACCATCTTTTTGTTTTCTCATGCATGTTTTCGATGTAGGAATATGCCCTTGAACCTGGAGATTAGGGACCCATGCGATGGGTACCACGCAGTATTACTTTAATGGGTCTGCGTTTGCTCACCCAACCTCACCAAACCTCTCAGCCCTAAGAGTGTCCACCCTTATGTCTCATCCAGCTGTGGGTCTAGATATGGTCAATCCAGGTTGCATCCCAGCCCCTGAACGCATTGTGTAAGAATTTCTCTCTCTTTCACTGTCTTTGTTTCATGGGTTTTTCGAAGTAATTTATTTTTATAATGCGGTTTAGCTGCTTTTCACTGCTGTGTTTATGCCGCTTTACACCCACTTGACACACTAACAGAGAGATATCAATACATAGGTTTTAAGATTATTACTAGTCAGATATATTCTTGTGCGGTGAATAGGGCGTGTTGAGTCCAGTTCTCTGAGCAAGGAGTAGGTCTTGTCTATTACATATTGGGTTTATGGAACGGTATCTGAGCTAATTTGAAACCCTTGTTTTATGTATCACCCCACCTCACCTTTCCCGTTAAGCAGCCATAGTGTGTTTTCTGCATGTGTGACTCTGTTCTGTTTTGTAATTCAGTTCAAGTGTAACGCTTTTTACATTCCCTCCTTAAGTGATACCTTATGAGAAGTGTCCTTTTCTGTGTGACTTATTTCACTTAGTATCGTCGTACCTAAATCCACTCATCATGCTGCTACTAGCCTTATGACATTGATTTCATGGCTGAGTGATATTCCATTGTACATAAGGACCACAACTTCTTTATCCATTTTTCTCTTTCCTGGGATATTGAAGGTGGAATGAAGTGGAGGTCCTTGTCAACAGAGCAGCCCTAAACTTTGGGGTGCTTGTGTCTTTCTGATTTTTCATTTTCCCAATTTATACCCCCATGAGTGGAAGTGCCCTATGCTCTCTAAGCTGTGTTTTTTAGATGTTTCAGGACACACCGTACACTTCTCCAGAGTGGCTGTTGGCAATTTACACCCCGCCCATCAGTGTAGCAAGGCTCCCATTTCTCCATGGCCTGTCCTGCATTTCTGGTTTTGACACGTTTTTCCACATGGCCCTTTTGACCGATGGGTAGCGAGTCTTCTTTATAGCCCTGATTTGCCTTTCCAGGTTGCTTGGTTGGCCAAAAAGGGCGTATGCGTTTTTTCCTGAATATATTCAGGAAAAAACGCATACGCCCTTTTTGGCCAAGGGCATCATTGTCAACGTTTTGCCGCTTTTCATGTGCTTTAAAGGCGATTCGAATCTACCTCCTGAAATCTGTTTCCTGCAATTCTGCCTTGATTTCAAATCCTCTTCTTTGCCTTCCCTCAATATATTTGTGGACGAGAGTTATCATTTATAACTCTGCAGGTTTGTGAATTGCAGTGCCCTGAAGCTCCATTTTACAACTCGCTTTTTTGAGAGCTGGCCGCAAAAGTGCAAGATGCCTTCAGGCCCTGTTCTGGTTCCGTGGGGGGAGGATGAGCCTGTGGTTAATTCTTCTTCCTGATGGAAAAATAGAGTGACCTGTGCCTGTCCCAACACCAAGAGCTAGTCTCTCACTGGTTCCCCGTGTACCCGTTCATCCTCAGGAGAAATTGCAACCTGTACGGAACAGGAGGTTAAAGGTGCTGATGCTCCAAGTAGGGAGATTGTTAGTAAAGCGGCTGGAATGGCGAACCCAGGCACAAGGAGAAGAGAAATGAGGTGCGTTTTAGAAACCTTTCCCCATCACATGGTGTACCATCTTTTTGTTTTCTCATGCATGTTTTCGATGTAGGAATATGCCCTTGAACCTGGAGATTAGGGACCCATGCGATGGGTACCACGCAGTATTACTTTAATGGGTCTGCGTTTGCTCACCCAACCTCACCAAACCTCTCAGCCCCAAGAGTGTCCACCCTTATGTCTCATCCAGCTGTGGGTCTAGATATGGTCAATCCAGGTTGCATCCCAGCCCCTGAACGCATTGTGTAAGAATTTCTCTCTCTTTCACTGTCTTTGTTTCATGGGTTTGTAAAAGTAATTTATTTTTATAATGGGGTTTAGCTGCTTTTCACTGCTGTGTTTATGCCGCTTTACACCCACTTGACACACTAACAGTGAGATATCAATACATAGGTTTTAAGATTATTACTAGTCAGATATATTCTTGTGCAGTGAATACGGCGTGTTGAATCCAGTTCTCTGAGCAAGGAGTAGGTCTTGTCTATTACATATTAGGTTTATGGAACGGTATCTGAGCTAATTTGAAACCCTTGTTTTATGTATCACCCCACCTCACCTTTCCCGTTAAGCAGCCATAGTGTGTTTTCTGCATGTGTGACTCTGTTCTGTTTTGTAATTCAGTTCAAGTGTAACGGTTTTTACATTCCCTCTATAAGTGATACCTTATGAGAAGTGTCCTTTTCTGTGTGACTTATTTCACTTAGAATCGTCGTACCTAAATCCACTCATCATGCTGCTACTAGCCTTATGACATTGATTTCATGGCTGAGTGATATTCCATTGTACATAAGGACCACAACTTCTTTATCCATTTTTCTCTTTCCTGGGATATTGAAGGTGGAATGAAGTGGAGGTCCTTGTCAACAGAGCAGCCCTAAACTTTGGGGTGCTTGTGTCTTGCTGATTTTTCATTTTCCCAATTTGTACCCCCATGAGTGGAAGTGCCCTATGCTCTCTAAGCTGTGTTTTTTAGATGTTTCAGGACACACCGTACACTTCTCCAGAGTGGCTGTTGGCAATTTACACCCCGCCCATCAGTGTAGCAAGGCTCCCATTTCTCCATGGCCTGTCCTGCATTTCTGGTTTTGACACGTTTTTCCACATGGCCCTTTTGACCGATGGGTAGCGAGTCTTCTTTGTAGCCCTGATTTGCCTTTCCAGGTTGCTTGGTTGGCCAAAAAGGGAGTATGCGTTTTTTCCTGAATATATTCAGGAAAAAACGCATACGCCCTTTTTGGCCAAGGGCATCATTGTCAACGTTTTGCCGCTTTTCATGTGCTTTAAAGGCGATTCGAATCTACCTCCTGAAATCTGTTTCCTGCAATTCTGCCTTGATTTCAAATCCTCTTCTTTGCCTTCCCTCAATATATTTGTGGACGAGAGTTATCATTTATAACTCTGCAGGTTTGTGAATTGCAGTGCCCTGAAGCTCCATTTTACAACTCGCTTTTTTGGGAGCTGGCCACAAAAGCGCAGAATGGCTTCAGGCCCTGTTCTGGTTCCGGGGGGGACGATGAGCCTGTGGTTAATTCTTCTTCCTGATGGGAAAATAGAGTGACCTGTGCCTGTCCCAACACCAAGAGCTAGTCTCTCACTGGTTCCCCGTGTACCCGTTCATCCTCAGGAGAAATTGCAACCTGTACGGAACAGGAGGTTAAAGGTGCTGATGCTCCAAGTAGGGAGATTGTAAGTAAAGCGGCTGGAATGGCGAACCCGGGCACAAGGAGAAGAGAAATGCGGTACGTTTTAGAAACCTTTCCCCATCACATGGTGTACCATCATTTTGGATTCTCATGCATGTTTTCGATGTAGGAATATGCCCTTGAACCTGGAGATTTGGGACCCATGCGATGGGTACCACGCAGGATTACTTTAAAGGGTCTGCGTTTTCTCACCCAACCTCACCAAACCTCTCAGCCCCAAGAGTGTCCACCCTTATGTCTCATCCAGCTGTGGGTCTAGATATGGTCAATCCAGGTTGCATCCCAGCCCCTGAACGCATTGTGTAAGAATTTCTCTCTCTTTCACTGTCTTTGTTTCATGGGTTTTTCGAAGTAATTTATTTTTATAATGGGGTTTAGCTGCTTTTCACTGCTGTGTTTATGCCGCTTTACACCCACTTGACACACTAACAGAGAGATATCAATACATAGGTTTTAAGATTATTACTAGTCAGATATATTCTTGTGCGGTGAATAGGGCGTGTTGAGTCCAGTTCTCTGAGCAAGGAGTAGGTCTTGTCTATTACATATTGGGTTTATGGAACGGTATCTGAGCTAATTTGAAACCCTTGTTTTATGTATCACCCCACCTCACCTTTCCCGTTAAGCAGCCATAGTGTGTTTTCTGCATGTGTGACTCTGTTCTGTTTTGTAATTCAGTTCAAGTGTAACGCTTTTTACATTCCCTCCTTAAGTGATACCTTATGAGAAGTGTCCTTTTCTGTGTGACTTATTTCACTTAGTATCGTCGTACCTAAATCCACTCATCATGCTGCTACTAGCCTTATGACATTGATTTCATGGCTGAGTGATATTCCATTGTACATAAGGACCACAACTTCTTTATCCATTTTTCTCTTTCCTGGGATATTGAAGGTGGAATGAAGTGGAGGTCCTTGTCAACAGAGCAGCCCTAAACTTTGGGGTGCTTGTGTCTTGCTGATTTTTCATTTTCCCAATTTATACCCCCATGAGTTGAAGTGCCCTATGCTCTCTAAGCTGTGTTTTTTAGATGTTTCAGGACACACCGTACACTTCTCCAGAGTGGCTGTTGGCAATTTACATCCCGCCCATCAGTGTAGCAAGGCTCCCATTTCTCCATGGCCTGTCCTGCATTTCTGGTTTTGACACGTTTTTCAGCATGGCCCTTTTGACCGAAGGGTAGCGAGTCTTCTTTGTAGCGCTGATTTGCCTTTCCAGGTTGCTTGGTGGGCCAAAAAGGGCGTATGCGTTTTTTCCTGAATATATTCAGGAAAAAACGCATACGCCCTTTTTGGCCAAGGGCATCATTGTCAACGTTTTGCCGCTTTTCATGTGCTTTAAAGGCGATTCGTATCTACCTCCTGAAATCTGTTTCCTGCAATTCTGCCTTGATTTCAAATCCTCTTCTTTGCCTTCCCTCAATATATTTGTGGACGAGAGTTATCATTTATAACTCTGCAGGTTTGTGAATTGCAGTGCCCTGAAGCTCCATTTTACAACTCGCTTTTTTGAGAGCTGGCCGCAAAAGTGCAAGATGCCTTCAGGCCCTGTTCTGGTTCCGTGGGGGGAGGATGAGCCTGTGGTTAATTCTTCTTCCTGATGGAAAAATAGAGTGACCTGTGCCTGTCCCAACACCAAGAGCTAGTCTCTCACTGGTTCCCCGTGTACCCGTTCATCCTCAGGAGAAATTGCAACCTGTACGGAACAGGAGGTTAAAGGTGCTGATGCTCCAAGTAGGGAGATTGTTAGTAAAGCGGCTGGAATGGCGAACCCAGGCACAAGGAGAAGAGAAATGAGGTGCGTTTTAGAAACCTTTCCCCATCACATGGTGTACCATCTTTTTGTTTTCTCATGCATGTTTTCGATGTAGGAATATGCCCTTGAACCTGGAGATTAGGGACCCATGCGATGGGTACCACGCAGTATTACTTTAATGGGTCTGCGTTTGCTCACCCAACCTCACCAAACCTCTCAGCCCCAAGAGTGTCCACCCTTATGTCTCATCCAGCTGTGGGTCTAGATATGGTCAATCCAGGTTGCATCCCAGCCCCTGAACGCATTGTGTAAGAATTTCTCTCTCTTTCACTGTCTTTGTTTCATGGGTTTGTAAAAGTAATTTATTTTTATAATGGGGTTTAGCTGCTTTTCACTGCTGTGTTTATGCCGCTTTACACCCACTTGACACACTAACAGTGAGATATCAATACATAGGTTTTAAGATTATTACTAGTCAGATATATTCTTGTGCAGTGAATACGGCGTGTTGAATCCAGTTCTCTGAGCAAGGAGTAGGTCTTGTCTATTACATATTAGGTTTATGGAACGGTATCTGAGCTAATTTGAAACCCTTGTTTTATGTATCACCCCACCTCACCTTTCCCGTTAAGCAGCCATAGTGTGTTTTCTGCATGTGTGACTCTGTTCTGTTTTGTAATTCAGTTCAAGTGTAACGGTTTTTACATTCCCTCTATAAGTGATACCTTATGAGAAGTGTCCTTTTCTGTGTGACTTATTTCACTTAGAATCGTCGTACCTAAATCCACTCATCATGCTGCTACTAGCCTTATGACATTGATTTCATGGCTGAGTGATATTCCATTGTACATAAGGACCACAACTTCTTTATCCATTTTTCTCTTTCCTGGGATATTGAAGGTGGAATGAAGTGGAGGTCCTTGTCAACAGAGCAGCCCTAAACTTTGGGGTGCTTGTGTCTTGCTGATTTTTCATTTTCCCAATTTGTACCCCCATGAGTGGAAGTGCCCTATGCTCTCTAAGCTGTGTTTTTTAGATGTTTCAGGACACACCGTACACTTCTCCAGAGTGGCTGTTGGCAATTTACACCCCGCCCATCAGTGTAGCAAGGCTCCCATTTCTCCATGGCCTGTCCTGCATTTCTGGTTTTGACACGTTTTTCCACATGGCCCTTTTGACCGATGGGTAGCGAGTCTTCTTTGTAGCCCTGATTTGCCTTTCCAGGTTGCTTGGTTGGCCAAAAAGGGAGTATGCGTTTTTTCCTGAATATATTCAGGAAAAAACGCATACGCCCTTTTTGGCCAAGGGCATCATTGTCAACGTTTTGCCGCTTTTCATGTGCTTTAAAGGCGATTCGAATCTACCTCCTGAAATCTGTTTCCTGCAATTCTGCCTTGATTTCAAATCCTCTTCTTTGCCTTCCCTCAATATATTTGTGGACGAGAGTTATCATTTATAACTTTGCAGGTGTGTGAATTGCAGTGCCCTGAAGCTCCATTTTACAACTCGCTTTTTTGGGAGCTGGCCGCAAAAGCACTGGATGGCTTCAGGCCCTGTTCTGGTTCCGGGGGGGAGGATGAGCCTGTGGTTAATTCTTCTTCCTGATGGAAAAATAGAGTGACCTGTGCCTGTCCCAACACCAAGAGCTACTCTCTCACTGGTTCCCCGTCTTCCCGTTCATCCTCAGGACAAATTGCAACCTGTACGGAACAGGAGGTTAAAGGTGCTGATGCTCCAAGTAGGGAGATTGCAGGTGAAGCGGCTGGAATGGCGAACCCGGGCACAAGGAGATGAGAAATGAGGTGCGTTTTAGAAATCTTTCCCCATCACACGGTGTACCACCTTCTGGGATTCTCATGCATGTTTTCGATGTAGGAAGATGCCCTTGAACCTGGAGATTTGGGTCCCATGGGATGGGTACCACGCAGTATTACTTTAAAGGGTCTGCGTTTTCTCACCCAACCTCACCAAACCTCTCAGCCCCAAGAGTGTCCACCCTTATGTCTCATCCAGCTGTGGGTCTAGATATGGTCAATCCAGGTTGCATCCCAGCCCCTGAACGCATTGTGTAAGAATTTCTCTCTCTTTCACTGTCTTTGTTTCATGGGTTTTTCGAAGTAATTTATTTTTATAATGCGGTTTAGCTGCTTTTCACTGCTGTGTTTATGCCGCTTTACACCCACTTGACACACTAACAGAGAGATATCAATACATAGGTTTTAAGATTATTACTAGTCAGATATATTCTTGTGCGGTGAATAGGGCGTGTTGAGTCCAGTTCTCTGAGCAAGGAGTAGGTCTTGTCTATTACATATTGGGTTTATGGAACGGTATCTGAGCTAATTTGAAACCCTTGTTTTATGTATCACCCCACCTCACCTTTCCCGTTAAGCAGCCATAGTGTGTTTTCTGCATGTGTGACTCTGTTCTGTTTTGTAATTCAGTTCAAGTGTAACGCTTTTTACATTCCCTCCTTAAGTGATACCTTATGAGAAGTGTCCTTTTCTGTGTGACTTATTTCACTTAGTATCGTCGTACCTAAATCCACTCATCATGCTGCTACTAGCCTTATGACATTGATTTCATGGCTGAGTGATATTCCATTGTACATAAGGACCACAACTTCTTTATCCATTTTTCTCTTTCCTGGGATATTGAAGGTGGAATGAAGTGGAGGTCCTTGTCAACAGAGCAGCCCTAAACTTTGGGGTGCTTGTGTCTTTCTGATTTTTCATTTTCCCAATTTATACCCCCATGAGTGGAAGTGCCCTATGCTCTCTAAGCTGTGTTTTTTAGATGTTTCAGGACACACCGTACACTTCTCCAGAGTGGCTGTTGGCAATTTACACCCCGCCCATCAGTGTAGCAAGGCTCCCATTTCTCCATGGCCTGTCCTGCATTTCTGGTTTTGACACGTTTTTCCACATGGCCCTTTTGACCGATGGTTAGCGAGTCTTCTTTATAGCCCTGATTTGCCTTTCCAGGTTGCTTGGTTGGCCAAAAAGGGCGTATGCGTTTTTTCCTGAATATATTCAGGAAAAAACGCATACGCCCTTTTTGGCCAAGGGCATCATTGTCAACGTTTTGCCGCTTTTCATGTGCTTTAAAGGCGATTCGAATCTACCTCCTGAAATCTGTTTCCTGCAATTCTGCCTTGATTTCAAATCCTCTTCTTTGCCTTCCCTCAATATATTTGTGGACGAGAGTTATCATTTATAACTCTGCAGGTTTGTAAATTGCAGTGCCCTGAAGCTCCATTTTACAACTCGCTTTTTTGGGAGCTGGCCACAAAAGCGCAGGATGGCTTCAGGCCCTGTTCTAGTTCCGGGGGGGAGGATGAGCCTGTGGTTAATTCTTCTTCCTGATGGGAAAATAGAGTGACCTGTGCCTGTCCCAACACCAAGAGCTAGTCTCTCACTGGTTCCCCGTGTACCCGTTCATCCTCAGGACAAATTGCAACCTGTACGGAACAGGAGGTTAAAGGTGCTGATGCTCCAAGTAGGGAGATTGTAAGTAAAGCGGCTGGAATGGCGAACCCGGGCACAAGGAGAAGAGAAATGCGGTACGTTTTAGAAACCTTTCCCCATCACATGGTGTACCATCTTTTTGGATTCTCATGCATGTTTTCGATGTAGGAATATGCCCTTGAACCTGGAGATTTGGGACCCATGCGATGGGTACCATGCAGGATTACTTTAAAGGGTCTGCGTTTGCTCACCCAACCTCACCAAACCTCTCAGCCCCAAGAGTGTCCACCCTTATGTCTCATCCAGCTGTGGGTCTAGATATGGTCAATCCAGGTTGCATCACAGCCCCTGAACGCATTGTGTAAGAATTTCTCTCTCTTTCACTGTCTTTGTTTCATGGGTTTTTCGAAGTAATTTATTTTTATAATGCGGTTTAGCTGCTTTTCACTGCTGTGTTTATGCCGCTTTACACCCACTTGACACACTAACAGAGAGATATCAATACATAGGTTTTAAGATTATTACTAGTCAGATATATTCTTGTGCGGTGAATAGGGCGTGTTGAGTCCAGTTCTCTGAGCAAGGAGTAGGTCTTGTCTATTACATATTGGGTTTATGGAACGGTATCTGAGCTAATTTGAAACCCTTGTTTTATGTATCACCCCACCTCACCTTTCCCGTTAAGCAGCCATAGTGTGTTTTCTGCATGTGTGACTCTGTTCTGTTTTGTAATTCAGTTCAAGTGTAACGGTTTTTACATTCCCTCTATAAGTGATACCTTATGAGAAGTGTCCTTTTCTGTGTGACTTATTTCACTTAGAATCGTCGTACCTAAATCCACTCATCATGCTGCTACTAGCCTTATGACATTGATTTCATGGCTGAGTGATATTCCATTGTACATAAGGACCACAACTTCTTTATCCATTTTTCTCTTTCCTGGGATATTGAAGGTGGAATGAAGTGGAGGTCCTTGTCAACAGAGCAGCCCTAAACTTTGGGGTGCTTGTGTCTTGCTGATTTTTCATTTTCCCAATTTATACCTCCATGAGTGGAAGTGCCCTATGCTCTCTAAGCTGTGTTTTTTAGATGTTTCAGGACACACCGTACACTTCTCCAGAGTGGCTGTTGGCCATTTACACCCCGCCCATCAGTGTAGCAAGGCTCCCATTTCTCCATGGCCTGTCCTGCATTTCTGGTTTTGACACGTTTTTCCACATAGCCCTTTTGACCGATGGGTAGCGAGTCTTCTTTATATCCCTGATTTGCCTTTCCAGGTTGCTTGGTTGGCCAAAAAGGGCGTATGCGTTTTTTCCTGAATATATTCAGGAAAAAACGCATACGCCCTTTTTGGCCAAGGGCATCATTGTCAACGTTTTGCCGCTTTTCATGTGCTTTAAAGGCGATTCGAATCTACCTCCTGAAATCTGTTTCCTGCAATTCTGCCTTGATTTCAAATCCTCTTCTTTGCCTTCCCTCAATATATTTGTGGACGAGAGTTATCATTTATAACTCTGCAGGTTTGTGAATTGCAGTGCCCTGAAGCTCCATTTTACAACTCGCTTTTTTGGGAGCTGGCCAAAAAAGCGCAGGATGGCTTCAGGCCCTGTTCTGGTTCCGGGGGGGAGGATGAGCCTGTGGTTAATTCTTCTTCCTGATGGGAAAATATAGTGACCTGTGCCTGTCCCAACACCAAGAGCTAGTCTCTCACTGGTTCCCCGTGTACCCGTTCATCCTCAGGACAAATTGCAACCTGTACGGAACAGGAGGTTAAAGGTGCTGATGCTCCAAGTAGGGAGATTGTTAGTAAAGCGGCTGGAATGGCGAACCCGGGCACAAGGAGAAGAGAAATGCGGTACGTTTTAGAAACCTTTCCCCATCACATGGTGTACCATCTTTTTGGATTCTCATGCATGTTTTCGATGTAGGAAGATGCCCTTGAACCTGGAGATTTGGGACCCATGCGATGGGTACCACGCAGGATTACTTTAAAGGGTCTGCGTTTGCTCACCCAACCTCACCAAACCTCTCAGCCCCAAGAGTGTCCACCCTTATGTCTGATCCAGCTGTGGGTCTAGATATGTCAATCCAGGTTGCATCACAGCCCCTGAACGCATTGTGTAAGAATTTCTCTCTCTTTCACTGTCTTTGTTTCATGGGTTTTTCGAAGTAATTTATTTTTATAATGTGGTTTAGCTGCTTTTCACTGCTGTGTTTATGCCGCTTTACACCCACTTGACACACTAACAGAGAGATATCAATACATAGGTTTTAAGATTATTACTAGTCAGATATATTCTTGTGCGGTGAATAGGGCGTGTTGAGTCCAGTTCTCTGAGCAAGGAGTAGGTCTTGTCTATTACATATTGGGTTTCTGGAACGGTATCTGAGCTAATTTGAAACCCTTGTTTTATGTATCACCCCACCTCACCTTTCCCGTTAAGCAGCCATAGTGTGTTTTCTGCATGTGTGACTCTGTTCTGTTTTGTAATTCAGTTCAAGTGTAACGGTTTTTACATTCCCTCTATAAGTGATACCTTACGAGAAGTGTCCTTTTCTGTGTGACTTATTTCACTTAGAATCGTCGTACCTAAATCCACTCATCATGCTGCTACTAGCCTTATGACATTGATTTCATGGCTGAGTGATATTCCATTGTACATAAGGACCACAACTTCTTTATCCATTTTTCTCTTTCCTGGGATATTGAAGGTGGAATGAAGTGGAGGTCCTTGTCAACAGAGCAGCCCTAAACTTTGGGGTGCTTGTGTCTTGCTGATTTTTCATTTTCCCAATTTATACCTCCATGAGTGGAAGTGCCCTATGCTCTCTAAGCTGTGTTTTTTAGATGTTTCAGGACACACCGTACACTTCTCCAGAGTGGCTGTTGGCCATTTACACCCCGCCCATCAGTGTAGCAAGGCTCCCATTTCTCCATGGCCTGTCCTGCATTTCTGGTTTTGACACGTTTTTCCACATAGCCCTTTTGACCGATGGGTAGCGAGTCTTCTTTATATCCCTGATTTGCCTTTCCAGGTTGCTTGGTTGGCCAAAAAGGGCGTATGCGTTTTTTCCTGAATATATTCAGGAAAAAACGCATACGCCCTTTTTGGCCAAGGGCATCATTGTCAACGTTTTGCCGCTTTTCATGTGCTTTAAAGGCGATTCGAATCTACCTCCTGAAATCTGTTTCCTGCAATTCTGCCTTGATTTCAAATCCTCTTCTTTGCCTTCCCTCAATATATTTGTGGACGAGAGTTATCATTTATAACTCTGCAGGTTTGTGAATTGCAGTGCCCTGAAGCTCCATTTTACAACTCGCTTTTTTGGGAGCTGGCCAAAAAAGCGCAGGATGGCTTCAGGCCCTGTTCTGGTTCCGGGGGGGAGGATGAGCCTGTGGTTAATTCTTCTTCCTGATGGGAAAATATAGTGACCTGTGCCTGTCCCAACACCAAGAGCTAGTCTCTCACTGGTTCCCCGTGTACCCGTTCATCCTCAGGACAAATTGCAACCTGTACGGAACAGGAGGTTAAAGGTGCTGATGCTCCAAGTAGGGAGATTGTTAGTAAAGCGGCTGGAATGGCGAACCCGGGCACAAGGAGAAGAGAAATGCGGTACGTTTTAGAAACCTTTCCCCATCACATGGTGTACCATCTTTTTGGATTCTCATGCATGTTTTCGATGTAGGAAGATGCCCTTGAACCTGGAGATTTGGGACCCATGCGATGGGTACCACGCAGGATTACTTTAAAGGGTCTGCGTTTGCTCACCCAACCTCACCAAACCTCTCAGCCCCAAGAGTGTCCACCCTTATGTCTGATCCAGCTGTGGGTCTAGATATGTCAATCCAGGTTGCATCACAGCCCCTGAACGCATTGTGTAAGAATTTCTCTCTCTTTCACTGTCTTTGTTTCATGGGTTTTTCGAAGTAATTTATTTTTATAATGTGGTTTAGCTGCTTTTCACTGCTGTGTTTATGCCGCTTTACACCCACTTGACACACTAACAGAGAGATATCAATACATAGGTTTTAAGATTATTACTAGTCAGATATATTCTTGTGCGGTGAATAGGGCGTGTTGAGTCCAGTTCTCTGAGCAAGGAGTAGGTCTTGTCTATTACATATTGGGTTTCTGGAACGGTATCTGAGCTAATTTGAAACCCTTGTTTTATGTATCACCCCACCTCACCTTTCCCGTTAAGCAGCCATAGTGTGTTTTCTGCATGTGTGACTCTGTTCTGTTTTGTAATTCAGTTCAAGTGTAACGGTTTTTACATTCCCTCTATAAGTGATACCTTACGAGAAGTGTCCTTTTCTGTGTGACTTATTTCACTTAGAATCGTCGTACCTAAATCCACTCATCATGCTGCTACTAGCCTTATGACATTGATTTCATGGCTGAGTGATATTCCATTGTACATAAGGACCACAACTTCTTTATCCATTTTTCTCTTTCCTGGGATATTGAAGGTGGAATGAAGTGGAGGTCCTTGTCAACAGAGCAGCCCTAAACTTTGGGGTGCTTGTGTCTTGCTGATTTTTCATTTTCCCAATTTATACCCCCATGAGTGGAAGTGCCCTATGCTCTCTAAGCTGTGTTTTTTAGATGTTTCAGGACACACCGTACACTTCTCCAGAGTGGCTGTTGGCAATTTACATCCCGCCCATCAGTGTAGCAAGGCTCCCATTTCTCCATGGCCTGTCCTGCATTTCTGGTTTTGACACGTTTTTCAGCATGGCCCTTTTGACCGAAGGGTAGCGAGTCTTCTTTGTAGCGCTGATTTGCCTTTCCAGGTTGCTTGTTTGGCCAGAAAGGGCCTATGCGTTTTTTCCTGAATATATTCAGGAAAAAACGCATACGCTCTTTTTGGCCAAGGGCATCATTGTCAACGTTTTGCCGCTTTTCATGTGCTTTAAAGGCGATTCGAATCTACCTCCTGAAATCTGTTTCCTGCAATTCTGCCTTGATTTCAAATCCTCTTCTTTGCCTTCCCTCAATATATTTGTGGACGAGAGTTATCATTTATAACTCTACAGGTTTGTGAATTGCAGTGCCCTGAAGCTCCATTTTACAACTCGCTTTTTTGAGAGCTGGCCGCAAAAGTGCAAGATGCCTTCAGGCCCTGTTCTGGTTCCGTGGGGGGAGGATGAGCCTGTGGTTAATTCTTCTTCCTGATGGAAAAATAGAGTGACCTGTGCCTGTCCCAACACCAAGAGCTAGTCTCTCACTGGTTCCCCGTGTACCCGTTCATCCTCAGGAGAAATTGCAACCTGTACGGAACAGGAGGTTAAAGGTGCTGATGCTCCAAGTAGGGAGATTGTTAGTAAAGCGGCTGGAATGGCGAACCCAGGCACAAGGAGAAGAGAAATGAGGTGCGTTTTAGAAACCTTTCCCCATCACATGGTGTACCATCTTTTTGTTTTCTCATGCATGTTTTCGATGTAGGAATATGCCCTTGAAACTGGAGATTTGGGACCCATGCGATGGGTACCACGCAGTATTACTTTAAACGGTCTGCGTTTGCTCACCCAACCTCACAAAACCTCTCAGACCCAAGAGTGTCCACCCTTATGTCTGATCCAGCTGTGGGTCTAGATATGGTCAATCCAGGTTGCATCACAGCCCCTGAACGCATTGTGTAAGAATTTCTCTCTCTTTCACTGTCTTTGTTTCATGGGTTTTTCGAAGTAATTTATTTTTATAATGGGGTTTAGCTGCTTTTCACTGCTGTGTTTATGCCGCTTTACACCCACTTGACACACTAACAGAGAGATATCAATACATAGGTTTTAAGATTATTACTAGTCAGATATATTCTTGTGCGGTGAATAGGGCGTGTTGAGTCCAGTTCTCTGAGCAAGGAGTAGGTCTTGTCTATTACATATTGGGTTTATGGAACGGTATCTGAGCTAATTTGAAACCCTTGTTTTATGTATCACCCCACCTCACCTTTCCCGTTAAGCAGCCATACTGTGTTTTCTGCATGTGTGACTCTGTTCTGTTTTGTAATTCAGTTCAAGTGTAACGGTTTTTACATTCCCTCTATAAGTGATACCTTATGAGAAGTGTCCTTTTCTGTGTGACTTATTTCACTTAGAATCGTCGTACCTAAATCCACTCATCATGCTGCTACTAGCCTTATGACATTGATTTCATGGCTGAGTGATATTCCATTGTACATAAGGACCACAACTTCTTTATCCATTTTTCTCTTTCCTGGGATATTGAAGGTGGAATGAAGTGGAGGTCCTTGTCAACAGAGCAGCCCTAAACTTTGGGGTGCTTGTGTCTTGCTGATTTTTCATTTTCCCAATTTGTACCCCCATGAGTGGAAGTGCCCTATGCTCTCTAAGCTGTGTTTTTTAGATGTTTCAGGACACACCGTACACTTCTCCAGAGTGGCTGTTGGCAATTTACACCCCGCCCATCAGTGTAGCAAGGCTCCCATTTCTCCATGGCCTGTCCTGCATTTCTGGTTTTGACACGTTTTTCCACATGGCCCTTTTGACCGATGGGTAGCGAGTCTTCTTTGTAGCCCTGATTTGCCTTTCCAGGTTGCTTGGTTGGCCAAAAAGGGAGTATGCGTTTTTTCCTGAATATATTCAGGAAAAAACGCATACGCCCTTTTTGGCCAAGGGCATCATTGTCAACGTTTTGCCGCTTTTCATGTGCTTTAAAGGCGATTCGAATCTACCTCCTGAAATCTGTTTCCTGCAATTCTGCCTTGATTTCAAATCCTCTTCTTTGCCTTCCCTCAATATATTTGTGGACGAGAGTTATCATTTATAACTTTGCAGGTTTGTGAATTGCAGTGCCCTGAAGCTCCATTTTACAACTCGCTTTTTTGGGAGCTGGCCGCAAAAGCACTGGATGGCTTCAGGCCCTGTTCTGGTTCCGGGGGGGAGGATGAGCCTGTGGTTAATTCTTCTTCCTGATGGAAAAATAGAGTGACCTGTGCCTGTCCCAACACCAAGAGCTACTCTCTCACTGGTTCCCCGTCTTCCCGTTCATCCTCAGGACAAATTGCAACCTGTACGGAACAGGAGGTTAAAGGTGCTGATGCTCCAAGTAGGGAGATTGCTAGTGAAGTGGCTGGAATGGCGAACCCGGGCACAAGGAGATGAGAAATGAGGTGCGTTTTAGAAATCTTTCCCCATCACACGGTGTACCACCTTCTGGGATTCTCATGCATGTTTTCGATGTAGGAAGATGCCCTTGAACCTGGAGATTTGGGTCCCATGGGATGGGTACCACGCAGTATTACTTTAAAGGGTCTGCGTTTTCTCACCCAACCTCACCAAACCTCTCAGCCCCAAGAGTGTCCACCCTTATGTCTCATCCAGCTGTGGGTCTAGATATGGTCAATCCAGGTTGCATCCCAGCCCCTGAACGCATTGTGTAAGAATTTCTCTCTCTTTCACTGTCTTTGTTTCATGGGTTTTTCGAAGTAATTTATTTTTATAATGCGGTTTAGCTGCTTTTCACTGCTGTGTTTATGCCGCTTTACACCCACTTGACACACTAACAGAGAGATATCAATACATAGGTTTTAAGATTATTACTAGTCAGATATATTCTTGTGCGGTGAATAGGGCGTGTTGAGTCCAGTTCTCTGAGCAAGGAGTAGGTCTTGTCTATTACATATTGGGTTTATGGAACGGTATCTGAGCTAATTTGAAACCCTTGTTTTATGTATCACCCCACCTCACCTTTCCCGTTAAGCAGCCATAGTGTGTTTTCTGCATGTGTGACTCTGTTCTGTTTTGTAATTCAGTTCAAGTGTAACGGTTTTGACATTCCCTCTATAAGTGATACCTTATGAGAAGTGTCCTTTTCTGTGTGACTTATTTCACTTAGAATCGTCGTACCTAAATCCACTCATCATGCTGCTACTAGCCTTATGACATTGATTTCATGGCTGAGTGATATTCCATTGTACATAAGGACCACAACTTCTTTATCCATTTTTCTCTTTCCTGGGATATTGAAGGTGGAATGAAGTGGAGGTCCTTGTCAACAGAGCAGCCCTAAACTTTGGGGTGCTTGTGTCTTGCTGATTTTTCATTTTCCCAATTTATACCCCCATGAGTGGAAGTGCCCTATGCTCTCTAAGCTGTGTTTTTTAGATGTTTCAGGACACACCGTACACTTCTCCAGAGTGGCTGTTGGCAATTTACATCCCGCCCATCAGTGTAGCAAGGCTCCCATTTCTCCATGGCCTGTCCTGCATTTCTGGTTTTGACACGTTTTTCAGCATGGCCCTTTTGACCGAAGGGTAGCGAGTCTTCTTTGTAGCGCTGATTTGCCTTTCCAGGTTGCTTGTTTGGCCAGAAAGGGCCTATGCGTTTTTTCCTGAATATATTCAGGAAAAAACGCATACGCTCTTTTTGGCCAAGGGCATCATTGTCAACGTTTTGCCGCTTTTCATGTGCTTTAAAGGCGATTCGAATCTACCTCCTGAAATCTGTTTCCTGCAATTCTGCCTTGATTTCAAATCCTCTTCTTTGCCTTCCCTCAATATATTTGTGGACGAGAGTTATCATTTATAACTCTACAGGTTTGTGAATTGCAGTGCCCTGAAGCTCCATTTTACAACTCGCTTTTTTGAGAGCTGGCCGCAAAAGTGCAAGATGCCTTCAGGCCCTGTTCTGGTTCCGTGGGGGGAGGATGAGCCTGTGGTTAATTCTTCTTCCTGATGGAAAAATAGAGTGACCTGTGCCTGTCCCAACACCAAGAGCTAGTCTCTCACTGGTTCCCCGTGTACCCGTTCATCCTCAGGAGAAATTGCAACCTGTACGGAACAGGAGGTTAAAGGTGCTGATGCTCCAAGTAGGGAGATTGTTAGTAAAGCGGCTGGAATGGCGAACCCAGGCACAAGGAGAAGAGAAATGAGGTGCGTTTTAGAAACCTTTCCCCATCACATGGTGTACCATCTTTTTGTTTTCTCATGCATGTTTTCGATGTAGAAATATGCCCTTGAAACTGGAGATTTGGGACCCATGCGATGGGTACCACGCAGTATTACTTTAAACGGTCTGCGTTTGCTCACCCAACCTCACAAAACCTCTCAGACCCAAGAGTGTCCACCCTTATGTCTGATCCAGCTGTGGGTCTAGATATGGTCAATCCAGGTTGCATCACAGCCCCTGAACGCATTGTGTAAGAATTTCTCTCTCTTTCACTGTCTTTGTTTCATGGGTTTTTCGAAGTAATTTATTTTTATAATGGGGTTTAGCTGCTTTTCACTGCTGTGTTTATGCCGCTTTACACCCACTTGACACACTAACAGAGAGATATCAATACATAGGTTTTAAGATTATTACTAGTCAGATATATTCTTGTGCGGTGAATAGGGCGTGTTGAGTCCAGTTCTCTGAGCAAGGAGTAGGTCTTGTCTATTACATATTGGGTTTATGGAACGGTATCTGAGCTAATTTGAAACCCTTGTTTTATGTATCACCCCACCTCACCTTTCCCGTTAAGCAGCCATACTGTGTTTTCTGCATGTGTGACTCTGTTCTGTTTTGTAATTCAGTTCAAGTGTAACGGTTTTTACATTCCCTCTATAAGTGATACCTTATGAGAAGTGTCCTTTTCTGTGTGACTTATTTCACTTAGAATCGTCGTACCTAAATCCACTCATCATGCTGCTACTAGCCTTATGACATTGATTTCATGGCTGAGTGATATTCCATTGTACATAAGGACCACAACTTCTTTATCCATTTTTCTCTTTCCTGGGATATTGAAGGTGGAATGAAGTGGAGGTCCTTGTCAACAGAGCAGCCCTAAACTTTGGGGTGCTTGTGTCTTGCTGATTTTTCATTTTCCCAATTTGTACCCCCATGAGTGGAAGTGCCCTATGCTCTCTAAGCTGTGTTTTTTAGATGTTTCAGGACACACCGTACACTTCTCCAGAGTGGCTGTTGGCAATTTACACCCCGCCCATCAGTGTAGCAAGGCTCCCATTTCTCCATGGCCTGTCCTGCATTTCTGGTTTTGACACGTTTTTCCACATGGCCCTTTTGACCGATGGGTAGCGAGTCTTCTTTGTAGCCCTGATTTGCCTTTCCAGGTTGCTTGGTTGGCCAAAAAGGGAGTATGCGTTTTTTCCTGAATATATTCAGGAAAAAACGCATACGCCCTTTTTGGCCAAGGGCATCATTGTCAACGTTTTGCCGCTTTTCATGTGCTTTAAAGGCGATTCGAATCTACCTCCTGAAATCTGTTTCCTGCAATTCTGCCTTGATTTCAAATCCTCTTCTTTGCCTTCCCTCAATATATTTGTGGACGAGAGTTATCATTTATAACTTTGCAGGTTTGTGAATTGCAGTGCCCTGAAGCTCCATTTTACAACTCGCTTTTTTGGGAGCTGGCCGCAAAAGCACTGGATGGCTTCAGGCCCTGTTCTGGTTCCGGGGGGGAGGATGAGCCTGTGGTTAATTCTTCTTCCTGATGGAAAAATAGAGTGACCTGTGCCTGTCCCAACACCAAGAGCTACTCTCTCACTGGTTCCCCGTCTTCCCGTTCATCCTCAGGACAAATTGCAACCTGTACGGAACAGGAGGTTAAAGGTGCTGATGCTCCAAGTAGGGAGATTGCTAGTGAAGTGGCTGGAATGGCGAACCCGGGCACAAGGAGATGAGAAATGAGGTGCGTTTTAGAAATCTTTCCCCATCACACGGTGTACCACCTTCTGGGATTCTCATGCATGTTTTCGATGTAGGAAGATGCCCTTGAACCTGGAGATTTGGGTCCCATGGGATGGGTACCACGCAGTATTACTTTAAAGGGTCTGCGTTTTCTCACCCAACCTCACCAAACCTCTCAGCCCCAAGAGTGTCCACCCTTATGTCTCATCCAGCTGTGGGTCTAGATATGGTCAATCCAGGTTGCATCCCAGCCCCTGAACGCATTGTGTAAGAATTTCTCTCTCTTTCACTGTCTTTGTTTCATGGGTTTTTCGAAGTAATTTATTTTTATAATGCGGTTTAGCTGCTTTTCACTGCTGTGTTTATGCCGCTTTACACCCACTTGACACACTAACAGAGAGATATCAATACATAGGTTTTAAGATTATTACTAGTCAGATATATTCTTGTGCGGTGAATAGGGCGTGTTGAGTCCAGTTCTCTGAGCAAGGAGTAGGTCTTGTCTATTACATATTGGGTTTATGGAACGGTATCTGAGCTAATTTGAAACCCTTGTTTTATGTATCACCCCACCTCACCTTTCCCGTTAAGCAGCCATAGTGTGT
Organism: Balaenoptera ricei; assembly: GCF_028023285.1. Lineage (NCBI taxonomy): Eukaryota > Metazoa > Chordata > Mammalia > Artiodactyla > Balaenopteridae > Balaenoptera > Balaenoptera ricei. The sequence continues at coordinate 161,702,904 of NC_082641.1, forward strand.
TTTCTGCATGTGTGACTCTGTTCTGTTTTGTAATTCAGTTCAAGTGTAACGCTTTTTACATTCCCTCCTTAAGTGATACCTTATGAGAAGTGTCCTTTTCTGTGTGACTTATTTCACTTAGTATCGTCGTACCTAAATCCACTCATCATGCTGCTACTAGCCTTATGACATTGATTTCATGGCTGAGTGATATTCCATTGTACATAAGGACCACAACTTCTTTATCCATTTTTCTCTTTCCTGGGATATTGAAGGTGGAATGAAGTGGAGGTCCTTGTCAACAGAGCAGCCCTAAACTTTGGGGTGCTTGTGTCTTTCTGATTTTTCATTTTCCCAATTTATACCCCCATGAGTGGAAGTGCCCTATGCTCTCTAAGCTGTGTTTTTTAGATGTTTCAGGACACACCGTACACTTCTCCAGAGTGGCTGTTGGCAATTTACACCCCGCCCATCAGTGTAGCAAGGCTCCCATTTCTCCATGGCCTGTCCTGCATTTCTGGTTTTGACACGTTTTTCCACATGGCCCTTTTGACCGATGGGTAGCGAGTCTTCTTTATAGCCCTGATTTGCCTTTCCAGGTTGCTTGGTTGGCCAAAAAGGGCGTATGCGTTTTTTCCTGAATATATTCAGGAAAAAACGCATACGCCCTTTTTGGCCAAGGGCATCATTGTCAACGTTTTGCCGCTTTTCATGTGCTTTAAAGGCGATTCGAATCTACCTCCTGAAATCTGTTTCCTGCAATTCTGCCTTGATTTCAAATCCTCTTCTTTGCCTTCCCTGAATATATTTGTGGACGAGAGTTATCATTTATAACTCTGCAGGTTTGTGAATTGCAGTGCCCTGAAGCTCCATTTTACAACTCGCTTTTTTGGGAGCTGGCCACAAAAGTGCAGGATGGCTTCAGGCCCTGTTCTGGTTCCGGGGGGGAGGATGAGCCTGTGGTTAATTCTTCTTCCTGATGGGAAAATAGAGTGACCTGTGCCTGTCCCAACACCAAGAGCTAGTCTCTCACTGGTTCCCCGTGTACCCGTTCATCCTCAGGAGAAATTGCAACCTGTACGGAACAGGAGGTTAAAGGTGCTGATGCTCCAAGTAGGGAGATTGTAAGTAAAGCGGCTGGAATGGCGAACCCGGGCACAAGGAGAAGAGAAATGCGGTACGTTTTAGAAACCTTTCCCCATCACATGGTGTACCATCATTTTGGATTCTCATGCATGTTTTCGATGTAGGAATATGCCCTTGAACCTGGAGATTTGGGACCCATGCGATGGGTACCACGCAGGATTACTTTAAAGGGTCTGCGTTTTCTCACCCAACCTCACCAAACCTCTCAGCCCCAAGAGTGTCCACCCTTATGTCTCATCCAGCTGTGGGTCTAGATATGGTCAATCCAGGTTGCATCCCAGCCCCTGAACGCATTGTGTAAGAATTTCTCTCTCTTTCACTGTCTTTGTTTCATGGGTTTTTCGAAGTAATTTATTTTTATAATGGGGTTTAGCTGCTTTTCACTGCTGTGTTTATGCCGCTTTACACCCACTTGACACACTAACAGAGAGATATCAATACATAGGTTTTAAGATTATTACTAGTCAGATATATTCTTGTGCGGTGAATAGGGCGTGTTGAGTCCAGTTCTCTGAGCAAGGAGTAGGTCTTGTCTATTACATATTGGGTTTATGGAACGGTATCTGAGCTAATTTGAAACCCTTGTTTTATGTATCACCCCACCTCACCTTTCCCGTTAAGCAGCCATAGTGTGTTTTCTGCATGTGTGACTCTGTTCTGTTTTGTAATTCAGTTCAAGTGTAACGCTTTTTACATTCCCTCCTTAAGTGATACCTTATGAGAAGTGTCCTTTTCTGTGTGACTTATTTCACTTAGTATCGTCGTACCTAAATCCACTCATCATGCTGCTACTAGCCTTATGACATTGATTTCATGGCTGAGTGATATTCCATTGTACATAAGGACCACAACTTCTTTATCCATTTTTCTCTTTCCTGGGATATTGAAGGTGGAATGAAGTGGAGGTCCTTGTCAACAGAGCAGCCCTAAACTTTGGGGTGCTTGTGTCTTTCTGATTTTTCATTTTCCCAATTTATACCCCCATGAGTGGAAGTGCCCTATGCTCTCTAAGCTGTGTTTTTTAGATGTTTCAGGACACACCGTACACTTCTCCAGAGTGGCTGTTGGCAATTTACACCCCGCCCATCAGTGTAGCAAGGCTCCCATTTCTCCATGGCCTGTCCTGCATTTCTGGTTTTGACACGTTTTTCCACATGGCCCTTTTGACCGATGGGTAGCGAGTCTTCTTTATAGCCCTGATTTGCCTTTCAAGGTTGCTTGGTTGGCCAAAAAGGGCGTATGCGTTTTTTCCTGAATATATTCAGGAAAAAACGCATACGCCCTTTTTGGCCAAGGGCATCATTGTCAACGTTTTGCCGCTTTTCATGTGCTTTAAAGGCGATTCGAATCTACCTCCTGAAATCTGTTTCCTGCAATTCTGCCTTGATTTCAAATCCTCTTCTTTGCCTTCCCTCAATATATTTGTGGACGAGAGTTATCATTTATACCTTTGCAGGTTTGTGAATTGCAGTGCCCTGAAGCTCCATTTTACAACTCGCTTTTTTGGTAGCTGGCCGCAAAAGCACTGGATGGCTTCAGGCCCTGTTCTGGTTCCGGGGGGGACGATGAGCCTGTGGTTAATTCTTCTTCCTGATGGGAAAATAGAGTGACCTGTGCCTGTCCCAACACCAAGAGCTACTCTCTCACTGGTTCCCCGTCTTCCCGTTCATCCTCAGGACAAATTGCAACCTGTACGGAACAGGAGGTTAAAGGTGCTGATGCTCCAAGTAGGGAGATTGCTAGTGAAGCGGCTGGAATGGCGAACCCGGGCACAAGGAGATGAGAAATGAGGTGCGTTTTAGAAATCTTTCCCCATCACACGGTGTACCATCTTCTGGGATTCTCATGCATGTTTTCGATGTAGGAAGATGCCCTTGAACCTGGAGATTTGGGTCCCATGGGATGGGTACCACGCAGTATTACTTTAAAGGGTCTGCGTTTGCTCACCCAACCTCACCAAACCTCTCAGCCCCAAGAGTGTCCACCCTTATGTCTCATCCAGCTGTGGGTCTAGATATGGTCAATCCAGGTTGCATCACAGCCCCTGAACGCATTGTGTAAGAATTTCTCTCTCTTTCACTGTCTTTGTTTCATGGGTTTTTCGAAGTAATTTATTTTTATAATGGGGTTTAGCTGCTTTTCACTGCTGTGTTTATGCCGCTTTACACCCACTTGACACACTAACAGAGAGATATCAATACATAGGTTTTAAGATTATTACTAGTCAGATATATTCTTGTGCGGTGAATAGGGCGTGTTGAGTCCAGTTCTCTGAGCAAGGAGTAGGTCTTGTCTATTACATATTGGGTTTCTGGAACGGTATCTGAGCTAATTTGAAACCCTTGTTTTATGTATCACCCCACCTCACCTTTCCCGTTAAGCAGCCATAGTGTGTTTTCTGCATGTGTGACTCTGTTCTGTTTTGTAATTCAGTTCAAGTGTAACGCTTTTTACATTCCCTCCTTAAGTGATACCTTATGAGAAGTGTCCTTTTCTGTGTGACTTATTTCACTTAGTATCGTCGTACCTAAATCCACTCATCATGCTGCTACTAGCCTTATGACATTGATTTCATGGCTGAGTGATATTCCATTGTACATAAGGACCACAACTTCTTTATCCATTTTTCTCTTTCCTGGGATATTGAAGGTGGAATGAAGTGGAGGTCCTTGTCAACAGAGCAGCCCTAAACTTTGGGGTGCTTGTGTCTTGCTGATTTTTCATTTTCCCAATTTATACCCCCATGAGTGGAAGTGCCCTATGCTCTCTAAGCTGTGTTTTTTAGATGTTTCAGGACACACCGTACACTTCTCCAGAGTGGCTGTTGGCAATTTACACCCCGCCCATCAGTGTAGCAAGGCTCCCATTTCTCCATGGCCTGTCCTGCATTTCTGGTTTTGACACGTTTTTCCACATGGCCCTTTTGACCGATGGGTAGCGAGTCTTCTTTATAGCCCTGATTTGCCTTTCAAGGTTGCTTGGTTGGCCAAAAAGGGCGTATGCGTTTTTTCCTGAATATATTCAGGAAAAAACGCATACGCCCTTTTTGGCCAAGGGCATCATTGTCAACGTTTTGCCGCTTTTCATGTGCTTTAAAGGCGATTCGAATCTACCTCCTGAAATCTGTTTCCTGCAATTCTGCCTTGATTTCAAATCCTCTTCTTTGCCTTCCCTCAATATATTTGTGGACGAGAGTTATCATTTATAACTCTGCAGGTTTGTGAATTGCAGTGCCCTGAAGCTCCATTTTACAACTCGCTTTTTTGGGAGCTGGCCACAAAAGCGCAGAATGGCTTCAGGCCCTGTTCTGGTTCCGGGGGGGAGGATGAGCCTGTGGTTAATTCTTCTTCCTGATGGGAAAATAGAGTGACCTGTGCCTGTCCCAACACCAAGAGCTACTCTCTCACTGGTTCCCCGTCTTCCCGTTCATCCTCAGGACAAATTGCAACCTGTACGGAACAGGAGGTTAAAGGTGCTGATGCTCCAAGTAGGGAGATTGCTAGTGAAGCGGCTGGAATGGCGAACCCGGGCACAAGGAGATGAGAAATGAGGTGCGTTTTAGAAATCTTTCCCCATCACACGGTGTACCATCTTCTGGGATTCTCATGCATGTTTTCGATGTAGGAAGATGCCCTTGAACCTGGAGATTTGGGTCCCATGGGATGGGTACCATGCAGTATTACTTTAAAGGGTCTGCGTTTTCTCACCCAACCTCACCAAACCTCTCAGCCCCAAGAGTGTCCACCCTTATGTCTCATCCAGCTGTGGGTCTAGATATGGTCAATCCAGGTTGCATCACAGCCCCTGAACGCATTGTGTAAGAATTTCTCTCTCTTTCACTGTCTTTGTTTCATGGGTTTTTCGAAGTAATTTATTTTTATAATGCGGTTTAGCTGCTTTTCACTGCTGTGTTTATGCCGCTTTACACCCACTTGACACACTAACAGAGAGATATCAATACATAGGTTTTAAGATTATTACTAGTCAGATATATTCTTGTGCGGTGAATAGGGCGTGTTGAGTCCAGTTCTCTGAGCAAGGAGTAGGTCTTGTCTATTACATATTGGGTTTATGGAACGGTATCTGAGCTAATTTGAAACCCTTGTTTTATGTATCACCCCACCTCACCTTTCCCGTTAAGCAGCCATAGTGTGTTTTCTGCATGTGTGACTCTGTTCTGTTTTGTAATTCAGTTCAAGTGTAACGCTTTTTACATTCCCTCCTTAAGTGATACCTTATGAGAAGTGTCCTTTTCTGTGTGACTTATTTCACTTAGTATCGTCGTACCTAAATCCACTCATCATGCTGCTACTACCCTTATGACATTGATTTCATGGCTGAGTGATATTCCATTGTACATAAGGACCACAACTTCTTTATCCATTTTTCTCTTTCCTGGGATATTGAAGGTGGAATGAAGTGGAGGTCCTTGTCAAGAGAGCAGCCCTAAACTTTGGGGTGCTTGTGTCTTGCTGATTTTTCATTTTCCCAATTTATACCCCCATGAGTTGAAGTGCCCTATGCTCTCTAAGCTGTGTTTTTTAGATGTTTCAGGACACACCGTACACTTCTCCAGAGTGGCTGTTGGCAATTTACACCCCGCCCATCAGTGTAGCAAGGCTCCCATTTCTCCATGGCCTGTCCTGCATTTCTGGTTTTGACACGTTTTTCCACATGGCCCTTTTGACCGATGGGTAGCGAGTCTTCTTTATAGCCCTGATTTGCCTTTCCAGGTTGCTTGGTTGGCCAAAAAGGGCGTATGCGTTTTTTCCTGAATATATTCAGGAAAAAACGCATACGCCCTTTTTGGCCAAGGGCATCATTGTCAACGTTTTGCCGCTTTTCATGTGCTTTAAAGGCGATTCGAATCTACCTCCTGAAATCTGTTTCCTGCAATTCTGCCTTGATTTCAAATCCTCTTCTTTGCCTTCCCTCAATATATTTGTGGACGAGAGTTATCATTTATAACTCTGCAGGTTTGTGAATTGCAGTGCCCTGAAGCTCCATTTTACAACTCGCTTTTTTGGGAGCTGGCCACAAAAGCGCAGGATGGCTTCAGGCCCTGTTCTGGTTCCGGGGGGGAGGATGAGCCTGTGGTTAATTCTTCTTCCTGATGGGAAAATAGAGTGACCTGTGCCTGTCCCAACACCAAGAGCTAGTCTCTCACTGGTTCCCCGTGTACCCGTTCATCCTCAGGACAAATTGCAACCTGTACGGAACAGGAGGTTAAAGGTGCTGATGCTCCAAGTAGGGAGATTGTAAGTAAAGCGGCTGGAATGGCGAACCCGGGCACAAGGAGAAGAGAAATGCGGTACGTTTTAGAAACCTTTCCCCATCACATGGTGTACCATCTTTTTGGATTCTCATGCATGTTTTCGATGTAGGAATATGCCCTTGAACCTGGAGATTTGGGACCCATGCGATGGGTACCATGCAGGATTACTTTAAAGGGTCTGCGTTTGCTCACCCAACCTCACCAAACCTCTCAGCCCCAAGAGTGTCCACCCTTATGTCTCATCCAGCTGTGGGTCTAGATATGGTCAATCCAGGTTGCATCACAGCCCCTGAACGCATTGTGTAAGAATTTCTCTCTCTTTCACTGTCTTTGTTTCATGGGTTTTTCGAAGTAATTTATTTTTATAATGCGGTTTAGCTGCTTTTCACTGCTGTGTTTATGCCGCTTTACACCCACTTGACACACTAACAGAGAGATATCAATACATAGGTTTTAAGATTATTACTAGTCAGATATATTCTTGTGCGGTGAATAGGGCGTGTTGAGTCCAGTTCTCTGAGCAAGGAGTAGGTCTTGTCTATTACATATTGGGTTTATGGAACGGTATCTGAGCTAATTTGAAACCCTTGTTTTATGTATCACCCCACCTCACCTTTCCCGTTAAGCAGCCATAGTGTGTTTTCTGCATGTGTGACTCTGTTCTGTTTTGTAATTCAGTTCAAGTGTAACGGTTTTTACATTCCCTCTATAAGTGATACCTTATGAGAAGTGTCCTTTTCTGTGTGACTTATTTCACTTAGAATCGTCGTACCTAAATCCACTCATCATGCTGCTACTAGCCTTATGACATTGATTTCATGGCTGAGTGATATTCCATTGTACATAAGGACCACAACTTCTTTATCCATTTTTCTCTTTCCTGGGATATTGAAGGTGGAATGAAGTGGAGGTCCTTGTCAACAGAGCAGCCCTAAACTTTGGGGTGCTTGTGTCTTGCTGATTTTTCATTTTCCCAATTTATACCTCCATGAGTGGAAGTGCCCTATGCTCTCTAAGCTGTGTTTTTTAGATGTTTCAGGACACACCGTACACTTCTCCAGAGTGGCTGTTGGCCATTTACACCCCGCCCATCAGTGTAGCAAGGCTCCCATTTCTCCATGGCCTGTCCTGCATTTCTGGTTTTGACACGTTTTTCCACATAGCCCTTTTGACCGATGGGTAGCGAGTCTTCTTTATAGCCCTGATTTGCCTTTCCAGGTTGCTTGGTTGGCCAAAAAGGGCGTATGCGTTTTTTCCTGAATATATTCAGGAAAAAACGCATACGCCCTTTTTGGCCAAGGGCATCATTGTCAACGTTTTGCCGCTTTTCATGTGCTTTAAAGGCGATTCGAATCTACCTCCTGAAATCTGTTTCCTGCAATTCTGCCTTGATTTCAAATCCTCTTCTTTGCCTTCCCTCAATATATTTGTGGACGAGAGTTATCATTTATAACTCTGCAGGTTTGTGAATTGCAGTGCCCTGAAGCTCCATTTTACAACTCGCTTTTTTGGGAGCTGGCCAAAAAAGCGCAGGATGGCTTCAGGCCCTGTTCTGGTTCCGGGGGGGAGGATGAGCCTGTGGTTAATTCTTCTTCCTGATGGGAAAATATAGTGACCTGTGCCTGTCCCAACACCAAGAGCTAGTCTCTCACTGGTTCCCCGTGTACCCGTTCATCCTCAGGACAAATTGCAACCTGTACGGAACAGGAGGTTAAAGGTGCTGATGCTCCAAGTAGGGAGATTGTTAGTAAAGCGGCTGGAATGGCGAACCCGGGCACAAGGAGAAGAGAAATGCGGTACGTTTTAGAAACCTTTCCCCATCACATGGTGTACCATCTTTTTGGATTCTCATGCATGTTTTCGATGTAGGAAGATGCCCTTGAACCTGGAGATTTGGGACCCATGCGATGGGTACCAGTCAGGATTACTTTAAAGGGTCTGCGTTTGCTCACCCAACCTCACCAAACCTCTCAGCCCCAAGAGTGTCCACCCTTATGTCTGATCCAGCTGTGGGTCTAGATATGGTCAATCCAGGTTGCATCACAGCCCCTGAACGCATTGTGTAAGAATTTCTCTCTCTTTCACTGTCTTTGTTTCATGGGTTTTTCGAAGTAATTTATTTTTATAATGTGGTTTAGCTGCTTTTCACTGCTGTGTTTATGCCGCTTTACACCCACTTGACACACTAACAGAGAGATATCAATACATAGGTTTTAAGATTATTACTAGTCAGATATATTCTTGTGCGGTGAATAGGGCGTGTTGAGTCCAGTTCTCTGAGCAAGGAGTAGGTCTTGTCTATTACATATTGGGTTTCTGGAACGGTATCTGAGCTAATTTGAAACCCTTGTTTTATGTATCACCCCACCTCACCTTTCCCGTTAAGCAGCCATAGTGTGTTTTCTGCATGTGTGACTCTGTTCTGTTTTGTAATTCAGTTCAAGTGTAACGGTTTTTACATTCCCTCTATAAGTGATACCTTACGAGAAGTGTCCTTTTCTGTGTGACTTATTTCACTTAGAATCGTCGTACCTAAATCCACTCATCATGCTGCTACTAGCCTTATGACATTGATTTCATGGCTGAGTGATATTCCATTGTACATAAGGACCACAACTTCTTTATCCATTTTTCTCTTTCCTGGGATATTGAAGGTGGAATGAAGTGGAGGTCCTTGTCAACAGAGCAGCCCTAAACTTTGGGGTGCTTGTGTCTTGCTGATTTTTCATTTTCCCAATTTATACCCCCATGAGTGGAAGTGCCCTATGCTCTCTAAGCTGTGTTTTTTAGATGTTTCAGGACACACCGTACACTTCTCCAGAGTGGCTGTTGGCAATTTACATCCCGCCCATCAGTGTAGCAAGGCTCCCATTTCTCCATGGCCTGTCCTGCATTTCTGGTTTTGACACGTTTTTCAGCATGGCCCTTTTGACCGAAGGGTAGCGAGTCTTCTTTGTAGCGCTGATTTGCCTTTCCAGGTTGCTTGTTTGGCCAGAAAGGGCCTATGCGTTTTTTCCTGAATATATTCAGGAAAAAACGCATACGCTCTTTTTGTCCAAGGGCATCATTGTCAACGTTTTGCCGCTTTTCATGTGCTTTAAAGGCGATTCGAATCTACCTCCTGAAATCTGTTTCCTGCAATTCTGCCTTGATTTCAAATCCTCTTCTTTGCCTTCCCTCAATATATTTGTGGACGAGAGTTATCATTTATAACTCTACAGGTTTGTGAATTGCAGTGCCCTGAAGCTCCATTTTACAACTCGCTTTTTTGAGAGCTGGCCGCAAAAGTGCAAGATGCCTTCAGGCCCTGTTCTGGTTCCGTGGGGGGAGGATGAGCCTGTGGTTAATTCTTCTTCCTGATGGAAAAATAGAGTGACCTGTGCCTGTCCCAACACCAAGAGCTAGTCTCTCACTGGTTCCCCGTGTACCCGTTCATCCTCAGGAGAAATTGCAACCTGTACGGAACAGGAGGTTAAAGGTGCTGATGCTCCAAGTAGGGAGATTGTTAGTAAAGCGGCTGGAATGGCGAACCCAGGCACAAGGAGAAGAGAAATGAGGTGAGTTTTAGAAACCTTTCCCCATCACATGGTGTACCATCTTTTTGTTTTCTCATGCATGTTTTCGATGTAGGAATATGCCCTTGAAACTGGAGATTTGGGACCCATGCGATGGGTACCACGCAGTATTACTTTAAACGGTCTGCGTTTGCTCACCCAACCTCACAAAACCTCTCAGACCCAAGAGTGTCCACCCTTATGTCTGATCCAGCTGTGGGTCTAGATATGGTCAATCCAGGTTGCATCACAGCCCCTGAACGCATTGTGTAAGAATTTCTCTCTCTTTCACTGTCTTTGTTTCATGGGTTTTTCGAAGTAATTTATTTTTATAATGGGGTTTAGCTGCTTTTCACTGCTGTGTTTATGCCGCTTTACACCCACTTGACACACTAACAGAGAGATATCAATACATAGGTTTTAAGATTATTACTAGTCAGATATATTCTTGTGCGGTGAATAGGGCGTGTTGAGTCCAGTTCTCTGAGCAAGGAGTAGGTCTTGTCTATTACATATTGGGTTTATGGAACGGTATCTGAGCTAATTTGAAACCCTTGTTTTATGTATCACCCCACCTCACCTTTCCCGTTAAGCAGCCATACTGTGTTTTCTGCATGTGTGACTCTGTTCTGTTTTGTAATTCAGTTCAAGTGTAACGGTTTTTACATTCCCTCTATAAGTGATACCTTATGAGAAGTGTCCTTTTCTGTGTGACTTATTTCAATTAGAATCGTCGTACCTAAATCCACTCATCATGCTGCTACTAGCCTTATGACATTGATTTCATGGCTGAGTGATATTCCATTGTACATAAGGACCACAACTTCTTTATCCATTTTTCTCTTTCCTGGGATATTGAAGGTGGAATGAAGTGGAGGTCCTTGTCAACAGAGCAGCCCTAAACTTTGGGGTGCTTGTGTCTTGCTGATTTTTCATTTTCCCAATTTATACCCCCATGAGTGGAAGTGCCCTATGCTCTCTAAGCTGTGTTTTTTAGATGTTTCAGGACACACCGTACACTTCTCCAGAGTGGCTGTTGGCAATTTACATCCCGCCCATCAGTGTAGCAAGGCTCCCATTTCTCCATGGCCTGTCCTGCATTTCTGGTTTTGACACGTTTTTCAGCATGGCCCTTTTGACCGAAGGGTAGCGAGTCTTCTTTGTAGCGCTGATTTGCCTTTCCAGGTTGCTTGGTGGGCCAAAAAGGGCGTATGCGTTTTTTCCTGAATATATTCAGGAAAAAACGCATACGCCCTTTTTGGCCAAGGGCATCATTGTCAACGTTTTGCCGCTTTTCATGTGCTTTAAAGGCGATTCGTATCTACCTCCTGAAATCTGTTTCCTGCAATTCTGCCTTGATTTCAAATCCTCTTCTTTGCCTTCCCTCAATATATTTGTGGACGAGAGTTATCATTTATAACTCTGCAGGTTTGTGAATTGCAGTGCCCTGAAGCTCCATTTTACAACTCGCTTTTTTGAGAGCTGGCCGCAAAAGTGCAAGATGCCTTCAGGCCCTGTTCTGGTTCCGTGGGGGGAGGATGAGCCTGTGGTTAATTCTTCTTCCTGATGGAAAAATAGAGTGACCTGTGCCTGTCCCAACACCAAGAGCTAGTCTCTCACTGGTTCCCCGTGTACCCGTTCATCCTCAGGAGAAATTGCAACCTGTACGGAACAGGAGGTTAAAGGTGCTGATGCTCCAAGTAGGGAGATTGTTAGTAAAGCGGCTGGAATGGCGAACCCAGGCACAAGGAGAAGAGAAATGAGGTGCGTTTTAGAAACCTTTCCCCATCACATGGTGTACCATCTTTTTGTTTTCTCATGCATGTTTTCGATGTAGGAATATGCCCTTGAACCTGGAGATTAGGGACCCATGCGATGGGTACCACGCAGTATTACTTTAATGGGTCTGCGTTTGCTCACCCAACCTCACCAAACCTCTCAGCCCCAAGAGTGTCCACCCTTATGTCTCATCCAGCTGTGGGTCTAGATATGGTCAATCCAGGTTGCATCCCAGCCCCTGAACGCATTGTGTAAGAATTTCTCTCTCTTTCACTGTCTTTGTTTCATGGGTTTTTCGAAGTAATTTATTTTTATAATGGGGTTTAGCTGCTTTTCACTGCTGTGTTTATGCCGCTTTACACCCACTTGACACACTAACAGTGAGATATCAATACATAGGTTTTAAGATTATTACTAGTCAGATATATTCTTGTGCAGTGAATAGGGCGTGTTGAATCCAGTTCTCTGAGCAAGGAGTAGGTCTTGTCTATTACATATTGGGTTTCTGGAACGGTATCTGAGCTAATTTGAAACCCTTGTTTTATGTATCACCCCACCTCACCTTTCCCGTTAAGCAGCCATAGTGTGTTTTCTGCATGTGTGACTCTGTTCTGTTTTGTAATTCAGTTCAAGTGTAACGGTTTTTACATTCCCTCTATAAGTGATACCTTATGAGAAGTGTCCTTTTCTGTGTGACTTATTTCACTTAGAATCGTCGTACCTAAATCCACTCATCATGCTGCTACTAGCCTTATGACATTGATTTCATGGCTGAGTGATATTCCATTGTACATAAGGACCACAACTTCTTTATCCATTTTTCTCTTTCCTGGGATATTGAAGGTGGAATGAAGTGGAGGTCCTTGTCAACAGAGCAGCCCTAAACTTTGGGGTGCTTGTGTCTTGCTGATTTTTCATTTTCCCAATTTATACCCCCATGAGTGGAAGTGCCCTATGCTCTCTAAGCTGTGTTTTTTAGATGTTTCAGGACACACCGTACACTTCTCCAGAGTGGCTGTTGGCAATTTACACCCCGCCCATCAGTGTAGCAAGGCTCCCATTTCTCCATGGCCTGTCCTGCATTTCTGGTTTTGACACGTTTTTCCAAATGGCCCTTTTGACCGATGGGTAGCGAGTCTTCTTTGTAGCCCTGATTTGCCTTTCAGGGTTGCCTGGTTGGCCAAAAAGGGCGTATGCGTTTTTTCCTGAATATATTCAGGAAAAAACGCATACGCCCTTTTTGGCCAAGGGCATCATTGTCAACGTTTTGCCGCTTTTCATGTGCTTTAAAGGCGATTCGAATCTACCTCCGAAATCTGTTTCCTGCAATTCTGCCTTGATTTCAAATCCTCTTCTTTGCCTTCCCTCAATATATTTGTGGACGAGAGTCATCATTTATACCTTTGCAGGTTTGTGAATTGCAGTGCCCTGAAGCTCCATTTTACAACTCGCTTTTTTGGGAGCTGGCCGCAAAAGCACTGGATGGCTTCATGCCCTGTTCTGGTTCCGGGTGGGAGGATGAGCCTGTGGTTAATTCTTCTTCCTGATGGGAAAATAGAGTGACCTGTGCCTGTCCCAACACCAAGAGCTACTCTCTCACTGGTTCCCCGTCTTCCCGTTCATCCTCAGGACAAATTGCAACCTGTACGGAACAGGAGGTTAGAGGTGCTGATGCTCCAAGTAGGGAGATTGCTAGTGAAGCGGCTGGAATGGCGAACCCGGGCACAAGGAGATGAGAAATGAGGTGCGTTTTAGAAATCTTTCCCCATCACACGGTGTACCATCTTCTGGGATTCTCATGCATGTTTTCGATGTAGGAAGATGCCCTTGAACCTGGAGATTTGGGTCCCATGGGATGGGTACCACGCAGTATTACTTTAAAGGGTCTGCGTTTGCTCACCCAACCTCACCAAACCTCTCAGCCCCAAGAGTGTCCACCCTTATGTCTCTTCCAGCTGTGGGTCTAGATATGGTCAATCCAGGTTGCATCACAGCCCCTGAACGCATTGTGTAAGAATTTCTCTCTCTTTCACTGTCTTTGTTTCATGGGTTTTTCGAAGTAATTTATTTTTATAATGCGGTTTAGCTGCTTTTCACTGCTGTGTTTATGCCGCTTTACACCCACTTGACACACTAACAGAGAGATATCAATACATAGGTTTTAAGATTATTACTAGTCATATATATTCTTGTGCGGTGAATAGGGCGTGTTGAGTCCAGTTCTCTGAGCAAGGAGTAGGTCTTGTCTATTACATATTGGGTTTATGGAACGGTATCTGAGCTAATTTGAAACCCTTGTTTTATGTATCACCCCACCTCACCTTTCCCGTTAAGCAGCCATAGTGTGTTTTCTGCATGTGTGACTCTGTTCTGTTTTGTAATTCAGTTCAAGTGTAACGCTTTTTACATTCCCTCCTTAAGTGATACCTTATGAGAAGTGTCCTTTTCTGTGTGACTTATTTCACTTAGTATCGTCGTACCTAAATCCACTCATCATGCTGCTACTAGCCTTATGACATTGATTTCATGGCTGAGTGATATTCCATTGTACATAAGGACCACAACTTCTTTATCCATTTTTCTCTTTCCTGGGATATTGAAGGTGGAATGAAGTGGAGATCATTGTCAAGAGAGTAGCCCTAAACTTTGGGGTGCTTGTGTCTTGCTGATTTTTCATTTTCCCAATTTATACCCCCATGAGTGGAAGTGCCCTATGCTCTCTAAGCTGTGTTTTTTAGATGTTTCAGGACACACCGTACACTTCTCCAGAGTGGCTGTTGGCAATTTACACCCCGCCCATCAGTGTAGCAAGGCTCCCATTTCTCCATGGCCTGTCCTGCATTTCTGGTTTTGACACGTTTTTCCACATGGCCCTTTTGACCGATGGGTAGCGAGTCTTCTTTATAGCTCTGATTTGCCTTTCCAGGTTGCTTGGTTGGCCAAAAAGGGCGTATGCGTTTTTTCCTGAATATATTCAGGAAAAAACGCATACGCCCTTTTTGGCCAAGGGCATCATTGTCAACGTTTTGCCGCTTTTCATGTGCTTTAAAGGCGATTCGAATCTACCTCCTGAAATCTGTTTCCTGCAATTCTGCCTTGATTTCAAATCCTCTTCTTTGCCTTCCCTCAATATATTTGTGGACGAGAGTTATCATTTATAACTCTGCAGGTTTGTGAATTGCAGTGCCCTGAAGCTCCATTTTACAACTCGCTTTTTTGGGAGCTGGCCACAAAAGCGCAGAATGGCTTCAGGCCCTGTTCTGGTTCCGGGGGGGAGGATGAGCCTGTGGTTAATTCTTCTTCCTGATGGGAAAATAGAGTGACCTGTGCCTGTCCCAACACCAAGAGCTACTCTCTCACTGGTTCCCCGTCTTCCCGTTCATCCTCAGGACAAATTGCAACCTGTACGGAACAGGAGGTTAAAGGTGCTGATGCTCCAAGTAGGGAGATTGCTAGTGAAGCGGCTGGAATGGCGAACCCGGGCACAAGGAGATGAGAAATGAGGTGCGTTTTAGAAATCTTTCCCCATCACACGGTGTACCACCTTCTGGGATTCTCATGCATGTTTTCGATGTAGGAAGATGCCCTTGAACCTGGAGATTTGGGTCCCATGGGATGGGTACCACGCAGTATTACTTTAAAGGGTCTGCGTTTTCTCACCCAACCTCACCAAACCTCTCAGCCCCAAGAGTGTCCACCCTTATGTCTCATCCAGCTGTGGGTCTAGATATGGTCAATCCAGGTTGCATCCCAGCCCCTGAACGCATTGTGTAAGAATTTCTCTCTCTTTCACTGTCTTTGTTTCATGGGTTTTTCGAAGTAATTTATTTTTATAATGCGGTTTAGCTGCTTTTCACTGCTGTGTTTATGCCGCTTTACACCCACTTGACACACTAACAGAGAGATATCAATACATAGGTTTTAAGATTATTACTAGTCAGATATATTCTTGTGCGGTGAATAGGGCGTGTTGAGTCCAGTTCTCTGAGCAAGGAGTAGGTCTTGTCTATTACATATTGGGTTTATGGAACGGTATCTGAGCTAATTTGAAACCCTTGTTTTATGTATCACCCCACCTCACCTTTCCCGTTAAGCAGCCATAGTGTGTTTTCTGCATGTGTGACTCTGTTCTGTTTTGTAATTCAGTTCAAGTGTAACGCTTTTTACATTCCCTCCTTAAGTGATACCTTATGAGAAGTGTCCTTTTCTGTGTGACTTATTTCACTTAGTATCGTCGTACCTAAATCCACTCATCATGCTGCTACTAGCCTTATGACATTGATTTCATGGCTGAGTGATATTCCATTGTACATAAGGACCACAACTTCTTTATCCATTTTTCTCTTTCCTGGGATATTGAAGGTGGAATGAAGTGGAGGTCATTGTCAAGAGAGTAGCCCTAAACTTTGGGGTGCTTGTGTCTTGCTGATTTTTCATTTTCCCAATTTATACCCCCATGAGTGGAAGTGCCCTATGCTCTCTAAGCTGTGTTTTTTAGATGTTTCAGGACACACCGTACACTTCTCCAGAGTGGCTGTTGGCAATTTACACCCCGCCCATCAGTGTAGCAAGGCTCCCATTTCTCCATGGCCTGTCCTGCATTTCTGGTTTTGACACGTTTTTCCACATGGCCCTTTTGACCGATGGGTAGCGAGTCTTCTTTATAGCCCTGATTTGCCTTTCCAGGTTGCTTGGTTGGCCAAAAAGGGCGTATGCGTTTTTTCCTGAATATATTCAGGAAAAAACGCATACGCCCTTTTTGGCCAAGGGCATCATTGTCAACGTTTTGCCGCTTTTCATGTGCTTTAAAGGCGATTCGAATCTACCTCCTGAAATCTGTTTCCTGCAATTCTGCCTTGATTTCAAATCCTCTTCTTTGCCTTCCCTCAATATATTTGTGGACGAGAGTTATCATTTATAACTCTGCAGGTTTGTGAATTGCAGTGCCCTGAAGCTCCATTTTACAACTCGCTTTTTTGGGAGCTGGCCACAAAAGCGCAGGATGGCTTCAGGCCCTGTTCTGGTTCCGGGGGGGAGGATGAGCCTGTGGTTAATTCTTCTTCCTGATGGGAAAATAGAGTGACCTGTGCCTGTCCCAACACCAAGAGCTAGTCTCTCACTGGTTCCCCGTGTACCCGTTCATCCTCAGGAGAAATTGCAACCTGTACGGAACAGGAGGTTAAAGGTGCTGATGCTCCAAGTAGGGAGATTGTAAGTAAAGCGGCTGGAATGGCGAACCCGGGCACAAGGAGAAGAGAAATGCGGTACGTTTTAGAAACCTTTCCCCATCACATGGTGTACCATCATTTTGGATTCTCATGCATGTTTTCGATGTAGGAATATGCCCTTGAACCTGGAGATTTGGGACCCATGCGATGGGTACCACGCAGGATTACTTTAAAGGGTCTGCGTTTTCTCACCCAACCTCACCAAACCTCTCAGCCCCAAGAGTGTCCACCCTTATGTCTCATCCAGCTGTGGGTCTAGATATGGTCAATCCAGGTTGCATCCCAGCCCCTGAACGCATTGTGTAAGAATTTCTCTCTCTTTCACTGTCTTTGTTTCATGGGTTTTTCGAAGTAATTTATTTTTATAATGGGGTTTAGCTGCTTTTCACTGCTGTGTTTATGCCGCTTTACACCCACTTGACACACTAACAGAGAGATATCAATACATAGGTTTTAAGATTATTACTAGTCAGATATATTCTTGTGCGGTGAATAGGGCGTGTTGAGTCCAGTTCTCTGAGCAAGGAGTAGGTCTTGTCTATTACATATTGGGTTTATGGAACGGTATCTGAGCTAATTTGAAACCCTTGTTTTATGTATCACCCCACCTCACCTTTCCCGTTAAGCAGCCATAGTGTGTTTTCTGCATGTGTGACTCTGTTCTGTTTTGTAATTCAGTTCAAGTGTAACGCTTTTTACATTCCCTCCTTAAGTGATACCTTATGAGAAGTGTCCTTTTCTGTGTGACTTATTTCACTTAGTATCGTCGTACCTAAATCCACTCATCATGCTGCTACTAGCCTTATGACATTGATTTCATGGCTGAGTGATATTCCATTGTACATAAGGACCACAACTTCTTTATCCATTTTTCTCTTTCCTGGGATATTGAAGGTGGAATGAAGTGGAGGTCCTTGTCAACAGAGCAGCCCTAAACTTTGGGGTGCTTGTGTCTTGCTGATTTTTCATTTTCCCAATTTATACCCCCATGAGTGGAAGTGCCCTATGCTCTCTAAGCTGTGTTTTTTAGATGTTTCAGGACACACCGTACACTTCTCCAGAGTGGCTGTTGGCAATTTACATCCCGCCCATCAGTGTAGCAAGGCTCCCATTTCTCCATGGCCTGTCCTGCATTTCTGGTTTTGACACGTTTTTCAGCATGGCCCTTTTGACCGAAGGGTAGCGAGTCTTCTTTGTAGCGCTGATTTGCCTTTCCAGGTTGCTTGGTGGGCCAAAAAGGGCGTATGCGTTTTTTCCTGAATATATTCAGGAAAAAACGCATACGCCCTTTTTGGCCAAGGGCATCATTGTCAACGTTTTGCCGCTTTTCATGTGCTTTAAAGGCGATTCGTATCTACCTCCTGAAATCTGTTTCCTGCAATTCTGCCTTGATTTCAAATCCTCTTCTTTGCCTTCCCTCAATATATTTGTGGACGAGAGTTATCATTTATAACTCTGCAGGTTTGTGAATTGCAGTGCCCTGAAGCTCCATTTTACAACTCGCTTTTTTGAGAGCTGGCCGCAAAAGTGCAAGATGCCTTCAGGCCCTGTTCTGGTTCCGTGGGGGGAGGATGAGCCTGTGGTTAATTCTTCTTCCTGATGGAAAAATAGAGTGACCTGTGCCTGTCCCAACACCAAGAGCTAGTCTCTCACTGGTTCCCCGTGTACCCGTTCATCCTCAGGAGAAATTGCAACCTGTACGGAACAGGAGGTTAAAGGTGCTGATGCTCCAAGTAGGGAGATTGTTAGTAAAGCGGCTGGAATGGCGAACCCAGGCACAAGGAGAAGAGAAATGAGGTGCGTTTTAGAAACCTTTCCCCATCACATGGTGTACCATCTTTTTGTTTTCTCATGCATGTTTTCGATGTAGGAATATGCCCTTGAACCTGGAGATTAGGGACCCATGCGATGGGTACCACGCAGTATTACTTTAATGGGTCTGCGTTTGCTCACCCAACCTCACCAAACCTCTCAGCCCCAAGAGTGTCCACCCTTATGTCTCATCCAGCTGTGGGTCTAGATATGGTCAATCCAGGTTGCATCCCAGCCCCTGAACGCATTGTGTAAGAATTTCTCTCTCTTTCACTGTCTTTGTTTCATGGGTTTGTAAAAGTAATTTATTTTTATAATGGGGTTTAGCTGCTTTTCACTGCTGTGTTTATGCCGCTTTACACCCACTTGACACACTAACAGTGAGATATCAATACATAGGTTTTAAGATTATTACTAGTCAGATATATTCTTGTGCAGTGAATAGGGCGTGTTGAATCCAGTTCTCTGAGCAAGGAGTAGGTCTTGTCTATTACATATTGGGTTTCTGGAACGGTATCTGAGCTAATTTGAAACCCTTGTTTTATGTATCACCCCACCTCACCTTTCCCGTTAAGCAGCCATAGTGTGTTTTCTGCATGTGTGACTCTGTTCTGTTTTGTAATTCAGTTCAAGTGTAACGGTTTTTACATTCCCTCTATAAGTGATACCTTATGAGAAGTGTCCTTTTCTGTGTGACTTATTTCACTTAGAATCGTCGTACCTAAATCCACTCATCATGCTGCTACTAGCCTTATGACATTGATTTCATGGCTGAGTGATATTCCATTGTACATAAGGACCACAACTTCTTTATCCATTTTTCTCTTTCCTGGGATATTGAAGGTGGAATGAAGTGGAGGTCCTTGTCAACAGAGCAGCCCTAAACTTTGGGGTGCTTGTGTCTTGCTGATTTTTCATTTTCCCAATTTATACCCCCATGAGTGGAAGTGCCCTATGCTCTCTAAGCTGTGTTTTTTAGATGTTTCAGGACACACCGTACACTTCTCCAGAGTGGCTGTTGGCAATTTACATCCCGCCCATCAGTGTAGCAAGGCTCCCATTTCTCCATGGCCTGTCCTGAATTTCTGGTTTTGAGACTTTTTTCAGCATGGCCCTTTTGACCGATGGGTAGCGAGTCTTCTTTGTAGCCCTGATTTGCCTTTCCAGGTTGCTTGGTTGGCCAAAAAGGGCGTATGCGTTTTTTCCTGAATATATTCAGGAAAAAACGCATACGCCCTTTTTGGCCAAGGGCATCATTGTCAACGTTTTGCCGCTTTTCATGTGCTTTAAAGGCGATTCGAATCTACCTCCTGAAATCTGTTTCCTGCAATTCTGCCTTGCTTTCAAATCCTCTTCTTTGCCTTCCCTCAATATATTTGTGGACGAGAGTTATCATTTATAACTCTGCAGGTTTGTGAATTGCAGTGCCCTGAAGCTCCATTTTACAACTCGCTTTTTTGGGAGCTGGCCGCAAAAGCACTGGATGGCGTCAGGCCCTGTTCTTGTTCCGCGGGGGGAGGATGAGCCTGTGGTTAATTCTTCTTCCTGATGGAAAAATAGAGTGACCTGTGCCTGTCCCAACACCAAGAGCTAGTCTCTCACTGGTTCCCCGTCTACCCGTTCATCCTCAGGACAAATTGCAACCTGTACGGAACAGGAAGTTAAATGTGCTGATGCTCCAAGTAGGGAGATTGTTAGTAAAGCGGCTGGAATGGCGAACCCGGGCACAAGGAGAAGAGAAATGAGGTGCGTTTTAGAAACCTTTCCCCATCACATGGTGTACCATCTTTTTGTTTTCTCATGCATGTTTTCGATGTAGGAATATGCCCTTGAAACTGGAGATTTGGGACCCATGCGATGGGTACCACGCAGTATTACTTTAAACGGTCTGCGTTTGCTCACCCAACCTCACCAAACCTCTCAGCCCCAAGAGTGTCCACCCTTATGTCTGATCCAGCTGTGGGTCTAGATATGGTCAATCCAGGTTGCATCCCAGCCCCTGAACGCATTGTGTAAGAATTTCTCTCTCTTTCACTGTCTTTGTTTCATGGGTTTTTCGAAGTAATTTATTTTTATAATGCGGTTTAGCTGCTTTTCACTGCTGTGTTTATGCCGCTTTACACCCACTTGACACACTAACAGTGAGATATCAATACATAGGTTTTAAGATTATTACTAGTCAGATATATTCTTGTGCAGTGAATAGGGCGTGTTGAATCCAGTTCTCTGAGCAAGGAGTAGGTCTTGTCTATTACATATTGGGTTTATGGAACGGTATCTGAGCTAATTTGAAACCCTTGTTTTATGTATCACCCCACCTCACCTTTCCCGTTAAGCAGCCATAGTGTGTTTTCTGCATGTGTGACTCTGTTCTGTTTTGTAATTCAGTTCAAGTGTAACGGTTTTTACATTCCCTCTATAAGTGATACCTTATGAGAAGTGTCCTTTTCTGTGTGACTTATTTCACTTAGAATCGTCGTACCTAAATCCACTCATCATGCTGCTACTAGCCTTACGACATTGATTTCATGGCTGAGTGATATTCCATTGTACATAAGGACCACATCTTCTTTATCCATTTTTCTCTTTCCTGGGATATTGAAGGTGGAATGAAGTGGAGGTCCTTGTCAACAGAGCAGCCCTAAACTTTGGGGTGCTTGTGTCTTGCTGATTTTTCATTTTCCCAATTTATAACCCCATGAGTGGAAGTGCCCTATGCTCTCTAAGCTGTGTTTTTTAGATGTTTCAGGACACACCGTACACTTCTCCAGAGTGGCTGTTGGCAACTTACATCCCGCCCATCAGTGTAGCAAGGCTCCCATTTCTCCATGGCCTGTCCTGCATTTCTGGTTTTGACACGTTTTTCCACATGGCCCTTTTGACCGATGGGTAGCGAGTCTTCTTTGTAGCCCTGATTTGCCTTTCCAGGTTGCTTGGTTGGCCAAAAAGGGAGTATGCGTTTTTTCCTGAATATATTCAGGAAAAAACGCATACGCCCTTTTTGGCCAAAGGCATCATTGTCAACGTTTTGCCGCTTTTCATGTGCTTTAAAGGCGATTCGAATCTACCTCCTGAAATCTGTTTCCTGCAATTCTGCCTTGATTTCAAATCCTCTTCTTTGCCTTCCCTCAATATATTTGTGGACGAGAGTTATAATTTATAACTTTGCAGGTTTGTGAATTGCAGTGCCCTGAAGCTCCATTTTACAACTCGCTTTTTTGGGAGCTGGCCGCAAAAGCACTGGATGGCTTCAGGCCCTGTTCTGGTTCCGGGGGGGGAGGATGAGCCTGTGGTTAATTCTTCTTCCTGATGGGAAAATAGAGTGACCTGTGCCTGTCCCAACACCAAGAGCTAGTCTCTCACTGGTTCCCCGTCTACCCGTTCATCCTCAGGACAAATTGCAACCTGTACGGAACAGGAAGTTAAATGTGCTGATGCTCCAAGTAGGGAGATTGTTAGTAAAGCGGCTGGAATGGTGAACCCGGGCACAAGGAGAAGAGAAATGAGGTGCGTTTTAGAAACCTTTCCCCATCACATGGTGTACCATCTTTTTGTTTTCTCATGCATGTTTTCGATGTAGGAATATGCCCTTGAAACTGGAGATTTGGGACCCATGCGATGGGTACCACGCAGTATTACTTTAAACGGTCTGCGTTTGCTCACCCAACCTCACCAAACCTCTCAGCCCCAAGAGTGTCCACCCTTATGTCTGATCCAGCTGTGGGTCTAGATATGGTCAATCCAGGTTGCATCCCAGCCCCTGAACGCATTGTGTAAGAATTTCTCTCTCTTTCACTGTCTTTGTTTCATGGGTTTTTCGAAGTAATTTATTTTTATAATGCGGTTTAGCTGCTTTTCACTGCTGTGTTTATGCCGCTTTACACCCACTTGACACACTAACAGTGAGATATCAATACATAGGTTTTAAGATTATTACTAGTCAGATATATTCTTGTGCAGTGAATAGGGCGTGTTGAATCCAGTTCTCTGAGCAAGGAGTAGGTCTTGTCTATTACATATTGGGTTTATGGAACGGTATCTGAGCTAATTTGAAACCCTTGTTTTATGTATCACCCCACCTCACCTTTCCCGTTAAGCAGCCATAGTGTGTTTTCTGCATGTGTGACTCTGTTCTGTTTTGTAATTCAGTTCAAGTGTAACGGTTTTTACATTCCCTCTATAAGTGATACCTTATGAGAAGTGTCCTTTTCTGTGTGACTTATTTCACTTAGAATCGTCGTACCTAAATCCACTCATCATGCTGCTACTAGCCTTACGACATTGATTTCATGGCTGAGTGATATTCCATTGTACATAAGGACCACATCTTCTTTATCCATTTTTCTCTTTCCTGGGATATTGAAGGTGGAATGAAGTGGAGGTCCTTGTCAACAGAGCAGCCCTAAACTTTGGGGTGCTTGTGTCTTGCTGATTTTTCATTTTCCCAATTTATACCCCCATGAGTGGAAGTGCCCTATGCTCTCTAAGCTGTGTTTTTTAGATGTTTCAGGACACACCGTACACTTCTCCAGAGTGGCTGTTGGCAACTTACATCCCGCCCATCAGTGTAGCAAGGCTCCCATTTCTCCATGGCCTGTCCTGCATTTCTGGTTTTGACACGTTTTTCCACATGGCCCTTTTGACCGATGGGTAGCGAGTCTTCTTTGTAGCCCTGATTTGCCTTTCCAGGTTGCTTGGTTGGCCAAAAAGGGCGTATGCGTTTTTTCCTGAATATATTCAGGAAAAAACGCATACGCCCTTTTTGGCCAAGGGCATCATTGTCAACGTTTTGCCGCTTTTCATGTGCTTTAAAGGCGATTCGAATCTACCTCCTGAAATCTGTTTCCTGCAATTCTGCCTTGATTTCAAATCCTCTTCTTTGCCTTCCCTCAATATATTTGTGGACGAGAGTTATCATTTATAACTCTGCAGGTTTGTGAATTGCAGTGCCCTGAAGCTCCATTTTACAACTCGCTTTTTTGGGAGCTGGCCAAAAAAGCGCAGGATGGCTTCAGGCCCTGTTCTGGTTCCGGGGGGGAGGATGAGCCTGTGGTTAATTCTTCTTCCTGATGGGAAAATATAGTGACCTGTGCCTGTCCCAACACCAAGAGCTAGTCTCTCACTGGTTCCCCGTGTACCCGTTCATCCTCAGGACAAATTGCAACCTGTACGGAACAGGAGGTTAAAGGTGCTGATGCTCCAAGTAGGGAGATTGTTAGTAAAGCGGCTGGAATGGCGAACCCGGGCACAAGGAGAAGAGAAATGCGGTACGTTTTAGAAACCTTTCCCCATCACATGGTGTACCATCTTTTTGGATTCTCATGCATGTTTTCGATGTAGGAAGATGCCCTTGAACCTGGAGATTTGGGACCCATGCGATGGGTACCAGTCAGGATTACTTTAAAGGGTCTGCGTTTGCTCACCCAACCTCACCAAACCTCTCAGCCCCAAGAGTGTCCACCCTTATGTCTGATCCAGCTGTGGGTCTAGATATGGTCAATCCAGGTTGCATCACAGCCCCTGAACGCATTGTGTAAGAATTTCTCTCTCTTTCACTGTCTTTGTTTCATGGGTTTTTCGAAGTAATTTATTTTTATAATGTGGTTTAGCTGCTTTTCACTGCTGTGTTTATGCCGCTTTACACCCACTTGACACACTAACAGAGAGATATCAATACATAGGTTTTAAGATTATTACTAGTCAGATATATTCTTGTGCGGTGAATAGGGCGTGTTGAGTCCAGTTCTCTGAGCAAGGAGTAGGTCTTGTCTATTACATATTGGGTTTCTGGAACGGTATCTGAGCTAATTTGAAACCCTTGTTTTATGTATCACCCCACCTCACCTTTCCCGTTAAGCAGCCATAGTGTGTTTTCTGCATGTGTGACTCTGTTCTGTTTTGTAATTCAGTTCAAGTGTAACGGTTTTTACATTCCCTCTATAAGTGATACCTTACGAGAAGTGTCCTTTTCTGTGTGACTTATTTCACTTAGAATCGTCGTACCTAAATCCACTCATCATGCTGCTACTAGCCTTATGACATTGATTTCATGGCTGAGTGATATTCCATTGTACATAAGGACCACAACTTCTTTATCCATTTTTCTCTTTCCTGGGATATTGAAGGTGGAATGAAGTGGAGGTCCTTGTCAACAGAGCAGCCCTAAACTTTGGGGTGCTTGTGTCTTGCTGATTTTTCATTTTCCCAATTTATACCCCCATGAGTGGAAGTGCCCTATGCTCTCTAAGCTGTGTTTTTTAGATGTTTCAGGACACACCGTACACTTCTCCAGAGTGGCTGTTGGCAATTTACATCCCGCCCATCAGTGTAGCAAGGCTCCCATTTCTCCATGGCCTGTCCTGCATTTCTGGTTTTGACACGTTTTTCAGCATGGCCCTTTTGACCGAAGGGTAGCGAGTCTTCTTTGTAGCGCTGATTTGCCTTTCCAGGTTGCTTGTTTGGCCAGAAAGGGCCTATGCGTTTTTTCCTGAATATATTCAGGAAAAAACGCATACGCTCTTTTTGTCCAAGGGCATCATTGTCAACGTTTTGCCGCTTTTCATGTGCTTTAAAGGCGATTCGAATCTACCTCCTGAAATCTGTTTCCTGCAATTCTGCCTTGATTTCAAATCCTCTTCTTTGCCTTCCCTCAATATATTTGTGGACGAGAGTTATCATTTATAACTCTACAGGTTTGTGAATTGCAGTGCCCTGAAGCTCCATTTTACAACTCGCTTTTTTGAGAGCTGGCCGCAAAAGTGCAAGATGCCTTCAGGCCCTGTTCTGGTTCCGTGGGGGGAGGATGAGCCTGTGGTTAATTCTTCTTCCTGATGGAAAAATAGAGTGACCTGTGCCTGTCCCAACACCAAGAGCTAGTCTCTCACTGGTTCCCCGTGTACCCGTTCATCCTCAGGAGAAATTGCAACCTGTACGGAACAGGAGGTTAAAGGTGCTGATGCTCCAAGTAGGGAGATTGTTAGTAAAGCGGCTGGAATGGCGAACCCAGGCACAAGGAGAAGAGAAATGAGGTGAGTTTTAGAAACCTTTCCCCATCACATGGTGTACCATCTTTTTGTTTTCTCATGCATGTTTTCGATGTAGGAATATGCCCTTGAAACTGGAGATTTGGGACCCATGCGATGGGTACCACGCAGTATTACTTTAAACGGTCTGCGTTTGCTCACCCAACCTCACAAAACCTCTCAGACCCAAGAGTGTCCACCCTTATGTCTGATCCAGCTGTGGGTCTAGATATGGTCAATCCAGGTTGCATCACAGCCCCTGAACGCATTGTGTAAGAATTTCTCTCTCTTTCACTGTCTTTGTTTCATGGGTTTTTCGAAGTAATTTATTTTTATAATGGGGTTTAGCTGCTTTTCACTGCTGTGTTTATGCCGCTTTACACCCACTTGACACACTAACAGAGAGATATCAATACATAGGTTTTAAGATTATTACTAGTCAGATATATTCTTGTGCGGTGAATAGGGCGTGTTGAGTCCAGTTCTCTGAGCAAGGAGTAGGTCTTGTCTATTACATATTGGGTTTATGGAACGGTATCTGAGCTAATTTGAAACCCTTGTTTTATGTATCACCCCACCTCACCTTTCCCGTTAAGCAGCCATACTGTGTTTTCTGCATGTGTGACTCTGTTCTGTTTTGTAATTCAGTTCAAGTGTAACGGTTTTTACATTCCCTCTATAAGTGATACCTTATGAGAAGTGTCCTTTTCTGTGTGACTTATTTCAATTAGAATCGTCGTACCTAAATCCACTCATCATGCTGCTACTAGCCTTATGACATTGATTTCATGGCTGAGTGATATTCCATTGTACATAAGGACCACAACTTCTTTATCCATTTTTCTCTTTCCTGGGATATTGAAGGTGGAATGAAGTGGAGGTCCTTGTCAACAGAGCAGCCCTAAACTTTGGGGTGCTTGTGTCTTGCTGATTTTTCATTTTCCCAATTTATACCCCCATGAGTGGAAGTGCCCTATGCTCTCTAAGCTGTGTTTTTTAGATGTTTCAGGACACACCGTACACTTCTCCAGAGTGGCTGTTGGCAATTTACATCCCGCCCATCAGTGTAGCAAGGCTCCCATTTCTCCATGGCCTGTCCTGCATTTCTGGTTTTGACACGTTTTTCAGCATGGCCCTTTTGACCGAAGGGTAGCGAGTCTTCTTTGTAGCGCTGATTTGCCTTTCCAGGTTGCTTGGTGGGCCAAAAAGGGCGTATGCGTTTTTTCCTGAATATATTCAGGAAAAAACGCATACGCCCTTTTTGGCCAAGGGCATCATTGTCAACGTTTTGCCGCTTTTCATGTGCTTTAAAGGCGATTCGTATCTACCTCCTGAAATCTGTTTCCTGCAATTCTGCCTTGATTTCAAATCCTCTTCTTTGCCTTCCCTCAATATATTTGTGGACGAGAGTTATCATTTATAACTCTGCAGGTTTGTGAATTGCAGTGCCCTGAAGCTCCATTTTACAACTCGCTTTTTTGAGAGCTGGCCGCAAAAGTGCAAGATGCCTTCAGGCCCTGTTCTGGTTCCGTGGGGGGAGGATGAGCCTGTGGTTAATTCTTCTTCCTGATGGAAAAATAGAGTGACCTGTGCCTGTCCCAACACCAAGAGCTAGTCTCTCACTGGTTCCCCGTGTACCCGTTCATCCTCAGGAGAAATTGCAACCTGTACGGAACAGGAGGTTAAAGGTGCTGATGCTCCAAGTAGGGAGATTGTTAGTAAAGCGGCTGGAATGGCGAACCCAGGCACAAGGAGAAGAGAAATGAGGTGCGTTTTAGAAACCTTTCCCCATCACATGGTGTACCATCTTTTTGTTTTCTCATGCATGTTTTCGATGTAGGAATATGCCCTTGAACCTGGAGATTAGGGACCCATGCGATGGGTACCACGCAGTATTACTTTAATGGGTCTGCGTTTGCTCACCCAACCTCACCAAACCTCTCAGCCCCAAGAGTGTCCACCCTTATGTCTCATCCAGCTGTGGGTCTAGATATGGTCAATCCAGGTTGCATCCCAGCCCCTGAACGCATTGTGTAAGAATTTCTCTCTCTTTCACTGTCTTTGTTTCATGGGTTTTTCGAAGTAATTTATTTTTATAATGGGGTTTAGCTGCTTTTCACTGCTGTGTTTATGCCGCTTTACACCCACTTGACACACTAACAGTGAGATATCAATACATAGGTTTTAAGATTATTACTAGTCAGATATATTCTTGTGCAGTGAATAGGGCGTGTTGAATCCAGTTCTCTGAGCAAGGAGTAGGTCTTGTCTATTACATATTGGGTTTCTGGAACGGTATCTGAGCTAATTTGAAACCCTTGTTTTATGTATCACCCCACCTCACCTTTCCCGTTAAGCAGCCATAGTGTGTTTTCTGCATGTGTGACTCTGTTCTGTTTTGTAATTCAGTTCAAGTGTAACGGTTTTTACATTCCCTCTATAAGTGATACCTTATGAGAAGTGTCCTTTTCTGTGTGACTTATTTCACTTAGAATCGTCGTACCTAAATCCACTCATCATGCTGCTACTAGCCTTATGACATTGATTTCATGGCTGAGTGATATTCCATTGTACATAAGGACCACAACTTCTTTATCCATTTTTCTCTTTCCTGGGATATTGAAGGTGGAATGAAGTGGAGGTCCTTGTCAACAGAGCAGCCCTAAACTTTGGGGTGCTTGTGTCTTGCTGATTTTTCATTTTCCCAATTTATACCCCCATGAGTGGAAGTGCCCTATGCTCTCTAAGCTGTGTTTTTTAGATGTTTCAGGACACACCGTACACTTCTCCAGAGTGGCTGTTGGCAATTTACACCCCGCCCATCAGTGTAGCAAGGCTCCCATTTCTCCATGGCCTGTCCTGCATTTCTGGTTTTGACACGTTTTTCCAAATGGCCCTTTTGACCGATGGGTAGCGAGTCTTCTTTGTAGCCCTGATTTGCCTTTCAGGGTTGCCTGGTTGGCCAAAAAGGGCGTATGCGTTTTTTCCTGAATATATTCAGGAAAAAACGCATACGCCCTTTTTGGCCAAGGGCATCATTGTCAACGTTTTGCCGCTTTTCATGTGCTTTAAAGGCGATTCGAATCTACCTCCGAAATCTGTTTCCTGCAATTCTGCCTTGATTTCAAATCCTCTTCTTTGCCTTCCCTCAATATATTTGTGGACGAGAGTCATCATTTATACCTTTGCAGGTTTGTGAATTGCAGTGCCCTGAAGCTCCATTTTACAACTCGCTTTTTTGGGAGCTGGCCGCAAAAGCACTGGATGGCTTCATGCCCTGTTCTGGTTCCGGGTGGGAGGATGAGCCTGTGGTTAATTCTTCTTCCTGATGGGAAAATAGAGTGACCTGTGCCTGTCCCAACACCAAGAGCTACTCTCTCACTGGTTCCCCGTCTTCCCGTTCATCCTCAGGACAAATTGCAACCTGTACGGAACAGGAGGTTAGAGGTGCTGATGCTCCAAGTAGGGAGATTGCTAGTGAAGCGGCTGGAATGGCGAACCCGGGCACAAGGAGATGAGAAATGAGGTGCGTTTTAGAAATCTTTCCCCATCACACGGTGTACCATCTTCTGGGATTCTCATGCATGTTTTCGATGTAGGAAGATGCCCTTGAACCTGGAGATTTGGGTCCCATGGGATGGGTACCACGCAGTATTACTTTAAAGGGTCTGCGTTTGCTCACCCAACCTCACCAAACCTCTCAGCCCCAAGAGTGTCCACCCTTATGTCTCTTCCAGCTGTGGGTCTAGATATGGTCAATCCAGGTTGCATCACAGCCCCTGAACGCATTGTGTAAGAATTTCTCTCTCTTTCACTGTCTTTGTTTCATGGGTTTTTCGAAGTAATTTATTTTTATAATGCGGTTTAGCTGCTTTTCACTGCTGTGTTTATGCCGCTTTACACCCACTTGACACACTAACAGAGAGATATCAATACATAGGTTTTAAGATTATTACTAGTCATATATATTCTTGTGCGGTGAATAGGGCGTGTTGAGTCCAGTTCTCTGAGCAAGGAGTAGGTCTTGTCTATTACATATTGGGTTTATGGAACGGTATCTGAGCTAATTTGAAACCCTTGTTTTATGTATCACCCCACCTCACCTTTCCCGTTAAGCAGCCATAGTGTGTTTTCTGCATGTGTGACTCTGTTCTGTTTTGTAATTCAGTTCAAGTGTAACGCTTTTTACATTCCCTCCTTAAGTGATACCTTATGAGAAGTGTCCTTTTCTGTGTGACTTATTTCACTTAGTATCGTCGTACCTAAATCCACTCATCATGCTGCTACTAGCCTTATGACATTGATTTCATGGCTGAGTGATATTCCATTGTACATAAGGACCACAACTTCTTTATCCATTTTTCTCTTTCCTGGGATATTGAAGGTGGAATGAAGTGGAGATCATTGTCAAGAGAGTAGCCCTAAACTTTGGGGTGCTTGTGTCTTGCTGATTTTTCATTTTCCCAATTTATACCCCCATGAGTGGAAGTGCCCTATGCTCTCTAAGCTGTGTTTTTTAGATGTTTCAGGACACACCGTACACTTCTCCAGAGTGGCTGTTGGCAATTTACACCCCGCCCATCAGTGTAGCAAGGCTCCCATTTCTCCATGGCCTGTCCTGCATTTCTGGTTTTGACACGTTTTTCCACATGGCCCTTTTGACCGATGGGTAGCGAGTCTTCTTTATAGCTCTGATTTGCCTTTCCAGGTTGCTTGGTTGGCCAAAAAGGGCGTATGCGTTTTTTCCTGAATATATTCAGGAAAAAACGCATACGCCCTTTTTGGCCAAGGGCATCATTGTCAACGTTTTGCCGCTTTTCATGTGCTTTAAAGGCGATTCGAATCTACCTCCTGAAATCTGTTTCCTGCAATTCTGCCTTGATTTCAAATCCTCTTCTTTGCCTTCCCTCAATATATTTGTGGACGAGAGTTATCATTTATAACTCTGCAGGTTTGTGAATTGCAGTGCCCTGAAGCTCCATTTTACAACTCGCTTTTTTGGGAGCTGGCCACAAAAGCGCAGAATGGCTTCAGGCCCTGTTCTGGTTCCGGGGGGGAGGATGAGCCTGTGGTTAATTCTTCTTCCTGATGGGAAAATAGAGTGACCTGTGCCTGTCCCAACACCAAGAGCTACTCTCTCACTGGTTCCCCGTCTTCCCGTTCATCCTCAGGACAAATTGCAACCTGTACGGAACAGGAGGTTAAAGGTGCTGATGCTCCAAGTAGGGAGATTGCTAGTGAAGCGGCTGGAATGGCGAACCCGGGCACAAGGAGATGAGAAATGAGGTGCGTTTTAGAAATCTTTCCCCATCACACGGTGTACCACCTTCTGGGATTCTCATGCATGTTTTCGATGTAGGAAGATGCCCTTGAACCTGGAGATTTGGGTCCCATGGGATGGGTACCACGCAGTATTACTTTAAAGGGTCTGCGTTTTCTCACCCAACCTCACCAAACCTCTCAGCCCCAAGAGTGTCCACCCTTATGTCTCATCCAGCTGTGGGTCTAGATATGGTCAATCCAGGTTGCATCCCAGCCCCTGAACGCATTGTGTAAGAATTTCTCTCTCTTTCACTGTCTTTGTTTCATGGGTTTTTCGAAGTAATTTATTTTTATAATGCGGTTTAGCTGCTTTTCACTGCTGTGTTTATGCCGCTTTACACCCACTTGACACACTAACAGAGAGATATCAATACATAGGTTTTAAGATTATTACTAGTCAGATATATTCTTGTGCGGTGAATAGGGCGTGTTGAGTCCAGTTCTCTGAGCAAGGAGTAGGTCTTGTCTATTACATATTGGGTTTATGGAACGGTATCTGAGCTAATTTGAAACCCTTGTTTTATGTATCACCCCACCTCACCTTTCCCGTTAAGCAGCCATAGTGTGTTTTCTGCATGTGTGACTCTGTTCTGTTTTGTAATTCAGTTCAAGTGTAACGCTTTTTACATTCCCTCCTTAAGTGATACCTTATGAGAAGTGTCCTTTTCTGTGTGACTTATTTCACTTAGTATCGTCGTACCTAAATCCACTCATCATGCTGCTACTAGCCTTATGACATTGATTTCATGGCTGAGTGATATTCCATTGTACATAAGGACCACAACTTCTTTATCCATTTTTCTCTTTCCTGGGATATTGAAGGTGGAATGAAGTGGAGGTCATTGTCAAGAGAGTAGCCCTAAACTTTGGGGTGCTTGTGTCTTGCTGATTTTTCATTTTCCCAATTTATACCCCCATGAGTGGAAGTGCCCTATGCTCTCTAAGCTGTGTTTTTTAGATGTTTCAGGACACACCGTACACTTCTCCAGAGTGGCTGTTGGCAATTTACACCCCGCCCATCAGTGTAGCAAGGCTCCCATTTCTCCATGGCCTGTCCTGCATTTCTGGTTTTGACACGTTTTTCCACATGGCCCTTTTGACCGATGGGTAGCGAGTCTTCTTTATAGCCCTGATTTGCCTTTCCAGGTTGCTTGGTTGGCCAAAAAGGGCGTATGCGTTTTTTCCTGAATATATTCAGGAAAAAACGCATACGCCCTTTTTGGCCAAGGGCATCATTGTCAACGTTTTGCCGCTTTTCATGTGCTTTAAAGGCGATTCGAATCTACCTCCTGAAATCTGTTTCCTGCAATTCTGCCTTGATTTCAAATCCTCTTCTTTGCCTTCCCTCAATATATTTGTGGACGAGAGTTATCATTTATAACTCTGCAGGTTTGTGAATTGCAGTGCCCTGAAGCTCCATTTTACAACTCGCTTTTTTGGGAGCTGGCCACAAAAGCGCAGGATGGCTTCAGGCCCTGTTCTGGTTCCGGGGGGGAGGATGAGCCTGTGGTTAATTCTTCTTCCTGATGGGAAAATAGAGTGACCTGTGCCTGTCCCAACACCAAGAGCTAGTCTCTCACTGGTTCCCCGTGTACCCGTTCATCCTCAGGAGAAATTGCAACCTGTACGGAACAGGAGGTTAAAGGTGCTGATGCTCCAAGTAGGGAGATTGTAAGTAAAGCGGCTGGAATGGCGAACCCGGGCACAAGGAGAAGAGAAATGCGGTACGTTTTAGAAACCTTTCCCCATCACATGGTGTACCATCATTTTGGATTCTCATGCATGTTTTCGATGTAGGAATATGCCCTTGAACCTGGAGATTTGGGACCCATGCGATGGGTACCACGCAGGATTACTTTAAAGGGTCTGCGTTTTCTCACCCAACCTCACCAAACCTCTCAGCCCCAAGAGTGTCCACCCTTATGTCTCATCCAGCTGTGGGTCTAGATATGGTCAATCCAGGTTGCATCCCAGCCCCTGAACGCATTGTGTAAGAATTTCTCTCTCTTTCACTGTCTTTGTTTCATGGGTTTTTCGAAGTAATTTATTTTTATAATGGGGTTTAGCTGCTTTTCACTGCTGTGTTTATGCCGCTTTACACCCACTTGACACACTAACAGAGAGATATCAATACATAGGTTTTAAGATTATTACTAGTCAGATATATTCTTGTGCGGTGAATAGGGCGTGTTGAGTCCAGTTCTCTGAGCAAGGAGTAGGTCTTGTCTATTACATATTGGGTTTATGGAACGGTATCTGAGCTAATTTGAAACCCTTGTTTTATGTATCACCCCACCTCACCTTTCCCGTTAAGCAGCCATAGTGTGTTTTCTGCATGTGTGACTCTGTTCTGTTTTGTAATTCAGTTCAAGTGTAACGCTTTTTACATTCCCTCCTTAAGTGATACCTTATGAGAAGTGTCCTTTTCTGTGTGACTTATTTCACTTAGTATCGTCGTACCTAAATCCACTCATCATGCTGCTACTAGCCTTATGACATTGATTTCATGGCTGAGTGATATTCCATTGTACATAAGGACCACAACTTCTTTATCCATTTTTCTCTTTCCTGGGATATTGAAGGTGGAATGAAGTGGAGGTCCTTGTCAACAGAGCAGCCCTAAACTTTGGGGTGCTTGTGTCTTGCTGATTTTTCATTTTCCCAATTTATACCCCCATGAGTGGAAGTGCCCTATGCTCTCTAAGCTGTGTTTTTTAGATGTTTCAGGACACACCGTACACTTCTCCAGAGTGGCTGTTGGCAATTTACATCCCGCCCATCAGTGTAGCAAGGCTCCCATTTCTCCATGGCCTGTCCTGCATTTCTGGTTTTGACACGTTTTTCAGCATGGCCCTTTTGACCGAAGGGTAGCGAGTCTTCTTTGTAGCGCTGATTTGCCTTTCCAGGTTGCTTGGTGGGCCAAAAAGGGCGTATGCGTTTTTTCCTGAATATATTCAGGAAAAAACGCATACGCCCTTTTTGGCCAAGGGCATCATTGTCAACGTTTTGCCGCTTTTCATGTGCTTTAAAGGCGATTCGTATCTACCTCCTGAAATCTGTTTCCTGCAATTCTGCCTTGATTTCAAATCCTCTTCTTTGCCTTCCCTCAATATATTTGTGGACGAGAGTTATCATTTATAACTCTGCAGGTTTGTGAATTGCAGTGCCCTGAAGCTCCATTTTACAACTCGCTTTTTTGAGAGCTGGCCGCAAAAGTGCAAGATGCCTTCAGGCCCTGTTCTGGTTCCGTGGGGGGAGGATGAGCCTGTGGTTAATTCTTCTTCCTGATGGAAAAATAGAGTGACCTGTGCCTGTCCCAACACCAAGAGCTAGTCTCTCACTGGTTCCCCGTGTACCCGTTCATCCTCAGGAGAAATTGCAACCTGTACGGAACAGGAGGTTAAAGGTGCTGATGCTCCAAGTAGGGAGATTGTTAGTAAAGCGGCTGGAATGGCGAACCCAGGCACAAGGAGAAGAGAAATGAGGTGCGTTTTAGAAACCTTTCCCCATCACATGGTGTACCATCTTTTTGTTTTCTCATGCATGTTTTCGATGTAGGAATATGCCCTTGAACCTGGAGATTAGGGACCCATGCGATGGGTACCACGCAGTATTACTTTAATGGGTCTGCGTTTGCTCACCCAACCTCACCAAACCTCTCAGCCCCAAGAGTGTCCACCCTTATGTCTCATCCAGCTGTGGGTCTAGATATGGTCAATCCAGGTTGCATCCCAGCCCCTGAACGCATTGTGTAAGAATTTCTCTCTCTTTCACTGTCTTTGTTTCATGGGTTTGTAAAAGTAATTTATTTTTATAATGGGGTTTAGCTGCTTTTCACTGCTGTGTTTATGCCGCTTTACACCCACTTGACACACTAACAGTGAGATATCAATACATAGGTTTTAAGATTATTACTAGTCAGATATATTCTTGTGCAGTGAATAGGGCGTGTTGAATCCAGTTCTCTGAGCAAGGAGTAGGTCTTGTCTATTACATATTGGGTTTCTGGAACGGTATCTGAGCTAATTTGAAACCCTTGTTTTATGTATCACCCCACCTCACCTTTCCCGTTAAGCAGCCATAGTGTGTTTTCTGCATGTGTGACTCTGTTCTGTTTTGTAATTCAGTTCAAGTGTAACGGTTTTTACATTCCCTCTATAAGTGATACCTTATGAGAAGTGTCCTTTTCTGTGTGACTTATTTCACTTAGAATCGTCGTACCTAAATCCACTCATCATGCTGCTACTAGCCTTATGACATTGATTTCATGGCTGAGTGATATTCCATTGTACATAAGGACCACAACTTCTTTATCCATTTTTCTCTTTCCTGGGATATTGAAGGTGGAATGAAGTGGAGGTCCTTGTCAACAGAGCAGCCCTAAACTTTGGGGTGCTTGTGTCTTGCTGATTTTTCATTTTCCCAATTTATACCCCCATGAGTGGAAGTGCCCTATGCTCTCTAAGCTGTGTTTTTTAGATGTTTCAGGACACACCGTACACTTCTCCAGAGTGGCTGTTGGCAATTTACATCCCGCCCATCAGTGTAGCAAGGCTCCCATTTCTCCATGGCCTGTCCTGAATTTCTGGTTTTGAGACTTTTTTCAGCATGGCCCTTTTGACCGATGGGTAGCGAGTCTTCTTTGTAGCCCTGATTTGCCTTTCCAGGTTGCTTGGTTGGCCAAAAAGGGCGTATGCGTTTTTTCCTGAATATATTCAGGAAAAAACGCATACGCCCTTTTTGGCCAAGGGCATCATTGTCAACGTTTTGCCGCTTTTCATGTGCTTTAAAGGCGATTCGAATCTACCTCCTGAAATCTGTTTCCTGCAATTCTGCCTTGCTTTCAAATCCTCTTCTTTGCCTTCCCTCAATATATTTGTGGACGAGAGTTATCATTTATAACTCTGCAGGTTTGTGAATTGCAGTGCCCTGAAGCTCCATTTTACAACTCGCTTTTTTGGGAGCTGGCCGCAAAAGCACTGGATGGCGTCAGGCCCTGTTCTTGTTCCGCGGGGGGAGGATGAGCCTGTGGTTAATTCTTCTTCCTGATGGAAAAATAGAGTGACCTGTGCCTGTCCCAACACCAAGAGCTAGTCTCTCACTGGTTCCCCGTCTACCCGTTCATCCTCAGGACAAATTGCAACCTGTACGGAACAGGAAGTTAAATGTGCTGATGCTCCAAGTAGGGAGATTGTTAGTAAAGCGGCTGGAATGGCGAACCCGGGCACAAGGAGAAGAGAAATGAGGTGCGTTTTAGAAACCTTTCCCCATCACATGGTGTACCATCTTTTTGTTTTCTCATGCATGTTTTCGATGTAGGAATATGCCCTTGAAACTGGAGATTTGGGACCCATGCGATGGGTACCACGCAGTATTACTTTAAACGGTCTGCGTTTGCTCACCCAACCTCACCAAACCTCTCAGCCCCAAGAGTGTCCACCCTTATGTCTGATCCAGCTGTGGGTCTAGATATGGTCAATCCAGGTTGCATCCCAGCCCCTGAACGCATTGTGTAAGAATTTCTCTCTCTTTCACTGTCTTTGTTTCATGGGTTTTTCGAAGTAATTTATTTTTATAATGCGGTTTAGCTGCTTTTCACTGCTGTGTTTATGCCGCTTTACACCCACTTGACACACTAACAGTGAGATATCAATACATAGGTTTTAAGATTATTACTAGTCAGATATATTCTTGTGCAGTGAATAGGGCGTGTTGAATCCAGTTCTCTGAGCAAGGAGTAGGTCTTGTCTATTACATATTGGGTTTATGGAACGGTATCTGAGCTAATTTGAAACCCTTGTTTTATGTATCACCCCACCTCACCTTTCCCGTTAAGCAGCCATAGTGTGTTTTCTGCATGTGTGACTCTGTTCTGTTTTGTAATTCAGTTCAAGTGTAACGGTTTTTACATTCCCTCTATAAGTGATACCTTATGAGAAGTGTCCTTTTCTGTGTGACTTATTTCACTTAGAATCGTCGTACCTAAATCCACTCATCATGCTGCTACTAGCCTTACGACATTGATTTCATGGCTGAGTGATATTCCATTGTACATAAGGACCACATCTTCTTTATCCATTTTTCTCTTTCCTGGGATATTGAAGGTGGAATGAAGTGGAGGTCCTTGTCAACAGAGCAGCCCTAAACTTTGGGGTGCTTGTGTCTTGCTGATTTTTCATTTTCCCAATTTATAACCCCATGAGTGGAAGTGCCCTATGCTCTCTAAGCTGTGTTTTTTAGATGTTTCAGGACACACCGTACACTTCTCCAGAGTGGCTGTTGGCAACTTACATCCCGCCCATCAGTGTAGCAAGGCTCCCATTTCTCCATGGCCTGTCCTGCATTTCTGGTTTTGACACGTTTTTCCACATGGCCCTTTTGACCGATGGGTAGCGAGTCTTCTTTGTAGCCCTGATTTGCCTTTCCAGGTTGCTTGGTTGGCCAAAAAGGGAGTATGCGTTTTTTCCTGAATATATTCAGGAAAAAACGCATACGCCCTTTTTGGCCAAAGGCATCATTGTCAACGTTTTGCCGCTTTTCATGTGCTTTAAAGGCGATTCGAATCTACCTCCTGAAATCTGTTTCCTGCAATTCTGCCTTGATTTCAAATCCTCTTCTTTGCCTTCCCTCAATATATTTGTGGACGAGAGTTATAATTTATAACTTTGCAGGTTTGTGAATTGCAGTGCCCTGAAGCTCCATTTTACAACTCGCTTTTTTGGGAGCTGGCCGCAAAAGCACTGGATGGCTTCAGGCCCTGTTCTGGTTCCGGGGGGGGAGGATGAGCCTGTGGTTAATTCTTCTTCCTGATGGGAAAATAGAGTGACCTGTGCCTGTCCCAACACCAAGAGCTAGTCTCTCACTGGTTCCCCGTCTACCCGTTCATCCTCAGGACAAATTGCAACCTGTACGGAACAGGAAGTTAA
This sequence comes from Balaenoptera ricei, assembly GCF_028023285.1. NCBI lineage: Eukaryota > Metazoa > Chordata > Mammalia > Artiodactyla > Balaenopteridae > Balaenoptera > Balaenoptera ricei. The sequence continues at coordinate 161,740,947 of NC_082641.1, forward strand.
ATGTGCTGATGCTCCAAGTAGGGAGATTGTTAGTAAAGCGGCTGGAATGGTGAACCCGGGCACAAGGAGAAGAGAAATGAGGTGCGTTTTAGAAACCTTTCCCCATCACATGGTGTACCATCTTTTTGTTTTCTCATGCATGTTTTCGATGTAGGAATATGCCCTTGAAACTGGAGATTTGGGACCCATGCGATGGGTACCACGCAGTATTACTTTAAACGGTCTGCGTTTGCTCACCCAACCTCACCAAACCTCTCAGCCCCAAGAGTGTCCACCCTTATGTCTGATCCAGCTGTGGGTCTAGATATGGTCAATCCAGGTTGCATCCCAGCCCCTGAACGCATTGTGTAAGAATTTCTCTCTCTTTCACTGTCTTTGTTTCATGGGTTTTTCGAAGTAATTTATTTTTATAATGCGGTTTAGCTGCTTTTCACTGCTGTGTTTATGCCGCTTTACACCCACTTGACACACTAACAGTGAGATATCAATACATAGGTTTTAAGATTATTACTAGTCAGATATATTCTTGTGCAGTGAATAGGGCGTGTTGAATCCAGTTCTCTGAGCAAGGAGTAGGTCTTGTCTATTACATATTGGGTTTATGGAACGGTATCTGAGCTAATTTGAAACCCTTGTTTTATGTATCACCCCACCTCACCTTTCCCGTTAAGCAGCCATAGTGTGTTTTCTGCATGTGTGACTCTGTTCTGTTTTGTAATTCAGTTCAAGTGTAACGGTTTTTACATTCCCTCTATAAGTGATACCTTATGAGAAGTGTCCTTTTCTGTGTGACTTATTTCACTTAGAATCGTCGTACCTAAATCCACTCATCATGCTGCTACTAGCCTTACGACATTGATTTCATGGCTGAGTGATATTCCATTGTACATAAGGACCACATCTTCTTTATCCATTTTTCTCTTTCCTGGGATATTGAAGGTGGAATGAAGTGGAGGTCCTTGTCAACAGAGCAGCCCTAAACTTTGGGGTGCTTGTGTCTTGCTGATTTTTCATTTTCCCAATTTATAACCCCATGAGTGGAAGTGCCCTATGCTCTCTAAGCTGTGTTTTTTAGATGTTTCAGGACACACCGTACACTTCTCCAGAGTGGCTGTTGGCAACTTACATCCCGCCCATCAGTGTAGCAAGGCTCCCATTTCTCCATGGCCTGTCCTGCATTTCTGGTTTTGACACGTTTTTCCACATGGCCCTTTTGACCGATGGGTAGCGAGTCTTCTTTGTAGCCCTGATTTGCCTTTCCAGGTTGCTTGGTTGGCCAAAAAGGGAGTATGCGTTTTTTCCTGAATATATTCAGGAAAAAACGCATACGCCCTTTTTGGCCAAAGGCATCATTGTCAACGTTTTGCCGCTTTTCATGTGCTTTAAAGGCGATTCGAATCTACCTCCTGAAATCTGTTTCCTGCAATTCTGCCTTGATTTCAAATCCTCTTCTTTGCCTTCCCTCAATATATTTGTGGACGAGAGTTATAATTTATAACTTTGCAGGTTTGTGAATTGCAGTGCCCTGAAGCTCCATTTTACAACTCGCTTTTTTGGGAGCTGGCCGCAAAAGCACTGGATGGCTTCAGGCCCTGTTCTGGTTCCGGGGGGGGAGGATGAGCCTGTGGTTAATTCTTCTTCCTGATGGGAAAATAGAGTGACCTGTGCCTGTCCCAACACCAAGAGCTAGTCTCTCACTGGTTCCCCGTCTACCCGTTCATCCTCAGGACAAATTGCAACCTGTACGGAACAGGAAGTTAAATGTGCTGATGCTCCAAGTAGGGAGATTGTTAGTAAAGCGGCTGGAATGGTGAACCCGGGCACAAGGAGAAGAGAAATGAGGTGCGTTTTAGAAACCTTTCCCCATCACATGGTGTACCATCTTTTTGTTTTCTCATGCATGTTTTCGATGTAGGAACATGCCCTTGAACCTGGCGATTTGGGACCCATGCGATGGGTACCACGCAGTATTACTTTAAAGGGTCAGAGTTTGCTCACCCAACCTCACCAAACCTCTCAGCCCCAAGAGTGTCCACCCTTATGTCTGATCCAGCTGTGGGTCTAGATATGGTCAATCCAGGTTGCATCACAGCCCCTGAACGCATTGTGTAAGAATTTCTCTCTCTTTCACTGTCTTTGTTTCATGGGTTTGTAAAAGTAATTTATTTTTATAATGGGGTTTAGCTGCTTTTCACTGCTGTGTTTATGCCGCTTTACACCCACTTGACACACTAACAGTGAGATATCAAGACATAGGTTTTAAGATTATTACTAGTCAGATATATTCTTGTGCAGTGAATAGGGCGTGTTGAATCCAGTTCTCTGAGCAAGGAGTAGGTCTTGTCTATTACATATTGGGTTTCTGGAACGGTATCTGAGCTAATTTGAAACCCTTGTTTTATGTATCACCCCACCTCACCTTTCCCGTTAAGCAGCCATAGTGTGTTTTCTGCATGTGTGACTCTGTTCTGTTTTGTAATTCAGTTCAAGTGTAACGGTTTTTACATTCCCTCTATAAGTGATACCTTATGAGAAGTGTCCTTTTCTGTGTGACTTATTTCACTTAGAATCGTCGTACCTAAATCCACTCATCATGCTGCTACTAGCCTTATGACATTGATTTCATGGCTGAGTGATATTCCATTGTACATAAGGACCACAACTTCTTTATCCATTTTTCTCTTTCCTGGGATATTGAAGGTGGAATGAAGTGGAGGTCCTTGTCAACAGAGCAGCCCTAAACTTTGGGGTGCTTGTGTCTTGCTGATTTTTCATTTTCCCAATTTATACCCCCATGAGTGGAAGTGCCCTATGCTCTCTAAGCTGTGTTTTTTAGATGTTTCAGGACACACCGTACACTTCTCCAGAGTGGCTGTTGGCAATTTACACCCCGCCCATCAGTGTAGCAAGGCTCCCATTTCTCCATGGCCTGTCCTGCATTTCTGGTTTTGACACGTTTTTCAGCATGGCCCTTTTGACCGAAGGGTAGCGAGTCTTCTTTGTAGCGCTGATTTGCCTTTCCAGGTTGCTTGGTGGGCCAAAAAGGGCGTATGCGTTTTTTCCTGAATATATTCAGGAAAAAACGCATATGCCCTTTTTGGCCAAGGGCATCATTGTCAACGTTTTGCCGCTTTTCATGTGCTTTAAAGGCGATTCGAATCTACCTCCTGACATCTGTTTCCTGCAATTCTGCCTTGATTTCAAATCCTCTTCTTTGCCTTCCCTCAATATATTTGTGGACGAGAGTTATCATTTATAACTCTGCAGGTTTGTGAATTGCAGTGCCCTGAAGCTCCATTTTACAACTCGCTTTTTTGAGAGCTGGCCGCAAAAGTGCAAGATGCCTTCAGGCCCTGTTCTGGTTCCGTGGGGGGAGGATGAGCCTGTGGTTAATTCTTCTTCCTGATGGAAAAATAGAGTGACCTGTGACTGCCCCAACACCAAGAGCTAGTCTCTCACTGGTTCCCCGTCTACCCGTTCATCCTCAGGACAAATTGCAACCTGTACGGAACAGGAGGTTAAAGGTGCTGATGCTCCAAGTAGGGAGATTGTTAGTAAAGCGGCTGGAATGGCGAACCCAGGCACAAGGAGAAGAGAAATGAGGTGCGTTTTAGAAACCTTTCCCCATCACATGGTGTACCATCTTTTTGTTTTCTCATGCATGTTTTCGATGTAGGAATATGCCCTTGAACCTGGAGATTAGGGACCCATGCGATGGGTACCACGCAGTATTACTTTAATGGGTCTGCGTTTGCTCACCCAACCTCACCAAACCTCTCAGCCCCAAGAGTGTCCACCCTTATGTCTCATCCAGCTGTGGGTCTAGATATGGTCAATCCAGGTTGCATCCCAGCCCCTGAACGCATTGTGTAAGAATTTCTCTCTCTTTCACTGTCTTTGTTTCATGGGTTTGTAAAAGTAATTTATTTTTATAATGGGGTTTAGCTGCTTTTCACTGCTGTGTTTATGCTGCTTTACACCCACTTGACACACTAACAGTGAGATATCAATACATAGGTTTTAAGATTATTACTAGTCAGATATATTCTTGTGCAGTGAATACGGCGTGTTGAATCCAGTTCTCTGAGCAAGGAGTAGGTCTTGTCTATTACATATTGGGTTCCTGGAACGGTATCTGAGCTAATTTGAAACCCTTGTTTTATGTATCACCCCACCTCACCTTTCCCGTTAAGCAGCCATAGTGTGTTTTCTGCATGTGTGACTCTGTTCTGTTTTGTAATTCAGTTCAAGTGTAACGGTTTTGACATTCCCTCTATAAGTGATACCTTATGAGAAGTGTCCTTTTCTGTGTGACTTATTTCACTTAGAATCGTCGTACCTAAATCCACTCATCATGCTGCTACTAGCCTTATGACATTGATTTCATGGCTGAGTGATATTCCATTGTACATAAGGACCACAACTTCTTTATCCATTTTTCTCTTTCCTGGGATATTGAAGGTGGAATGAAGTGGAGGTCCTTGTCAACAGAGCAGCCCTAAACTTTGGGGTGCTTGTGTCTTGCTGATTTTTCATTTTCCCAATTTATACCCCCATGAGTGGAAGTGCCCTATGCTCTCTAAGCTGTGTTTTTTAGATGTTTCAGGACACACCGTACACTTCTCCAGAGTGGCTGTTGGCAATTTACACCCCGCCCATCAGTGTAGCAAGGCTCCCATTTCTCCATGGCCTGTCCTGCATTTCTGGTTTTGACACGTTTTTCCACATGGCCCTTTTGACCGATGGGTAGCGAGTCTTCTTTGTAGCCCTGATTTGCCTTTCCAGGTTGCTTGGTTGGCCAAAAAGGGAGTATGCGTTTTTTCCTGAATATATTCAGGAAAAAACGCATACGCCCTTTTTGGCCAAAGGCATCATTGTCAACGTTTTGCCGCTTTTCATGTGCTTTAAAGGCGATTCGAATCTACCTCCTGAAATCTGTTTCCTGCAATTCTGCCTTGATTTCAAATCCTCTTCTTTGCCTTCCCTCAATATATTTGTGGACGAGAGTTATCATTTATAACTTTGCAGGTTTGTGAATTGCAGTGCCCTGAAGCTCCATTTTACAACTCGCTTTTTTGGGAGCTGGCCGCAAAAGCACTGGATGGCTTCAGGCCCTGTTCTGGTTCCGGGGGGGGAGGATGAGCCTGTGGTTAATTCTTCTTCCTGATGGGAAAATAGAGTGACCTGTGCCTGTCCCAACACCAAGAGCTAGTCTCTCACTGGTTCCCCGTCTACCCGTTCATCCTCAGGACAAATTGCAACCTGTACGGAACAGGAAGTTAAATGTGCTGATGCTCCAAGTAGGGAGATTGTTAGTAAAGCGGCTGGAATGGCGAACCCGGGCACAAGGAGAAGAGAAATGAGGTGCGTTTTAGAAACCTTTCCCCATCACATGGTGTACCATCTTTTTGTTTTCTCATGCATGTTTTCGATGTAGGAACATGCCCTTGAACCTGGCGATTTGGGACCCATGCGATGGGTACCACGCAGTATTACTTTAAAGGGTCAGAGTTTGCTCACCCAACCTCACCAAACCTCTCAGCCCCAAGAGTGTCCACCCTTATGTCTGATCCAGCTGTGGGTCTAGATATGGTCAATCCAGGTTGCATCACAGCCCCTGAACGCATTGTGTAAGAATTTCTCTCTCTTTCACTGTCTTTGTTTCATGGGTTTGTAAAAGTAATTTATTTTTATAATGGGGTTTAGCTGCTTTTCACTGCTGTGTTTATGCCGCTTTACACCCACTTGACACACTAACAGAGAGATATCAATACATAGGATTTAAGATTATTACTAGTCAGATATATTCTTGTGCAGTGAATAGGGCGTGTTGAATCCAGTTCTCTGAGCAAGGAGTAGGTCTTGTCTATTATATATTGGGTTTCTGGAACGGTATCTGAGCTAATTTGAAACCCTTGTTTTATGTATCACCCCACCTCACCTTTCCCGTTAAGCAGCCATAGTGTGTTTTCTGCATGTGTGACTCTGTTCTGTTTTGTAATTCAGTTCAAGTGTAACGGTTTTTACATTCCCTCTATAAGTGATACCTTATGAGAAGTGTCCTTTTCTGTGTGACTTATTTCACTTAGAATCGTCGTACCTAAATTCACTCATCATGCTGCTACTAGCCTTATGACATTGATTTCATGGCTGAGTGATATTCCATTGTACATAAGGACCACAACTTCTTTATCCATTTTTCTCTTTCCTTGGATATTGAAGGTGGAATGAAGTGGAGGTCCTTGTCAACAGAGCAGCCCTAAACTTTGGGGTGCTTGTGTCTTGCTGATTTTTCATTTTCCCAATTTATACCCCCATGAGTGGAAGTGCCCTATGCTCTCTAAGCTGTGTTTTTTAGATGTTTCAGGACACACCGTACACTTCTCCAGAGTGGCTGTTGGCAATTTACATCCCGCCCATCAGTGTAGCAAGGCTCCCATTTCTCCATGGCCTGTCCTGCATTTCTGGTTTTGACACGTTTTTCAGCATGGCCCTTTTGACCGATGGGTAGTGAGTCTTCTTTGTAGCCCTGATTTGCCTTTCCAGGTTGCCTGGTTGCCAAAAAGGGCGTATGCGTTTTTTCCTGAATATATTCAGGAAAAAACGCATACGCCCTTTTTGGTCAAGGGCATCATTGTCAACGTTTTGCCACTTTTCATGTGCTTTAAAGGCGATTCGAATCTACCTCCTGAAATCTGTTTCCTGCAATTCTGCCTTGATTTCAAATCCTCTTCGTTGCCTTCCCTCAATATATTTGTGGACGAGAGTTATCATTTATACCTTTGCAGGTTTGTGAATTGCAGTGCCCTGAAGCTGCATTTTACAACTCGCTTTTTTGGGAGCTGGCCGCAAAAGCACTGGATGGCTTCAGGCCCTGTTCTGGTTCCGGGGGGAAGGATGAGCCTGTGGTTAATTATTCTTCCTGATGGGAAAATAAAGTGACCTGTGCCTGTCCCAACACCAAGAGCTAGTCTCTCACTGGTTCCCAGTCTACCCGTTCATCCTCAGGACAAATTGCAACCTGTACGGAACAGGAGGTTAAAGGTGCTGATGCTCCAAGTAGGGAGATTGTTAGTAAAGCGGCTGGAATGGCGAACCCGGGCACAAGGAGAAGAGAAATGAGGTGCGTTTTAGAAACCTTTCCCCATCACATGGTGTACCATCTTTTTGTTTTCTCATGCATGTTTTCGATGTAGGAACATGCCCTTGAACCTGGCGATTTGGGACCCATGCGATGGGTACCACGCAGTATTACTTTAAAGGGTCAGAGTTTGCTCACCCAACCTCACCAAACCTCTCAGCCCCAAGAGTGTCCACCCTTATGTCTGATCCAGCTGTGGGTCTAGATATGGTCAATCCAGGTTGCATCACAGCCCCTGAACGCATTGTGTAAGAATTTCTCTCTCTTTCACTGTGTTTGTTTCATGGGTTTTTCGAAGTAATTTATTTTTATAATGCGGTTTAGCTGCTTATCACTGCTGTGTTTATGCCGCTTTACACCCACTTGACACACTAACAGAGAGATATCAATACATAGGTTTTAAGATTATTACTAGTCAGATATATTCTTGTGCGGTGAATAGGGCGTGTTGAGTCCAGTTCTCTGAGCAAGGAGTAGGTCTTGTCTATTACATATTGGGTTTCTTGAACGGTATCTGAGCTAATTTGAAACCCTTGTTTTATGTATCACCCCACCTCACCTTTCCCGTTAAGCAGCCATAGTGTGTTTTCTGCATGTGTGACTCTGTTCTGTTTTGTAATTCAGTTCAAGTGTAGCGGTTTTTACATTCCCTCTATAAGTGATACCTTACGAGAAGTGTCCTTTTCTGTGTGACTTATTTCACTTAGAATCGTCGTACCTAAATCCACTCATCATGCTGCTACTAGCCTTATGACATTGATTTCATGGCTGAGTGATATTCCATTGTACATAAGGACCACAACTTCTTTATCCATTTTTCTCTTTCCTGGGATATTGAAGGTGGAATGAAGTGGAGGTCCTTGTCAACAGAGCAGCCCTAAACTTTGGGGTGCTTGTGTCTTGCTGATTTTTCATTTTCCCAATTTATACCCCCATGAGTGGAAGTGCCCTATGCTCTCTAAGCTGTGTTTTTTAGATGTTTCAGGACACACCGTACACTTCTCCAGAGTGGCTGTTGGCAATTTACACCCCGCCCATCAGTGTAGCAAGGCTCCCATTTCTCCATGGCCTGTCCTGCATTTCTGGTTTTGACACGTTTTTCCACATGGCCCTTTTGACCGATGGGTAGCGAGTCTTCTTTGTAGCCCTGATTTGCCTTTCCAGGTTGCTTGGTTGGCCAAAAAGGGCGTATGCGTTTTTTCCTGAATATATTCAGGAAAAAACGCATACGCCCTTTTTGGCCAAAGGCATCATTGTCAACGTTTTGCCGCTTTTCATGTGCTTTAAGGGCGATTCGAATCTACCTCCTGAAATCTGTTTCCTGCAATTCTGCCTTGATTTCAAATCCTCTTCTTTGCCTTCCCTCAATATATTTGTGGACGAGAGTTATCATTTATAACTCTGCAGGTTTGTGAATTGCAGTGCCCTGAAGCTCCATTTTACAACTCGCTTTTTTGAGAGCTGGCCGCAAAAGTGCAAGATGCCTTCAGGCCCTGTTCTGGTTCCGTGGGGGGAGGATGAGCCTGTGGTTAATTCTTCTTCCTGATGGAAAAATAGAGTGACCTGTGCCTGTCCCAACACCAAGAGCTAGTCTCTCACTGGTACCCGTGTACCCGTTCATCCTCAGGAGAAATTGCAACCTGTACGGAACAGGAGGTTAAAGGTGCTGATGCTCCAAGTAGGGAGATTGTTAGTAAAGCGGCTGGAATGGCGAACCCAGGCACAAGGAGAAGAGAAATGAGGTGCGTTTTAGAAACCTTTCCCCATCACATGGTGTACCATCTTTTTGTTTTCTCATGCATGTTTTCGATGTAGGAATATGCCCTTGAACCTGGAGATTAGGGACCCATGCGATGGGTACCACGCAGTATTACTTTAATGGGTCTGCGTTTGCTCACCCAACCTCACCAAACCTCTCAGCCCCAAGAGTGTCCACCCTTATGTCTCATCCAGCTGTGGGTCTAGATATGGTCAATCCAGGTTGCATCCCAGCCCCTGAACGCATTGTGTAAGAATTTCTCTCTCTTTCACTGTCTTTGTTTCATGGGTTTGTAAAAGTAATTTATTTTTATAATGGGGTTTAGCTGCTTTTCACTGCTGTGTTTATGCCGCTTTACACCCACTTGACACACTAACAGTGAGATATCAATACATAGGTTTTAAGATTATTACTAGTCAGATATATTCTTGTGCAGTGAATACGGCGTGTTGAATCCAGTTCTCTGAGCAAGGAGTAGGTCTTGTCTATTACATATTGGGTTTATGGAACGGTATCTGAGCTAATTTGAAACCCTTGTTTTATGTATCACCCCACCTCACCTTTCCCGTTAAGCAGCCATAGTGTGTTTTCTGCATGTGTGACTCTGTTCTGTTTTGTAATTCAGTTCAAGTGTAACGGTTTTTACATTCCCTCTATAAGTGATACCTTATGAGAAGTGTCCTTTTCTGTGTGACTTATTTCACTTAGAATCGTCGTACCTAAATCCACTCATCATGCTGCTACTAGCCTTATGACATTGATTTCATGGCTGAGTGATATTCCATTGTACATAAGGACCACAACTTCTTTATCCATTTTTCTCTTTCCTGGGATATTGAAGGTGGAATGAAGTGGAGGTCCTTGTCAACAGAGCAGCCCTAAACTTTGGGGTGCTTGTGTCTTGCTGATTTTTCATTTTCCCAATTTATACCCCCATGAGTGGAAGTGCCCTATGCTCTCTAAGCTGTGTTTTTTAGATGTTTCAGGACACACCGTACACTTCTCCAGAGTGGCTGTTGGCAATTTACATCCTGCCCATCAGTGTAGCAAGGCTCCCATTTCTCCATGGCCTGTCCTGCATTTCTGGTTTTGAGACTTTTTTCAGCATGGCCCTTTTGACCGATGGGTAGCGAGTCTTCTTTGTAGCCCTGATTTGCCTTTCCAGGTTGCCTGGTTGGCAAAAAGGGCGTATGCGTTTTTTCCTGAATATATTCAGGAAAAAACGCATACGCCCTTTTTGGCCAAGGGCATCATTGTCAACGTTTTGCCGCTTTTCATGTGCTTTAAAGGCGATTCGAATCTACCTCCTGAAATCTGTTTCCTGCAATTCTGCCTTGATTTCAAATCCTCTTCGTTGCCTTCCCTCAATATATTTGTGGACGAGAGTTATCATTTATACCTTTGCAGGTTTGTGAATTGCAGTGCCCTGAAGCTCCATTTTACAACTCGCTTTTTTGGGAGCTGGCCGCAAAAGCACTGGATGGCGTCAGGCCCTGTTCTGGTTCCGGGGGGGGAGGATGAGCCTGTGGTTAATTCTTCTTCCTGATGGGAAAATAGAGTGACCTGTGCCTGTCCCAACACCAAGAGCTAGTCTCTCACTGGTTCCCCGTCTACCCGTTCATCCTCAGGACAAATTGCAACCTGTACGGAACAGGAAGTTAAATGTGCTGATGCTCCAAGTAGGGAGATTGTTAGTAAAGCGGCTGGAATGGCGAACCCGGGCACAAGGAGAAGAGAAATGAGGTGCGTTTTAGAAACCTTTCCCCATCACATGGTGTACCATCTTTTTGTTTTCTCATGCATGTTTTCGATGTAGGAACATGCCTTGAACCTGGCGATTTGGGACCCATGCGATGGGTACCACGCAGTATTACTTTAAAGGGTCAGAGTTTGCTCACCCAACCTCACCAAACCTCTCAGCCCCAAGAGTGTCCACCCTTATGTCTGATCCAGCTGTGGGTCTAGATATGGTCAATCCAGGTTGCATCCCAGCCCCTGAACGCATTGTGTAAGAATTTCTCTCTCTTTCACTGTCTTTGTTTCATGGGTTTGTAAAAGTAATTTATTTTTATAATGGGGTTTAGCTGCTTTTCACTGCTGTGTTTATGCCGCTTTACACCCACTTGACACACTAACAGTGAGATATCAATACATAGGTTTTAAGATTATTACTAGTCAGATATATTCTTGTGCGGTGAATAGGGCGTGTTGAGTCCAGTTCTCTGAGCAAGGAGTAGGTCTTGTCTATTACATATTGGGTTTATGGAACTGTATCTGAGCTAATTTGAAACCCTTGTTTTATGTATCACCCCACCTCACCTTTCCCGTTAAGCAGCCATAGTGTGTTTTCTGCATGTGTGACTCTGTTCTGTTTTGTAATTCAGTTCAAGTGTAACGGTTTTTACATTCCCTCTATAAGTGATACCTTATGAGAAGTGTCCTTTTCTGTGTGACTTATTTCACTTAGAATCGTCGTACCTAAATCCACTCATCATGCTGCTACTAGCCTTATGACATTGATTTCATGGCTGAGTGATATTCCATTGTACATAAGGACCACAACTTCTTTATCCATTTTTCTCTTTCCTGGGATATTGAAGGTGGAATGAAGTGGAGGTCCTTGTCAACAGAGCAGCCCTAAACTTTGGGGTGCTTGTGTCTTGCTGATTTTTCATTTTCCCAATTTATACCCCCATGAGTGGAAGTGCCCTATGCTCTCTAAGCTGTGTTTTTTAGATGTTTCAGGACACACCGTACACTTCTCCAGAGTGGCTGTTGGCAATTTACATCCCGCCCATCAGTGTAGCAAGGCTCCCATTTCTCCATGGCCTGTCCTGCATTTCTGGTTTTGACACGTTTTTCAGCATGGCCCTTTTGACCGAAGGGTAGCGAGTCTTCTTTGTAGCGCTGATTTGCCTTTCCAGGTTGCTTGGTGGGCCAAAAAGGGCGTATGCGTTTTTTCCTGAATATATTCAGGAAAAAACGCATACGCCCTTTTTGGCCAAGGGCATCATTGTCAACGTTTTGCCGCTTTTCATGTGCTTTAAAGGCGATTCGAATCTACCTCCTGAAATCTGTTTCCTGCAATTCTGCCTTGATTTCAAATCCTCTTCTTTGCCTTCCCTCAATATATTTGTGGACGAGAGTTATCATTTATAACTCTGCAGGTTTGTGAATTGCAGTGCCCTGAAGCTCCATTTTACAACTCGCTTTTTTGAGAGCTGGCCGCAAAAGTGCAAGATGCCTTCAGGCGCTGTTCTGGTTCCGTGGGGGGAGGATGAGCCTGTGGTTAATTCTTCTTCCTGATGGAAAAATAGAGTGACCTGTGACTGTCCCAACACCAAGAGCTAGTCTCTCACTGGTTCCCCGTGTACCCGTTCATCCTCAGGAGAAATTGCAACCTGTACGGAACAGGAGGTTAAAGGTGCTGATGCTCCAAGTAGGGAGATTGTTAGTAAAGCGGCTGGAATGGCGAACCCAGGCACAAGGAGAAGAGAAATGAGGTGCGTTTTAGAAACCTTTCCCCATCACATGGTGTACCATCTTTTTGTTTTCTCATGCATGTTTTCGATGTAGGAATATGCCCTTGAAACTGGAGATTTGGGACCCATGCGATGGGTACCACACAGTATTACTTTAAACGGTCTGCGTTTGCTCACCCAACCTCACCAAACCTCTCAGCCCCAAGAGTGTCCACCCTTATGTCTGATCCAGCTGTGGGTCTAGATATGGTCAATCCAGGTTGCATCACAGCCCCTGAACGCATTGTGTAAGAATTTCTCTCTCTTTCACTGTCTTTGTTTCATGGGTTTTTCGAAGTAATTTATTTTTATAATGCGGTTTAGCTGCTTTTCACTGCTGTGTTTATGCCGCTTTACACCCACTTGACACACTAACAGAGAGATATCAATACATAGGTTTTAAGATTATTACTAGTCAGATATATTCTTGTGCGGTGAATAGGGCGTGTTGAGTCCAGTTCTCTGAGCAAGGAGTAGGTCTTGTCTATTACATATTGGGTTTCTGGAACGGTATCTGAGCTAATTTGAAACCCTTGTTTTATGTATCACCCCACCTCACCTTTCCCGTTAAGCAGCCATAGTGTGTTTTCTGCATGTGTGACTCTGTTCTGTTTTGTAATTCAGTTCAAGTGTAACGGTTTTTACATTCCCTCTATAAGTGATACCTTATGAGAAGTGTCCTTTTCTGTGTGACTTATTTCACTTAGAATCGTCGTACCTAAATCCACTCATCATGCTGCTACTAGCCTTATGACATTGATTTCATGGCTGAGTGATATTCCATTGTACATAAGGACCACAACTTCTTTATCCATTTTTCTCTTTCCTGGGATATTGAAGGTGGAATGAAGTGGAGGTCCTTGTCAACAGAGCAGCCCTAAACTTTGGGGTGCTTGTGTCTTGCTGATTTTTCATTTTCCCAATTTATACCCCCATGAGTGGAAGTGCCCTATGCTCTCTAAGCTGTGTTTTTTAGATGTTTCAGGACACACCGTACACTTCTCCAGAGTGGCTGTTGGCAATTTACATCCCGCCCATCAGTGTAGCAAGGCTCCCATTTCTCCATGGCCTGTCCTGCATTTCTGGTTTTGACACGTTTTTCAGCATGGCCCTTTTGACCGAAGGGTAGCGAGTCTTCTTTGTAGCGCTGATTTGCCTTTCCAGGTTGCTTGGTGGGCCAAAAAGGGCGTATGCGTTTTTTCCTGAATATATTCAGGAAAAAACGCATACGCCCTTTTTGGCCAAGGGCATCATTGTCAACGTTTTGCCGCTTTTCATGTGCTTTAAAGGCGATTCGAATCTACCTCCTGAAATCTGTTTCCTGCAATTCTGCCTTGATTTCAAATCCTCTTCTTTGCCTTCCCTCAATATATTTGTGGACGAGAGTTATCATTTATAACTCTGCAGGTTTGTGAATTGCAGTGCCCTGAAGCTCCATTTTACAACTCGCTTTTTTGGGAGCTGGCCGCAAAAGCACTGGATGGCGTCAGGCCCTGTTCTGGTTCCGGGGGGGGAGGATGAGCCTGTGGTTAATTCTTCTTCCTGATGGGAAAATAGAGTGACCTGTGCCTGTCCCAACACCAAGAGCTAGTCTCTCACTGGTTCCCCGTCTACCCGTTCATCCTCAGGACAAATTGCAACCTGTACGGAACAGGAAGTTAAATGTGCTGATGCTCCAAGTAGGGAGATTGTTAGTAAAGCGGCTGGAATGGCGAACCCGGGCACAAGGAGAAGAGAAATGAGGTGCGTTTTAGAAACCTTTCCCCATCACATGGTGTACCATCTTTTTGTTTTCTCATGCATGTTTTCGATGTAGGAACATGCCCTTGAACCTGGCGATTTGGGACCCATGCGATGGGTACCACGCAGTATTACTTTAAAGGGTCAGAGTTTGCTCACCCAACCTCACCAAACCTCTCAGCCCCAAGAGTGTCCACCCTTATGTCTGATCCAGCTGTGGGTCTAGATATGGTCAATCCAGTTTGCATCACAGCCCCTGAACGCATTGTGTAAGAATTTCTCTCTCTTTCACTGTCTTTGTTTCATGGGTTTGTAAAAGTAATTTATTTTTATAATGGGGTTTAGCTGCTTTTCACTGCTGTGTTTATGCCGCTTTACACCCACTTGACACACTAACAGTGAGATATCAATACATAGGTTTTAAGATTATTACTAGTCAGATATATTCTTGTGCAGTGAATAGGGCGTGTTGAGTCCAGTTCTCTGAGCAAGGAGTAGGTCTTGTCTATTACATATTGGGTTTATGGAACTGTATCTGAGCTAATTTGAAACCCTTGTTTTATGTATCACCCCACCTCACCTTTCCCGTTAAGCAGCCATAGTGTGTTTTCTGCATGTGTGACTCTGTTCTGTTTTGTAATTCAGTTCAAGTGTAACGGTTTTTACATTCCCTCTATAAGTGATACCTTATGAGAAGTGTCCTTTTCTGTGTGACTTATTTCACTTAGAATCGTCGTACCTAAATCCACTCATCATGCTGCTACTAGCCTTATGACATTGATTTCATGGCTGAGTGATATTCCATTGTACATAAGGACCACAACTTCTTTATCCATTTTTCTCTTTCCTGGGATATTGAAGGTGGAATGAAGTGGAGGTCCTTGTCAACAGAGCAGCCCTAAACTTTGGGGTGCTTGTGTCTTGCTGATTTTTCATTTTCCCAATTTATACCCCCATGAGTGGAAGTGCCCTATGCTCTCTAAGCTGTGTTTTTTAGATGTTTCAGGACACACCGTACACTTCTCCAGAGTGGCTGTTGGCAATTTACACCCCGCCCATCAGTGTAGCAAGGCTCCCATTTCTCCATGGCCTGTCCTGCATTTCTGGTTTTGACACGTTTTTCCACATGGCCCTTTTGACCGATGGGTAGCGAGTCTTCTGTGTAGCCCTGATTTGCCTTTCCAGGTTGCTTGGTTGGCCAAAAAGGGCGTATGCGTTTTTTCCTGAATATATTCAGGAAAAAACGCATACGCCCTTTTTGGCCAAGGGCATCATTGTCAACGTTTTGCCGCTTTTCATGTGCTTTAAAGGCGATTCGAATCTACCTCCTGAAATCTGTTTCCTGCAATTCTGCCTTGATTTCAAATCCTCTTCTTTGCCTTCCCTCAATATATTTGTGGACGAGAGTTATCATTTATAACTCTGCAGGTTTGTGAATTGCAGTGCCCTGAAGCTCCATTTTACAACTCGCTTTTTTGAGAGCTGGCCGCAAAAGTGCAAGATGCCTTCAGGCCCTGTTCTGGTTCCGTGGGGGGAGGATGAGCCTGTGGTTAATTCTTCTTCCTGATGGGAAAATAGAGTGACCTGTGCCTGTCCCAACACCAAGAGCTAGTCTCTCACTGGTTCCCCGTGTACCCGTTCATCCTCAGGAGAAATTGCAACCTGTACGGAACAGGAGGTTAAAGGTGCTGATGCTCCAAGTAGGGAGATTGTTAGTAAAGCGGCTGGAATGGCGAACCCAGGCACAAGGAGAAGAGAAATGAGGTGCGTTTTAGAAACCTTTCCCCATCACATGGTGTACCATCTTTTTGTTTTCTTATGCATGTTTTCGATGTAGGAATATGCCCTTGAACCTGGCGATTAGGGACCCATGCGATGGGTACCACGCAGTATTACTTTAATGGGTCTGCGTTTGCTCACCCAACCTCACCAAACCTCTCAGCCCCAAGAGTGTCCACCCTTATGTCTGATCCAGCTTTGGGTCTAGATATGGTCAATCCAGGTTGCATCCCAGCCCCTGAACGCATTGTGTAAGAATTTCTCTCTCTTTCACTGTCTTTGTTTCATGGGTTTGTAAAAGTAATTTATTTTTATAATGGGGTTTAGCTGCTTTTCACTGCTGTGTTTATGCCGCTTTACACCCACTTGACACACTAACAGTGAGATATCAATACATAGGTTTTAAGATTATTACTAGTCAGATATATTCTTGTGCAGTGAATAGGGCGTGTTGAGTCCAGTTCTCTGAGCAAGGAGTAGGTCTTGTCTATTACATATTGGGTTTATGGAACTGTATCTGAGCTAATTTGAAACCCTTGTTTTATGTATCACCCCACCTCACCTTTCCCGTTAAGCAGCCATAGTGTGTTTTCTGCATGTGTGACTCTGTTCTGTTTTGTAATTCAGTTCAAGTGTAACGGTTTTTACATTCCCTCTATAAGTGATACCTTATGAGAAGTGTCCTTTTCTGTGTGACTTATTTCACTTAGAATCGTCGTACCTAAATCCACTCATCATGCTGCTACTAGCCTTATGACATTGATTTCATGGCTGAGTGATATTCCATTGTACATAAGGACCACAACTTCTTTATCCATTTTTCTCTTTCCTGGGATATTGAAGGTGGAATGAAGTGGAGGTCCTTGTCAACAGAGCAGCCCTAAACTTTGGGGTGCTTGTGTCTTGCTGATTTTTCATTTTCCCAATTTATACCCCCATGAGTGGAAGTGCCCTATGCTCTCTAAGCTGTGTTTTTTAGATGTTTCAAGACACACCGTACACTTCTCCAGAGTGGCTGTTGGCAATTTACACCCCGCCCATCAGTGTAGCAAGGCTCCCATTTCTCCATGGCCTGTCCTGCATTTCTGGTTTTGACACGTTTTTCCACATGGCCCTTTTGACCGATGGGTAGCGAGTCTTCTTTGTAGCCCTGATTTGCCTTTCCAGGTTGCTTGGTTGGCCAAAAAGGGCGTATGCGTTTTTTCCTGAATATATTCAGGAAAAAACGCATACGCCCTTTTTGGCCAAGGGCATCATTGTCAACGTTTTGCCGCTTTTCATGTGCTTTAAAGGCGATTCGAATCTACCTCCTGAAATCTGTTTCCTGCAATTCTGCCTTGATTTCAAATCCTCTTCTTTGCCTTCCCTCAATATATTTGTGGACGAGAGTTATCATTTATAACTCTGCAGGTCTGTGAATTGCAGTGCCCTGAAGCTCCATTTTACAACTCGCTTTTTTGGGAGCTGGCCGCAAAAGTGCAAGATGCCTTCAGGCCCTGTTCTGGTTCCGTGGGGGGAGGATGAGCCTGTGGTTAATTCTTCTTCCTGATGGGAAAATAGAGTGACCTGTGCCTGTCCCAACACCAAGAGC
This sequence comes from Balaenoptera ricei, assembly GCF_028023285.1. Taxonomy (NCBI): domain Eukaryota; kingdom Metazoa; phylum Chordata; class Mammalia; order Artiodactyla; family Balaenopteridae; genus Balaenoptera; species Balaenoptera ricei. The sequence goes on from NC_082641.1 coordinate 161,758,478, forward strand.
TAGTCTCTCACTGGTTCCCCGTCTACCCGTTCATCCTCAGGAGAAATTGCAACCTGTACGGAACAGGAGGTTAAAGGTGCTGATGCTCCAAGTAGGGAGATTGTTAGTAAAGCGGCTGGAATGGCGAACCCGGGCACAAGGAGAAGAGAAATGAGGTGCGTTTTAGAAACCTTTCCCCATCACATGGTGTACCATCTTTTTGTTTTCTCATGCATGTTTTCGATGTAGGAACATGCCCTTGAACCTGGAGATTAGGGACCCATGCGATGGGTACCACGCAGTATTACTTTAAAGGGTCAGAGTTTGCTCACCCAACCTCACCAAACCTCTCAGCCCCAAGAGTGTCCACCCTTATGTCTGATCCAGCTGTGGGTCTAGATATGGTCAATCCAGGTTGCATCCCAGCCCCTGAACGCATTGTGTAAGAATTTCTCTCTCTTTCACTGTCTTTGTTTCATGGGTTTGTAAAAGTAATTTATTTTTATAATGGGGTTTAGCTGCTTTTCACTGCTGTGTTTATGCCGCTTTACACCCACTTGACACACTAACAGTGAGATATCAATACATAGGTTTTAAGATTATTACTAGTCAGATATATTCTTGTGCAGTGAATAGGGCGTGTTGAGTCCAGTTCTCTGAGCAAGGAGTAGGTCTTGCCTATTACATATTGGGTTTATGGAACTGTATCTGAGCTAATTTGAAACCCTTGTTTTATGTATCACCCCACCTCACCTTTCCCGTTAAGCAGCCATAGTGTGTTTTCTGCATGTGTGACTCTGTTCTGTTTTGTAATTCAGTTCAAGTGTAACGGTTTTTACATTCCCTCTATAAGTGATACCTTATGAGAAGTGTCCTTTTCTGTGTGACTTATTTCACTTAGAATCGTCGTACCTAAATCCACTCATCATGCTGCTACTAGCCTTATGACATTGATTTCATGGCTGAGTGATATTCCATTGTACATAAGGACCACAACTTCTTTATCCATTTTTCTCTTTCCTGGGATATTGAAGGTGGAATGAAGTGGAGGTCCTTGTCAACAGAGCAGCCCTAAACTTTGGGGTGCTTGTGTCTTGCTGATTTTTCATTTTCCCAATTTATACCCCCATGAGTGGAAGTGCCCTATGCTCTCTAAGCTGTGTTTTTTAGATGTTTCAGGACACACCGTACACTTCTCCAGAGTGGCTGTTGGCAATTTACATCCCGCCCATCAGTGTAGCAAGGCTCCCATTTCTCCATGGCCTGTCCTGCATTTCTGGTTTTGACACGTTTTTCAGCATGGCCCTTTTGACCGAAGGGTAGCGAGTCTTCTTTGTAGCGCTGATTTGCCTTTCCAGGTTGCTTGGTGGGCCAAAAAGGGCGTATGCGTTTTTTCCTGAATATATTCAGGAAAAAACGCATACGCCCTTTTTGGCCAAGGGCATCATTGTCAACGTTTTGCCGCTTTTCATGTGCTTTAAAGGCGATTCGAATCTACCTCCTGAAATCTGTTTCCTGCAATTCTGCCTTGATTTCAAATCCTCTTCTTTGCCTTCCCTCAATATATTTGTGGACGAGAGTTATCATTTATAACTCTGCAGGTTTGTGAATTGCAGTGCCCTGAAGCTCCATTTTACAACTCGCTTTTTTGGGAGCTGGCCGCAAAAGCACTGGATGGCGTCAGGCCCTGTTCTGGTTCCGGGGGGGGAGGATGAGCCTGTGGTTAATTCTTCTTCCTGATGGGAAAATAGAGTGACCTGTGCCTGTCCCAACACCAAGAGCTAGTCTCTCACTGGTTCCCCGTCTACCCGTTCATCCTCAGGACAAATTGCAACCTGTACGGAACAGGAAGTTAAATGTGCTGTTGCTCCAAGTAGGGAGATTGTTAGTAAAGCGGCTGGAATGGCGAACCCGGGCACAAGGAGAAGAGAAATGAGGTGCGTTTTAGAAACCTTTCCCCATCACATGGTGTACCATCTTTTTGTTTTCTCATGCATGTTTTCGATGTAGGAATATGCCCTTGAACCTGGCGATTAGGGACCCATGCGATGGGTACCACGCAGTATTACTTTAATGGGTCTGCGTTTGCTCACCCAACCTCACCAAACCTCTCAGCCCCAAGAGTGTCCACCCTTATGTCTGATCCAGCTTTGGGTCTAGATATGGTCAATCCAGGTTGCATCCCAGCCCCTGAACGCATTGTGTAAGAATTTCTCTCTCTTTCACTGTCTTTGTTTCATGGGTTTGTAAAAGTAATTTATTTTTATAATGGGGTTTAGCTGCTTTTCACTGCTGTGTTTATGCCGCTTTACACCCACTTGACACACTAACAGTGAGATATCAATACATAGGTTTTAAGATTATTACTAGTCAGATATATTCTTGTGCAGTGAATAGGGCGTGTTGAGTCCAGTTCTCTGAGCAAGGAGTAGGTCTTGTCTATTACATATTGGGTTTATGGAACTGTATCTGAGCTAATTTGAAACCCTTGTTTTATGTATCACCCCACCTCACCTTTCCCGTTAAGCAGCCATAGTGTGTTTTCTGCATGTGTGACTCTGTTCTGTTTTGTAATTCAGTTCAAGTGTAACGGTTTTTACATTCCCTCTATAAGTGATACCTTATGAGAAGTGTCCTTTTCTGTGTGACTTATTTCACTTAGAATCGTCGTACCTAAATCCACTCATCATGCTGCTACTAGCCTTATGACATTGATTTCATGGCTGAGTGATATTCCATTGTACATAAGGACCACAACTTCTTTATCCATTTTTCTCTTTCCTGGGATATTGAAGGTGGAATGAAGTGGAGGTCCTTGTCAACAGAGCAGCCCTAAACTTTGGGGTGCTTGTGTCTTGCTGATTTTTCATTTTCCCAATTTATACCCCCATGAGTGGAAGTGCCCTATGCTCTCTAAGCTGTGTTTTTTAGATGTTTCAAGACACACCGTACACTTCTCCAGAGTGGCTGTTGGCAATTTACACCCCGCCCATCAGTGTAGCAAGGCTCCCATTTCTCCATGGCCTGTCCTGCATTTCTGGTTTTGACACGTTTTTCCACATGGCCCTTTTGACCGATGGGTAGCGAGTCTTCTTTGTAGCCCTGATTTGCCTTTCCAGGTTGCTTGGTTGGCCAAAAAGGGCGTATGCGTTTTTTCCTGAATATATTCAGGAAAAAACGCATACGCCCTTTTTGGCCAAGGGCATCATTGTCAACGTTTTGCCGCTTTTCATGTGCTTTAAAGGCGATTCGAATCTACCTCCTGAAATCTGTTTCCTGCAATTCTGCCTTGATTTCAAATCCTCTTCTTTGCCTTCCCTCAATATATTTGTGGACGAGAGTTATCATTTATAACTCTGCAGGTCTGTGAATTGCAGTGCCCTGAAGCTCCATTTTACAACTCGCTTTTTTGGGAGCTGGCCGCAAAAGTGCAAGATGCCTTCAGGCCCTGTTCTGGTTCCGTGGGGGGAGGATGAGCCTGTGGTTAATTCTTCTTCCTGATGGGAAAATAGAGTGACCTGTGCCTGTCCCAACACCAAGAGCTAGTCTCTCACTGGTTCCCCGTCTACCCGTTCATCCTCAGGAGAAATTGCAACCTGTACGGAACAGGAGGTTAAAGGTGCTGATGCTCCAAGTAGGGAGATTGTTAGTAAAGCGGCTGGAATGGCGAACCCGGGCACAAGGAGAAGAGAAATGAGGTGCGTTTTAGAAACCTTTCCCCATCACATGGTGTACCATCTTTTTGTTTTCTCATGCATGTTTTCGATGTAGGAACATGCCCTTGAACCTGGAGATTAGGGACCCATGCGATGGGTACCACGCAGTATTACTTTAAAGGGTCAGAGTTTGCTCACCCAACCTCACCAAACCTCTCAGCCCCAAGAGTGTCCACCCTTATGTCTGATCCAGCTGTGGGTCTAGATATGGTCAATCCAGGTTGCATCCCAGCCCCTGAACGCATTGTGTAAGAATTTCTCTCTCTTTCACTGTCTTTGTTTCATGGGTTTGTAAAAGTAATTTATTTTTATAATGGGGTTTAGCTGCTTTTCACTGCTGTGTTTATGCCGCTTTACACCCACTTGACACACTAACAGTGAGATATCAATACATAGGTTTTAAGATTATTACTAGTCAGATATATTCTTGTGCAGTGAATAGGGCGTGTTGAGTCCAGTTCTCTGAGCAAGGAGTAGGTCTTGCCTATTACATATTGGGTTTATGGAACTGTATCTGAGCTAATTTGAAACCCTTGTTTTATGTATCACCCCACCTCACCTTTCCCGTTAAGCAGCCATAGTGTGTTTTCTGCATGTGTGACTCTGTTCTGTTTTGTAATTCAGTTCAAGTGTAACGGTTTTTACATTCCCTCTATAAGTGATACCTTATGAGAAGTGTCCTTTTCTGTGTGACTTATTTCACTTAGAATCGTCGTACCTAAATCCACTCATCATGCTGCTACTAGCCTTATGACATTGATTTCATGGCTGAGTGATATTCCATTGTACATAAGGACCACAACTTCTTTATCCATTTTTCTCTTTCCTGGGATATTGAAGGTGGAATGAAGTGGAGGTCCTTGTCAACAGAGCAGCCCTAAACTTTGGGGTGCTTGTGTCTTGCTGATTTTTCATTTTCCCAATTTATACCCCCATGAGTGGAAGTGCCCTATGCTCTCTAAGCTGTGTTTTTTAGATGTTTCAGGACACACCGTACACTTCTCCAGAGTGGCTGTTGGCAATTTACATCCCGCCCATCAGTGTAGCAAGGCTCCCATTTCTCCATGGCCTGTCCTGCATTTCTGGTTTTGACACGTTTTTCAGCATGGCCCTTTTGACCGAAGGGTAGCGAGTCTTCTTTGTAGCGCGGATTTGCCTTTCCAGGTTGCTTGGTGGGCCAAAAAGGGCGTATGCGTTTTTTCCTGAATATATTCAGGAAAAAACGCATACGCCCTTTTTGGCCAAGGGCATCATTGTCAACGTTTTGCCGCTTTTCATGTGCTTTAAAGGCGATTCGAATCTACCTCCTGAAATCTGTTTCCTGCAATTCTGCCTTGATTTCAAATCCTCTTCTTTGCCTTCCCTCAATATATTTGTGGACGAGAGTTATCATTTATAACTCTGCAGGTTTGTGAATTGCAGTGCCCTGAAGCTCCATTTTACAACTCGCTTTTTTGGGAGCTGGCCGCAAAAGCACTGGATGGCGTCAGGCCCTGTTCTGGTTCCGGGGGGGGAGGATGAGCCTGTGGTTAATTCTTCTTCCTGATGGGAAAATAGAGTGACCTGTGCCTGTCCCAACACCAAGAGCTAGTCTCTCACTGGTTCCCCGTCTACCCGTTCATCCTCAGGACAAATTGCAACCTGTACGGAACAGGAAGTTAAATGTGCTGATGCTCCAAGTAGGGAGATTGTTAGTAAAGCGGCTGGAATGGCGAACCCGGGCACAAGGAGAAGAGAAATGAGGTGCGTTTTAGAAACCTTTCCCCATCACATGGTGTACCATCTTTTTGTTTTCTCATGCATGTTTTCGATGTAGGAACATGCCCTTGAACCTGGCGATTTGGGACCCATGCGATGGGTACCACGCAGTATTACTTTAAAGGGTCAGAGTTTGCTCACCCAACCTCACCAAACCTCTCAGCCCCAAGAGTGTCCACCCTTATGTCTGATCCAGCTGTGGGTCTAGATATGGTCAATCCAGGTTGCATCCCAGCCCCTGAACGCATTGTGTAAGAATTTCTCTCTCTTTCACTGTCTTTGTTTCATGGGTTTGTAAAAGTAATTTATTTTTATAATGGGGTTTAGCTGCTTTTCACTGCTGTGTTTATGCCGCTTTACACCCACTTGACACACTAACAGTGAGATATCAATACATAGGTTTTAAGATTATTACTAGTCAGATATATTCTTGTGCAGTGAATAGGGCGTGTTGAGTCCAGTTCTCTGAGCAAGGAGTAGGTCTTGTCTATTACATATTGGGTTTATGGAACTGTATCTGAGCTAATTTGAAACCCTTGTTTTATGTATCACCCCACCTCACCTTTCCCGTTAAGCAGCCATAGTGTGTTTTCTGCATGTGTGACTCTGTTCTGTTTTGTAATTCAGTTCAAGTGTAACGGTTTTTACATTCCCTCTATAAGTGATACCTTATGAGAAGTGTCCTTTTCTGTGTGACTTATTTCACTTAGAATCGTCGTACCTAAATCCACTCATCATGCTGCTACTAGCCTTATGACATTGATTTCATGGCTGAGTGATATTCCATTGTACATAAGGACCACAACTTCTTTATCCATTTTTCTCTTTCCTGGGATATTGAAGGTGGAATGAAGTGGAGGTCCTTGTCAACAGAGCAGCCCTAAACTTTGGGGTGCTTGTGTCTTGCTGATTTTTCATTTTCCCAATTTATACCCCCATGAGTGGAAGTGCCCTATGCTCTCTAAGCTGTGTTTTTTAGATGTTTCAGGACACACCGTACACTTCTCCAGAGTGGCTGTTGGCAATTTACATCCCGCCCATCAGTGTAGCAAGGCTCCCATTTCTCCATGGCCTGTCCTGCATTTCTGGTTTTGACACGTTTTTCAGCATGGCCCTTTTGACCGAAGGGTAGCGAGTCTTCTTTGTAGCGCGGATTTGCCTTTCCAGGTTGCTTGGTGGGCCAAAAAGGGCGTATGCGTTTTTTCCTGAATATATTCAGGAAAAAACGCATACGCCCTTTTTGGCCAAGGGCATCATTGTCAACGTTTTGCCGCTTTTCATGTGCTTTAAAGGCGATTCGAATCTACCTCCTGAAATCTGTTTCCTGCAATTCTGCCTTGATTTCAAATCCTCTTCTTTGCCTTCCCTCAATATATTTGTGGACGAGAGTTATCATTTATAACTCTGCAGGTTTGTGAATTGCAGTGCCCTGAAGCTCCATTTTACAACTCGCTTTTTTGGGAGCTGGCCGCAAAAGCACTGGATGGCGTCAGGCCCTGTTCTGGTTCCGGGGGGGGAGGATGAGCCTGTGGTTAATTCTTCTTCCTGATGGGAAAATAGAGTGACCTGTGCCTGTCCCAACACCAAGAGCTAGTCTCTCACTGGTTCCCCGTCTACCCGTTCATCCTCAGGACAAATTGCAACCTGTACGGAACAGGAAGTTAAATGTGCTGATGCTCCAAGTAGGGAGATTGTTAGTAAAGCGGCTGGAATGGCGAACCCGGGCACAAGGAGAAGAGAAATGAGGTGCGTTTTAGAAACCTTTCCCCATCACATGGTGTACCATCTTTTTGTTTTCTCATGCATGTTTTCGATGTAGGAACATGCCCTTGAACCTGGCGATTTGGGACCCATGCGATGGGTACCACGCAGTATTACTTTAAAGGGTCAGAGTTTGCTCACCCAACCTCACCAAACCTCTCAGCCCCAAGAGTGTCCACCCTTATGTCTGATCCAGCTGTGGGTCTAGATATGGTCAATCCAGGTTGCATCCCAGCCCCTGAACGCATTGTGTAAGAATTTCTCTCTCTTTCACTGTCTTTGTTTCATGGGTTTGTAAAAGTAATTTATTTTTATAATGGGGTTTAGCTGCTTTTCACTGCTGTGTTTATGCCGCTTTACACCCACTTGACACACTAACAGTGAGATATCAATACATAGGTTTTAAGATTATTACTAGTCAGATATATTCTTGTGCAGTGAATAGGGCGTGTTGAGTCCAGTTCTCTGAGCAAGGAGTAGGTCTTGTCTATTACATATTGGGTTTATGGAACTGTATCTGAGCTAATTTGAAACCCTTGTTTTATGTATCACCCCACCTCACCTTTCCCGTTAAGCAGCCATAGTGTGTTTTCTGCATGTGTGACTCTGTTCTGTTTTGTAATTCAGTTCAAGTGTAACGGTTTTTACATTCCCTCTATAAGTGATACCTTATGAGAAGTGTCCTTTTCTGTGTGACTTATTTCACTTAGAATCGTCGTACCTAAATCCACTCATCATGCTGCTACTAGCCTTATGACATTGATTTCATGGCTGAGTGATATTCCATTGTACATAAGGACCACAACTTCTTTATCCATTTTTCTCTTTCCTGGGATATTGAAGGTGGAATGAAGTGGAGGTCCTTGTCAACAGAGCAGCCCTAAACTTTGGGGTGCTTGTGTCTTGCTGATTTTTCATTTTCCCAATTTATACCCCCATGAGTGGAAGTGCCCTATGCTCTCTAAGCTGTGTTTTTTAGATGTTTCAGGACACACCGTACACTTCTCCAGAGTGGCTGTTGGCAATTTACATCCCGCCCATCAGTGTAGCAAGGCTCCCATTTCTCCATGGCCTGTCCTGCATTTCTGGTTTTGACACGTTTTTCAGCATGGCCCTTTTGACCGAAGGGTAGCGAGTCTTCTTTGTAGCGCGGATTTGCCTTTCCAGGTTGCTTGGTGGGCCAAAAAGGGCGTATGCGTTTTTTCCTGAATATATTCAGGAAAAAACGCATACGCCCTTTTTGGCCAAGGGCATCATTGTCAACGTTTTGCCGCTTTTCATGTGCTTTAAAGGCGATTCGAATCTACCTCCTGAAATCTGTTTCCTGCAATTCTGCCTTGATTTCAAATCCTCTTCTTTGCCTTCCCTCAATATATTTGTGGACGAGAGTTATCATTTATAACTCTGCAGGTTTGTGAATTGCAGTGCCCTGAAGCTCCATTTTACAACTCGCTTTTTTGGGAGCTGGCCGCAAAAGCACTGGATGGCGTCAGGCCCTGTTCTGGTTCCGGGGGGGGAGGATGAGCCTGTGGTTAATTCTTCTTCCTGATGGGAAAATAGAGTGACCTGTGCCTGTCCCAACACCAAGAGCTAGTCTCTCACTGGTTCCCCGTCTACCCGTTCATCCTCAGGACAAATTGCAACCTGTACGGAACAGGAAGTTAAATGTGCTGATGCTCCAAGTAGGGAGATTGTTAGTAAAGCGGCTGGAATGGCGAACCCGGGCACAAGGAGAAGAGAAATGAGGTGCGTTTTAGAAACCTTTCCCCATCACATGGTGTACCATCTTTTTGTTTTCTCATGCATGTTTTCGATGTAGGAACATGCCCTTGAACCTGGCGATTTGGGACCCATGCGATGGGTACCACGCAGTATTACTTTAAAGGGTCAGAGTTTGCTCACCCAACCTCACCAAACCTCTCAGCCCCAAGAGTGTCCACCCTTATGTCTGATCCAGCTGTGGGTCTAGATATGGTCAATCCAGGTTGCATCCCAGCCCCTGAACGCATTGTGTAAGAATTTCTCTCTCTTTCACTGTCTTTGTTTCATGGGTTTGTAAAAGTAATTTATTTTTATAATGGGGTTTAGCTGCTTTTCACTGCTGTGTTTATGCCGCTTTACACCCACTTGACACACTAACAGTGAGATATCAATACATAGGTTTTAAGATTATTACTAGTCAGATATATTCTTGTGCAGTGAATAGGGCGTGTTGAGTCCAGTTCTCTGAGCAAGGAGTAGGTCTTGTCTATTACATATTGGGTTTATGGAACTGTATCTGAGCTAATTTGAAACCCTTGTTTTATGTATCACCCCACCTCACCTTTCCCGTTAAGCAGCCATAGTGTGTTTTCTGCATGTGTGACTCTGTTCTGTTTTGTAATTCAGTTCAAGTGTAACGGTTTTTACATTCCCTCTATAAGTGATACCTTATGAGAAGTGTCCTTTTCTGTGTGACTTATTTCACTTAGAATCGTCGTACCTAAATCCACTCATCATGCTGCTACTAGCCTTATGACATTGATTTCATGGCTGAGTGATATTCCATTGTACATAAGGACCACAACTTCTTTATCCATTTTTCTCTTTCCTGGGATATTGAAGGTGGAATGAAGTGGAGGTCCTTGTCAACAGAGCAGCCCTAAACTTTGGGGTGCTTGTGTCTTGCTGATTTTTCATTTTCCCAATTTATACCCCCATGAGTGGAAGTGCCCTATGCTCTCTAAGCTGTGTTTTTTAGATGTTTCAGGACACACCGTACACTTCTCCAGAGTGGCTGTTGGCAATTTACATCCCGCCCATCAGTGTAGCAAGGCTCCCATTTCTCCATGGCCTGTCCTGCATTTCTGGTTTTGACACGTTTTTCAGCATGGCCCTTTTGACCGAAGGGTAGCGAGTCTTCTTTGTAGCGCGGATTTGCCTTTCCAGGTTGCTTGGTGGGCCAAAAAGGGCGTATGCGTTTTTTCCTGAATATATTCAGGAAAAAACGCATACGCCCTTTTTGGCCAAGGGCATCATTGTCAACGTTTTGCCGCTTTTCATGTGCTTTAAAGGCGATTCGAATCTACCTCCTGAAATCTGTTTCCTGCAATTCTGCCTTGATTTCAAATCCTCTTCTTTGCCTTCCCTCAATATATTTGTGGACGAGAGTTATCATTTATAACTCTGCAGGTTTGTGAATTGCAGTGCCCTGAAGCTCCATTTTACAACTCGCTTTTTTGGGAGCTGGCCGCAAAAGCACTGGATGGCGTCAGGCCCTGTTCTGGTTCCGGGGGGGGAGGATGAGCCTGTGGTTAATTCTTCTTCCTGATGGGAAAATAGAGTGACCTGTGCCTGTCCCAACACCAAGAGCTAGTCTCTCACTGGTTCCCCGTCTACCCGTTCATCCTCAGGACAAATTGCAACCTGTACGGAACAGGAAGTTAAATGTGCTGATGCTCCAAGTAGGGAGATTGTTAGTAAAGCGGCTGGAATGGCGAACCCGGGCACAAGGAGAAGAGAAATGAGGTGCGTTTTAGAAACCTTTCCCCATCACATGGTGTACCATCTTTTTGTTTTCTCATGCATGTTTTCGATGTAGGAACATGCCCTTGAACCTGGCGATTTGGGACCCATGCGATGGGTACCACGCAGTATTACTTTAAAGGGTCAGAGTTTGCTCACCCAACCTCACCAAACCTCTCAGCCCCAAGAGTGTCCACCCTTATGTCTGATCCAGCTGTGGGTCTAGATATGGTCAATCCAGGTTGCATCCCAGCCCCTGAACGCATTGTGTAAGAATTTCTCTCTCTTTCACTGTCTTTGTTTCATGGGTTTGTAAAAGTAATTTATTTTTATAATGGGGTTTAGCTGCTTTTCACTGCTGTGTTTATGCCGCTTTACACCCACTTGACACACTAACAGTGAGATATCAATACATAGGTTTTAAGATTATTACTAGTCAGATATATTCTTGTGCAGTGAATAGGGCGTGTTGAGTCCAGTTCTCTGAGCAAGGAGTAGGTCTTGTCTATTACATATTGGGTTTATGGAACTGTATCTGAGCTAATTTGAAACCCTTGTTTTATGTATCACCCCACCTCACCTTTCCCGTTAAGCAGCCATAGTGTGTTTTCTGCATGTGTGACTCTGTTCTGTTTTGTAATTCAGTTCAAGTGTAACGGTTTTTACATTCCCTCTATAAGTGATACCTTATGAGAAGTGTCCTTTTCTGTGTGACTTATTTCACTTAGAATCGTCGTACCTAAATCCACTCATCATGCTGCTACTAGCCTTATGACATTGATTTCATGGCTGAGTGATATTCCATTGTACATAAGGACCACAACTTCTTTATCCATTTTTCTCTTTCCTGGGATATTGAAGGTGGAATGAAGTGGAGGTCCTTGTCAACAGAGCAGCCCTAAACTTTGGGGTGCTTGTGTCTTGCTGATTTTTCATTTTCCCAATTTATACCCCCATGAGTGGAAGTGCCCTATGCTCTCTAAGCTGTGTTTTTTAGATGTTTCAGGACACACCGTACACTTCTCCAGAGTGGCTGTTGGCAATTTACATCCCGCCCATCAGTGTAGCAAGGCTCCCATTTCTCCATGGCCTGTCCTGCATTTCTGGTTTTGACACGTTTTTCAGCATGGCCCTTTTGACCGAAGGGTAGCGAGTCTTCTTTGTAGCGCGGATTTGCCTTTCCAGGTTGCTTGGTGGGCCAAAAAGGGCGTATGCGTTTTTTCCTGAATATATTCAGGAAAAAACGCATACGCCCTTTTTGGCCAAGGGCATCATTGTCAACGTTTTGCCGCTTTTCATGTGCTTTAAAGGCGATTCGAATCTACCTCCTGAAATCTGTTTCCTGCAATTCTGCCTTGATTTCAAATCCTCTTCTTTGCCTTCCCTCAATATATTTGTGGACGAGAGTTATCATTTATAACTCTGCAGGTTTGTGAATTGCAGTGCCCTGAAGCTCCATTTTACAACTCGCTTTTTTGGGAGCTGGCCGCAAAAGCACTGGATGGCGTCAGGCCCTGTTCTGGTTCCGGGGGGGGAGGATGAGCCTGTGGTTAATTCTTCTTCCTGATGGGAAAATAGAGTGACCTGTGCCTGTCCCAACACCAAGAGCTAGTCTCTCACTGGTTCCCCGTCTACCCGTTCATCCTCAGGACAAATTGCAACCTGTACGGAACAGGAAGTTAAATGTGCTGATGCTCCAAGTAGGGAGATTGTTAGTAAAGCGGCTGGAATGGCGAACCCGGGCACAAGGAGAAGAGAAATGAGGTGCGTTTTAGAAACCTTTCCCCATCACATGGTGTACCATCTTTTTGTTTTCTCATGCATGTTTTCGATGTAGGAACATGCCCTTGAACCTGGCGATTTGGGACCCATGCGATGGGTACCACGCAGTATTACTTTAAAGGGTCAGAGTTTGCTCACCCAACCTCACCAAACCTCTCAGCCCCAAGAGTGTCCACCCTTATGTCTGATCCAGCTGTGGGTCTAGATATGGTCAATCCAGGTTGCATCCCAGCCCCTGAACGCATTGTGTAAGAATTTCTCTCTCTTTCACTGTCTTTGTTTCATGGGTTTGTAAAAGTAATTTATTTTTATAATGGGGTTTAGCTGCTTTTCACTGCTGTGTTTATGCCGCTTTACACCCACTTGACACACTAACAGTGAGATATCAATACATAGGTTTTAAGATTATTACTAGTCAGATATATTCTTGTGCAGTGAATAGGGCGTGTTGAGTCCAGTTCTCTGAGCAAGGAGTAGGTCTTGTCTATTACATATTGGGTTTATGGAACTGTATCTGAGCTAATTTGAAACCCTTGTTTTATGTATCACCCCACCTCACCTTTCCCGTTAAGCAGCCATAGTGTGTTTTCTGCATGTGTGACTCTGTTCTGTTTTGTAATTCAGTTCAAGTGTAACGGTTTTTACATTCCCTCTATAAGTGATACCTTATGAGAAGTGTCCTTTTCTGTGTGACTTATTTCACTTAGAATCGTCGTACCTAAATCCACTCATCATGCTGCTACTAGCCTTATGACATTGATTTCATGGCTGAGTGATATTCCATTGTACATAAGGACCACAACTTCTTTATCCATTTTTCTCTTTCCTGGGATATTGAAGGTGGAATGAAGTGGAGGTCCTTGTCAACAGAGCAGCCCTAAACTTTGGGGTGCTTGTGTCTTGCTGATTTTTCATTTTCCCAATTTATACCCCCATGAGTGGAAGTGCCCTATGCTCTCTAAGCTGTGTTTTTTAGATGTTTCAGGACACACCGTACACTTCTCCAGAGTGGCTGTTGGCAATTTACATCCCGCCCATCAGTGTAGCAAGGCTCCCATTTCTCCATGGCCTGTCCTGCATTTCTGGTTTTGACACGTTTTTCAGCATGGCCCTTTTGACCGAAGGGTAGCGAGTCTTCTTTGTAGCGCGGATTTGCCTTTCCAGGTTGCTTGGTGGGCCAAAAAGGGCGTATGCGTTTTTTCCTGAATATATTCAGGAAAAAACGCATACGCCCTTTTTGGCCAAGGGCATCATTGTCAACGTTTTGCCGCTTTTCATGTGCTTTAAAGGCGATTCGAATCTACCTCCTGAAATCTGTTTCCTGCAATTCTGCCTTGATTTCAAATCCTCTTCTTTGCCTTCCCTCAATATATTTGTGGACGAGAGTTATCATTTATAACTCTGCAGGTTTGTGAATTGCAGTGCCCTGAAGCTCCATTTTACAACTCGCTTTTTTGGGAGCTGGCCGCAAAAGCACTGGATGGCGTCAGGCCCTGTTCTGGTTCCGGGGGGGGAGGATGAGCCTGTGGTTAATTCTTCTTCCTGATGGGAAAATAGAGTGACCTGTGCCTGTCCCAACACCAAGAGCTAGTCTCTCACTGGTTCCCCGTCTACCCGTTCATCCTCAGGACAAATTGCAACCTGTACGGAACAGGAAGTTAAATGTGCTGATGCTCCAAGTAGGGAGATTGTTAGTAAAGCGGCTGGAATGGCGAACCCGGGCACAAGGAGAAGAGAAATGAGGTGCGTTTTAGAAACCTTTCCCCATCACATGGTGTACCATCTTTTTGTTTTCTCATGCATGTTTTCGATGTAGGAACATGCCCTTGAACCTGGCGATTTGGGACCCATGCGATGGGTACCACGCAGTATTACTTTAAAGGGTCAGAGTTTGCTCACCCAACCTCACCAAACCTCTCAGCCCCAAGAGTGTCCACCCTTATGTCTGATCCAGCTGTGGGTCTAGATATGGTCAATCCAGGTTGCATCCCAGCCCCTGAACGCATTGTGTAAGAATTTCTCTCTCTTTCACTGTCTTTGTTTCATGGGTTTGTAAAAGTAATTTATTTTTATAATGGGGTTTAGCTGCTTTTCACTGCTGTGTTTATGCCGCTTTACACCCACTTGACACACTAACAGTGAGATATCAATACATAGGTTTTAAGATTATTACTAGTCAGATATATTCTTGTGCAGTGAATAGGGCGTGTTGAGTCCAGTTCTCTGAGCAAGGAGTAGGTCTTGTCTATTACATATTGGGTTTATGGAACTGTATCTGAGCTAATTTGAAACCCTTGTTTTATGTATCACCCCACCTCACCTTTCCCGTTAAGCAGCCATAGTGTGTTTTCTGCATGTGTGACTCTGTTCTGTTTTGTAATTCAGTTCAAGTGTAACGGTTTTTACATTCCCTCTATAAGTGATACCTTATGAGAAGTGTCCTTTTCTGTGTGACTTATTTCACTTAGAATCGTCGTACCTAAATCCACTCATCATGCTGCTACTAGCCTTATGACATTGATTTCATGGCTGAGTGATATTCCATTGTACATAAGGACCACAACTTCTTTATCCATTTTTCTCTTTCCTGGGATATTGAAGGTGGAATGAAGTGGAGGTCCTTGTCAACAGAGCAGCCCTAAACTTTGGGGTGCTTGTGTCTTGCTGATTTTTCATTTTCCCAATTTATACCCCCATGAGTGGAAGTGCCCTATGCTCTCTAAGCTGTGTTTTTTAGATGTTTCAGGACACACCGTACACTTCTCCAGAGTGGCTGTTGGCAATTTACATCCCGCCCATCAGTGTAGCAAGGCTCCCATTTCTCCATGGCCTGTCCTGCATTTCTGGTTTTGACACGTTTTTCAGCATGGCCCTTTTGACCGAAGGGTAGCGAGTCTTCTTTGTAGCGCGGATTTGCCTTTCCAGGTTGCTTGGTGGGCCAAAAAGGGCGTATGCGTTTTTTCCTGAATATATTCAGGAAAAAACGCATACGCCCTTTTTGGCCAAGGGCATCATTGTCAACGTTTTGCCGCTTTTCATGTGCTTTAAAGGCGATTCGAATCTACCTCCTGAAATCTGTTTCCTGCAATTCTGCCTTGATTTCAAATCCTCTTCTTTGCCTTCCCTCAATATATTTGTGGACGAGAGTTATCATTTATAACTCTGCAGGTTTGTGAATTGCAGTGCCCTGAAGCTCCATTTTACAACTCGCTTTTTTGGGAGCTGGCCGCAAAAGCACTGGATGGCGTCAGGCCCTGTTCTGGTTCCGGGGGGGGAGGATGAGCCTGTGGTTAATTCTTCTTCCTGATGGGAAAATAGAGTGACCTGTGCCTGTCCCAACACCAAGAGCTAGTCTCTCACTGGTTCCCCGTCTACCCGTTCATCCTCAGGACAAATTGCAACCTGTACGGAACAGGAAGTTAAATGTGCTGATGCTCCAAGTAGGGAGATTGTTAGTAAAGCGGCTGGAATGGCGAACCCGGGCACAAGGAGAAGAGAAATGAGGTGCGTTTTAGAAACCTTTCCCCATCACATGGTGTACCATCTTTTTGTTTTCTCATGCATGTTTTCGATGTAGGATCATGCCCTTGAACCTGGCGATTTGGGACCCATGCGATGGGTACCACGCAGTATTACTTTAAAGGGTCAGAGTTTGCTCACCCAACCTCACCAAACCTCTCAGCCCCAAGAGTGTCCACCCTTATGTCTAATCCAGCTGTGGGTCTAGATATGGTCAATCCAGGTTGCATCCCAGCCCCTGAACGCATTGTGTAAGAATTTCTCTCTCTTTCACTGTCTTTGTTTCATGGGTTTGTAAAAGTAATTTATTTTTATAATGGGGTTTAGCTGCTTTTCACTGCTGTGTTTATGCCGCTTTACACCCACTTGACACACTAACAGTGAGATATCAATACATAGGTTTTAAGATTATTACTAGTCAGATATATTCTTGTGCAGTGAATAGGGCGTGTTGAGTCCAGTTCTCTGAGCAAGGAGTAGGTCTTGTCTATTACATATTGGGTTTATGGAACTGTATCTGAGCTAATTTGAAACCCTTGTTTTATGTATCACCCCACCTCACCTTTCCCGTTAAGCAGCCATAGTGTGTTTTCTGCATGTGTGACTCTGTTCTGTTTTGTAATTCAGTTCAAGTGTAACGGTTTTTACATTCCCTCTATAAGTGATACCTTATGAGAAGTGTCCTTTTCTGTGTGACTTATTTCACTTAGAATCGTCGTACCTAAATCCACTCATCATGCTGCTACTAGCCTTATGACATTGATTTCATGGCTGAGTGATATTCCATTGTACATAAGGACCACAACTTCTTTATCCATTTTTCTCTTTCCTGGGATATTGAAGGTGGAATGAAGTGGAGGTCCTTGTCAACAGAGCAGCCCTAAACTTTGGGGTGCTTGTGTCTTGCTGATTTTTCATTTTCCCAATTTATACCCCCATGAGTGGAAGTGCCCTATGCTCTCTAAGCTGTGTTTTTTAGATGTTTCAGGACACACCGTACACTTCTCCAGAGTGGCTGTTGGCAATTTACATCCCGCCCATCAGTGTAGCAAGGCTCCCATTTCTCCATGGCCTGTCCTGCATTTCTGGTTTTGACACGTTTTTCAGCATGGCCCTTTTGACCGAAGGGTAGCGAGTCTTCTTTGTAGCGCGGATTTGCCTTTCCAGGTTGCTTGGTGGGCCAAAAAGGGCGTATGCGTTTTTTCCTGAATATATTCAGGAAAAAACGCATACGCCCTTTTTGGCCAAGGGCATCATTGTCAACGTTTTGCCGCTTTTCATGTGCTTTAAAGGCGATTCGAATCTACCTCCTGAAATCTGTTTCCTGCAATTCTGCCTTGATTTCAAATCCTCTTCTTTGCCTTCCCTCAATATATTTGTGGACGAGAGTTATCATTTATAACTCTGCAGGTTTGTGAATTGCAGTGCCCTGAAGCTCCATTTTACAACTCGCTTTTTTGGGAGCTGGCCGCAAAAGCACTGGATGGCGTCAGGCCCTGTTCTGGTTCCGGGGGGGGAGGATGAGCCTGTGGTTAATTCTTCTTCCTGATGGGAAAATAGAGTGACCTGTGCCTGTCCCAACACCAAGAGCTAGTCTCTCACTGGTTCCCCGTCTACCCGTTCATCCTCAGGACAAATTGCAACCTGTACGGAACAGGAAGTTAAATGTGCTGATGCTCCAAGTAGGGAGATTGTTAGTAAAGCGGCTGGAATGGCGAACCCGGGCACAAGGAGAAGAGAAATGAGGTGCGTTTTAGAAACCTTTCCCCATCACATGGTGTACCATCTTTTTGTTTTCTCATGCATGTTTTCGATGTAGGATCATGCCCTTGAACCTGGCGATTTGGGACCCATGCGATGGGTACCACGCAGTATTACTTTAAAGGGTCAGAGTTTGCTCACCCAACCTCACCAAACCTCTCAGCCCCAAGAGTGTCCACCCTTATGTCTGATCCAGCTGTGGGTCTAGATATGGTCAATCCAGGTTGCATCACAGCCCCTGAACGCATTGTGTAAGAATTTCTCTCTCTTTCACTGTCTTTGTTTCATGGGTTTGTAAAAGTAATTTATTTTTATAATGGGGTTTAGCTGCTTTTCACTGCTGTGTTTATGCCGCTTTACACCCACTTGACACACTAACAGTGAGATATCAATACATAGGTTTTAAGATTATTACTAGTCAGATATATTCTTGTGCAGTGAATAGGGCGTGTTGAGTCCAGTTCTCTGAGCAAGGAGTAGGTCTTGTCTATTACATATTGGGTTTATGGAACTGTATCTGAGCTAATTTGAAACCCTTGTTTTATGTATCACCCCACCTCACCTTTCCCGTTAAGCAGCCATAGTGTGTTTTCTGCATGTGTGACTCTGTTCTGTTTTGTAATTCAGTTCAAGTGTAACGGTTTTTACATTCCCTCTATAAGTGATACCTTATGAGAAGTGTCCTTTTCTGTGTGACTTATTTCACTTAGAATCGTCGTACCTAAATCCACTCATCATGCTGCTACTAGCCTTATGACATTGATTTCATGGCTGAGTGATATTCCATTGTACATAAGGACCACAACTTCTTTATCCATTTTTCTCTTTCCTGGGATATTGAAGGTGGAATGAAGTGGAGGTCCTTGTCAACAGAGCAGCCCTAAACTTTGGGGTGCTTGTGTCTTGCTGATTTTTCATTTTCCCAATTTATACCCCCATGAGTGGAAGTGCCCTATGCTCTCTAAGCTGTGTTTTTTAGATGTTTCAGGACACACCGTACACTTCTCCAGAGTGGCTGTTGGCAATTTACATCCCGCCCATCAGTGTAGCAAGGCTCCCATTTCTCCATGGCCTGTCCTGCATTTCTGGTTTTGACACGTTTTTCAGCATGGCCCTTTTGACCGAAGGGTAGCGAGTCTTCTTTGTAGCGCGGATTTGCCTTTCCAGGTTGCTTGGTGGGCCAAAAAGGGCGTATGCGTTTTTTCCTGAATATATTCAGGAAAAAACGCATACGCCCTTTTTGGCCAAGGGCATCATTGTCAACGTTTTGCCGCTTTTCATGTGCTTTAAAGGCGATTCGAATCTACCTCCTGAAATCTGTTTCCTGCAATTCTGCCTTGATTTCAAATCCTCTTCTTTGCCTTCCCTCAATATATTTGTGGACGAGAGTTATCATTTATAACTCTGCAGGTTTGTGAATTGCAGTGCCCTGAAGCTCCATTTTACAACTCGCTTTTTTGGGAGCTGGCCGCAAAAGCACTGGATGGCGTCAGGCCCTGTTCTGGTTCCGGGGGGGGAGGATGAGCCTGTGGTTAATTCTTCTTCCTGATGGGAAAATAGAGTGACCTGTGCCTGTCCCAACACCAAGAGCTAGTCTCTCACTGGTTCCCCGTCTACCCGTTCATCCTCAGGACAAATTGCAACCTGTACGGAACAGGAAGTTAAATGTGCTGATGCTCCAAGTAGGGAGATTGTTAGTAAAGCGGCTGGAATGGCGAACCCGGGCACAAGGAGAAGAGAAATGAGGTGCGTTTTAGAAACCTTTCCCCATCACATGGTGTACCATCTTTTTGTTTTCTCATGCATGTTTTCGATGTAGGAACATGCCCTTGAACCTGGCGATTTGGGACCCATGCGATGGGTACCACGCAGTATTACTTTAAAGGGTCAGAGTTTGCTCACCCAACCTCACCAAACCTCTCAGCCCCAAGAGTGTCCACCCTTATGTCTGATCCAGCTGTGGGTCTAGATATGGTCAATCCAGGTTGCATCCCAGCCCCTGAACGCATTGTGTAAGAATTTCTCTCTCTTTCACTGTCTTTGTTTCATGGGTTTGTAAAAGTAATTTATTTTTATAATGGGGTTTAGCTGCTTTTCACTGCTGTGTTTATGCCGCTTTACACCCACTTGACACACTAACAGTGAGATATCAATACATAGGTTTTAAGATTATTACTAGTCAGATATATTCTTGTGCAGTGAATAGGGCGTGTTGAGTCCAGTTCTCTGAGCAAGGAGTAGGTCTTGTCTATTACATATTGGGTTTATGGAACTGTATCTGAGCTAATTTGAAACCCTTGTTTTATGTATCACCCCACCTCACCTTTCCCGTTAAGCAGCCATAGTGTGTTTTCTGCATGTGTGACTCTGTTCTGTTTTGTAATTCAGTTCAAGTGTAACGGTTTTTACATTCCCTCTATAAGTGATACCTTATGAGAAGTGTCCTTTTCTGTGTGACTTATTTCACTTAGAATCGTCGTACCTAAATCCACTCATCATGCTGCTACTAGCCTTATGACATTGATTTCATGGCTGAGTGATATTCCATTGTACATAAGGACCACAACTTCTTTATCCATTTTTCTCTTTCCTGGGATATTGAAGGTGGAATGAAGTGGAGGTCCTTGTCAACAGAGCAGCCCTAAACTTTGGGGTGCTTGTGTCTTGCTGATTTTTCATTTTCCCAATTTATACCCCCATGAGTGGAAGTGCCCTATGCTCTCTAAGCTGTGTTTTTTAGATGTTTCAGGACACACCGTACACTTCTCCAGAGTGGCTGTTGGCAATTTACATCCCGCCCATCAGTGTAGCAAGGCTCCCATTTCTCCATGGCCTGTCCTGCATTTCTGGTTTTGACACGTTTTTCAGCATGGCCCTTTTGACCGAAGGGTAGCGAGTCTTCTTTGTAGCGCGGATTTGCCTTTCCAGGTTGCTTGGTGGGCCAAAAAGGGCGTATGCGTTTTTTCCTGAATATATTCAGGAAAAAACGCATACGCCCTTTTTGGCCAAGGGCATCATTGTCAACGTTTTGCCGCTTTTCATGTGCTTTAAAGGCGATTCGAATCTACCTCCTGAAATCTGTTTCCTGCAATTCTGCCTTGATTTCAAATCCTCTTCTTTGCCTTCCCTCAATATATTTGTGGACGAGAGTTATCATTTATAACTCTGCAGGTTTGTGAATTGCAGTGCCCTGAAGCTCCATTTTACAACTCGCTTTTTTGGGAGCTGGCCGCAAAAGCACTGGATGGCGTCAGGCCCTGTTCTGGTTCCGGGGGGGGAGGATGAGCCTGTGGTTAATTCTTCTTCCTGATGGGAAAATAGAGTGACCTGTGCCTGTCCCAACACCAAGAGCTAGTCTCTCACTGGTTCCCCGTCTACCCGTTCATCCTCAGGACAAATTGCAACCTGTACGGAACAGGAAGTTAAATGTGCTGATGCTCCAAGTAGGGAGATTGTTAGTAAAGCGGCTGGAATGGCGAACCCGGGCACAAGGAGAAGAGAAATGAGGTGCGTTTTAGAAACCTTTCCCCATCACATGGTGTACCATCTTTTTGTTTTCTCATGCATGTTTTCGATGTAGGAACATGCCCTTGAACCTGGCGATTTGGGACCCATGCGATGGGTACCACGCAGTATTACTTTAAAGGGTCAGAGTTTGCTCACCCAACCTCACCAAACCTCTCAGCCCCAAGAGTGTCCACCCTTATGTCTGATCCAGCTGTGGGTCTAGATATGGTCAATCCAGGTTGCATCCCAGCCCCTGAACGCATTGTGTAAGAATTTCTCTCTCTTTCACTGTCTTTGTTTCATGGGTTTGTAAAAGTAATTTATTTTTATAATGGGGTTTAGCTGCTTTTCACTGCTGTGTTTATGCCGCTTTACACCCACTTGACACACTAACAGTGAGATATCAATACATAGGTTTTAAGATTATTACTAGTCAGATATATTCTTGTGCAGTGAATAGGGCGTGTTGAGTCCAGTTCTCTGAGCAAGGAGTAGGTCTTGTCTATTACATATTGGGTTTATGGAACTGTATCTGAGCTAATTTGAAACCCTTGTTTTATGTATCACCCCACCTCACCTTTCCCGTTAAGCAGCCATAGTGTGTTTTCTGCATGTGTGACTCTGTTCTGTTTTGTAATTCAGTTCAAGTGTAACGGTTTTTACATTCCCTCTATAAGTGATACCTTATGAGAAGTGTCCTTTTCTGTGTGACTTATTTCACTTAGAATCGTCGTACCTAAATCCACTCATCATGCTGCTACTAGCCTTATGACATTGATTTCATGGCTGAGTGATATTCCATTGTACATAAGGACCACAACTTCTTTATCCATTTTTCTCTTTCCTGGGATATTGAAGGTGGAATGAAGTGGAGGTCCTTGTCAACAGAGCAGCCCTAAACTTTGGGGTGCTTGTGTCTTGCTGATTTTTCATTTTCCCAATTTATACCCCCATGAGTGGAAGTGCCCTATGCTCTCTAAGCTGTGTTTTTTAGATGTTTCAGGACACACCGTACACTTCTCCAGAGTGGCTGTTGGCAATTTACATCCCGCCCATCAGTGTAGCAAGGCTCCCATTTCTCCATGGCCTGTCCTGCATTTCTGGTTTTGACACGTTTTTCAGCATGGCCCTTTTGACCGAAGGGTAGCGAGTCTTCTTTGTAGCGCTGATTTGCCTTTCCAGGTTGCTTGGTGGGCCAAAAAGGGCGTATGCGTTTTTTCCTGAATATATTCAGGAAAAAACGCATACGCCCTTTTTGGCCAAGGGCATCATTGTCAACGTTTTGCCGCTTTTCATGTGCTTTAAAGGCGATTCGAATCTACCTCCTGAAATCTGTTTCCTGCAATTCTGCCTTGATTTCAAATCCTCTTCTTTGCCTTCCCTCAATATATTTGTGGACGAGAGTTATCATTTATAACTCTGCAGGTTTGTGAATTGCAGTGCCCTGAAGCTCCATTTTACAACTCGCTTTTTTGGGAGCTGGCCGCAAAAGCACTGGATGGCGTCAGGCCCTGTTCTGGTTCCGGGGGGGGAGGATGAGCCTGTGGTTAATTCTTCTTCCTGATGGGAAAATAGAGTGACCTGTGCCTGTCCCAACACCAAGAGCTAGTCTCTCACTGGTTCCCCGTCTACCCGTTCATCCTCAGGACAAATTGCAACCTGTACGGAACAGGAAGTTAAATGTGCTGATGCTCCAAGTAGGGAGATTGTTAGTAAAGCGGCTGGAATGGCGAACCCGGGCACAAGGAGAAGAGAAATGAGGTGCGTTTTAGAAACCTTTCCCCATCACATGGTGTACCATCTTTTATGCATGTTTTCGATGTAGGAACATGCCCTTGAACCTGGCGATTTGGGACCCATGCGATGGGTACCACGCAGTATTACTTTAAAGGGTCAGAGTTTGCTCACCCAACCTCACCAAACCTCTCAGCCCCAAGAGTGTCCACCCTTATGTCTGATCCAGCTGTGGGTCTAGATATGGTCAATCCAGGTTGCATCCCAGCCCCTGAACGCATTGTGTAAGAATTTCTCTCTCTTTCACTGTCTTTGTTTCATGGGTTTGTAAAAGTAATTTATTTTTATAATGGGGTTTAGCTGCTTTTCACTGCTGTGTTTATGCCGCTTTACACCCACTTGACACACTAACAGTGAGATATCAATACATAGGTTTTAAGATTATTACTAGTCAGATATATTCTTGTGCAGTGAATAGGGCGTGTTGAGTCCAG